>NC_071588.1:9570572-9871666 GCF_024509145.1 Vidua macroura | reverse complement strand
GAAAAGCTTCACCAGTGCAGGTTTGGGGGCTGCTGGTGGGGAAAAGTCATCTCAAAACCCACCCAGCACTGTGGCTGGTGAAACCTGAAATGTGGAGGGATTGATAGGGGCAGACAAAGAGCTCTCTGTGCCTCTCAGGGCATCAAAATCCTCCCCAGGTACCCGGCAGGGAGTGTTTGAGCCCTGGAGGCAGCTGGAAAAACAGCATTGTGACCACAGCCTGGAATTGCTGCTCACTCTTTCAAAGGTGTTCTCAGCACGGGTTGGGCTTGGTGCTCCGAGGAATTGCTCAGCCTGCTCTTGTTTATTCTGCTTCATCCCTAAAGGCCTGTTTGCCTTCTGCCTGGTGATGTCCCACGGCTCCTTTCCTCACCAGATTCCCTGCTCGTGGGGAGGATGGGCCTCCACTGCCTTCTCCCCCACCTCAGCTCTCCTCCTCCTCCTCTGGCTCCCTTTGGAGCCCAGTTCCCTCCTCACCCCGGGGCGCAGCTCTCCTGGGCTCTGGTTCCATCATCGCTGTCCCAGGCCTGGGGCAGGAGCAGCCCAGCCCAGCCCACCCCCAACACCCTCACTGGGGTTTATGGAAAACCACCAGAGCATTGGTTGGGGATGGTCCTCCTCAAGTTTCAAGGCTTCTTATTAAAGAATCATGGAATGGTTTGGGTTGGAAGGGACCTTAAAGCCCATCCAGCCATGGCAGGGACACCTCCCACTGTCCCAGGCTGCTCCAAGCCCCTCCAGCCTGGCCTTGGGCACTGCCAGGGATCCAGGGGCAGCCACAGCTGCTCTGGGCACCCTGTGCCAGGGCTCACCACCCTCCCAGGGAAGAATTGCCAGTTTAGCTCTGATTAGGGTGAATTTTGCAAGCTCTTTTGTTCAATTCTTCCACTGACAAATGTAATTTTCCCCCTAATTTTGTTATCAGCATGATTATTGTTTAGCATTATTGTTATTGTCAGCATTATTATTCTTGGCTAAGAAAGAAATCCATAAGAAAAGAAATGAAAGAAATCACATCAGGCTCTTTGGAACATAGAATCACAATCAAAGGGAGAGGAAAACCTTCTTGACAGCTCCTGGTGTTGTTTTGGACCACCTGGGGAAAAGTAGAAGCTCGAGGTAGAACAGGCACATCCACATCCAGGCTGGGATCACCTTTTCCTTTCCCATCCTGACTCCTCCCAGACCTACCCATGGAAATGGAATTGCCACATGGGAATGCCACGCTGACAAACTCCTTCAAAAGAGGAGGAAAAGGCTGTATTGGATCCTCCCACCACCTTTTCTTTGCCTCGATCCCAGTTTTACTGCTGTGCCAAGGGATGATTCTGCCGCTGATGGCCTCCCTGCTCCTCATACCGATGTGGCTCCACAAGGCTGTATCCTCAGGGATCTGCTGGGTTTTCCAACCCCAAAACCCATCACAGACTCTCAGCATAACCCCAAAGAGCCAAAAACCAAACCTGAGGAGCTCTGAGGAAATGAGTGGAGCTGGAAGCTTGAGGCTTTCCTCCCAACACTTAAGAAGTAATTTTCCATGGGAGTTTAGTTTTCCTTAATCCCCTTTGAGATGCCTGGCAGGCATTTCTGGGGAGACCTCTTTACTGACAGGGTAACCACTGCCCCTCTAATTCCATGGGAATCACTCGATGGGGATTAGATGATTCCATGCTCAGCAGTGGGACAACGAAGCTGGGAAAACACGATGCAGATGACAGCTAAATACAGCGTAATTGTTGTGTTCCTTGACTCAAAATGCAATTTACTCATCAATCTTGGAGCACTGCGTGTTCTGTGTGATTTAATGCGACGTTTGGGTGATTCCCTGGGGGTGGCTCCATGCAGACAAAAAGCTTTGCAAGAACTGAGGTCCCAGCCCTGCCCCACACATGGTGCCTGCCTCTCCTTGTGCCCACAAATGTTGCTGATACCCAGAGCGAGCTCCAGCATCACATTTTGGCTGTGTCTAACCCGACAGTCACAAAGTGTTTTGCAAGCATGAGACAGTAAAAGCAGAAAGAAGCAAGTTTTATTGGAGGCAGTGCTGGGAGAGGCCCAGAAGACCCCCATGCCCCACATCCCTGGGACAGCAAGGTGGGAATTTCTCTGTGGATTGGCCCTACTGATCCTGTGGGGGAAATGCAAGCACAGAGAGCTCCCAAGGCCTCCAACACACAAGCTCCGAGGTAGAGATGGATGCACTGTTTCACCTGAGACCTTGGAGAAGGCTTGAAGCTTTAGAATAGACTAGTGAAACAGAACATAGGAATAAAGATTTGTAGTTTCAGCAGAAATATGTTCTAAGCAAGTAGAAATAGGCCTCATATAAGTGAACAAATAAGCCAAGAGAGTAGAATACAATGAAAGTTTAGCAATAGAACTTGTTATAGAGTTGATAAAAAGTAGAAGATACAGCAGTAAGTTTCTGTAGTTAAGTGATTGGATAGAAGAAGATGCATTGCTGTAAATCGTGTAAAACTCAGCAATTAGCAATTGGTTATGAAGATGCTAATGAGCTTTGTGGAAGGTGCTGATTGGATAAGAACTTTATAAAAGACATTGTAATTAGAATTATAACGGCTTCTAATGCAAGGCTTCTAATGAGATGGTTTTGGGTGTAACAACCTTTCAGTCTCACCCTTCCACGAGACTGATTTTGCAATAAACCATCTTTTAAACACCTCTTCGGCCAACCCCGTCTTTCTGTATCCCAAACAATCCTGCTGCCTTTCTGTGCCTTTGCAGGGTGTCCCTCGGTGTCCCTGCCATGTGGGACAGGCTGGGGACATCCTCAGCTCCTTCCCAGCACCTGGCCATGCTCTTCCTGAGGTGATCCTGCCCCAAGCTGGGGACACCTCCTGGGCTCCTTCCATGCTCTTCCTGAGGTGATCCTGGCCAGGCTGGAGACACCTCCTGGGCTCCTTCCGCACTCTTCCTGAGGTGATCCTGCCCCAAGCTGGGGACATCTCCTGGGTTCCTTTCATGCTCTTCCTGCAGTGATCCTGCCCCAAGCTGAGGACACCTCCTGGACTCCTTCCGCACTCTTCCTGAGGTGATCCTGCCCCAAGCTGGGGACATCTCCTGGGCTCCTTTCCTTCCATGCTCTTCCTGCAGTGATCCTGGCCAGGCTGGAGACATCTCCTCAGCTCCTTCCACGCTCTTCCTGAGGTGATCCTGGCCAGGCTGGAGACATCTCCTCAGCTCCTTCCATGCTCTTCCTGAGGTGATCCTGGCCCAGCAGCTGCACAGAGCCAACCTTTCTGTTGGGCTTCCCAACTGCAATCTCATCATTGCTCTGGAGCTGATTTTCCCACCTGGTTTCCAGTTCCCAAAGCATCTCCCTTCCTTCACCGAGGCTGGGACACAACCCCACACCTCCCCTGGGCCAAACACCTCCCACCAACCTCATTTCCCTGGGAACAGGGCGGAAGTTCCACCTCACTGGGGGTTCCCAGTGCCACCCCAGCAGCCACCAAGGTCACTTTGAAATCTGCCTTGATGGGAAGGTGACGCCAGGAGAGCAGGGCCCTGGGGGACCCAGGCAGTTTTGGAGCAGACAAGGCCACAGCCCCAAACTCAGCTCAAGCTCAGCCCATCCCTACCTTCCCCCCTCCTCTGCTACAACAGAAATCAATAAAAATTAAATTACAGGAATCAAATAGAAGCAAAAAAAAAAAAAAAAACAAAACAAAACAGGCAAAACCACCCCAAACCCGAAAATAAATTAAAAATAGGTGGGCACTCCCTTGCCATTGGGAGTGTGTGGTATTTATTAGCCATAAATTGGCACACAAAAATGGGAGAGCACAGCTAGGTTGGGATTATTTTTTTCTCTTTAGCTCCATGGCTTTGGATACTCGTCTATATTCCCTCCCACATGAGAATTCCCACACATTCCCAGAGGCTGACACGCAGGTATACCTCTTTAGTTAATTAGAATTACTTTTAATTAAAAATATATGTAAATTATATAGAGTGTGCACAGCTTGGAGAGGAAAAAATAAAGAAGAAAAGAAAGCAAACTTCCATTTCAATAAAAATTTGAACCTCTTGGAATCAGCTGTTTTTGTGACATCCTTGGAGTTATTGGAACTCCCACGTATAAATAAATAGGACCAGGAAATTTTACACCTGAAATATTCTGCAGTAGACATTTTTCCTTGCACAAATTTGCTTTTCCTTCTCTTTTTGCCTCCACCACTCCCAGCCTCTCATGATCACTTTCTGCCCCTTTTAAACATATTTATTTAATATCTCACTTCACACACCCAGACTGGTATCCCTTTTTTTTTTTTTTTTTTTTTTTTCCTTTTTCTTTTGGAGGGGAAGCAAAGGAACACAGGAGAAAATGAAAGCCTGGGATTGCAAACAAGCGTCATCATCATTTTGGTGAGCAAATTTTTTCCTCTCAGTGTTTTCATCCTCTCCCCCCTCTCCCCCTGTGGCAGCTGGCTCAGAGCCTGGCTTTCCACATGCTGCTAAAAATCCAGCAGGACTCAAGCTGGGGATGTTTGCAAGCTTGGAAATAACCCCATGCTTCTGTCAGAGATGGCTGAGGGACCAGGAAAGACCAGGAGATGGGAAGGGAAGAGGAGTGAGAGAATTACAAATGGGAAAGGAGATGAGGGGATGGTTTATGGAATGGTTCCTGGAGAGAATTTTGGGGAATTTGTAAGGAAACACAGCTCCCTGTGGGAGTAATTTCACTCTTGGTACAATGCCTGGGTGAGGTAGGTACTGGGTTTATTTATTTGGGGGTTCTCAGTACCTCTTTCTGTTGAAAAGTAAAGATAACACTAACTAAAAAAAAAAAAGAAACACCACTCCAAAATCCACCCTTGGTAAAAAGGGCTGGTGTCTTTTTCTTTTTTTTTTTTCTGAGAAAATGGAAAGAAAAAAATATATATTATTATTTATTATATAACATTGTCAACATCAACACCACAAAAAAAAAAAAAAAAAGTAACATCCTAATTGTTCTGGTTCAAGCATTCTGACCGTGGTGAGAAAGGCAGCAGGAGTTTGGTGTCCCTTGGAGAACAGAAAGAGCAGAAGGGCAGGGAGGGGACGAAGGTGGTGGCAGCAACACAAACTGGGTGGGACCGTGGAGGGACAGAAGTGTGCTGGGCTGTTGGCTTTTCTTTTGAAACAAAAGAAAACAAAAGGGGGGTCAGGGCAAGTCACAGCGAGGCCGATGACTTCCAGCCGTGGTTTCAGTCACTGTCCGTCCCTCTTGAGTGCTAGCGGTGAACATTCACTTCAAGGAGTCTTGCAAAACGCTTTGTTATCAACAGGGGGATTCTTTTCCTTCTCCTTCTGCCGTTTGCTGGGATTTTCCCGTGGCTCTGGCATTCCCTGCCCCCCTGGTTAGCTGTTCTCGCTCCACTCTGGCACCATCCCCACGCCGTGCACCGAGTGGTACTGGTGGGGCGACAGGGTTCGAGGCACGCCGTGGGAATACAGGAATTCCGCCGGCTGCAGGCTGCTGGGAGGGGACTGGATGCCCGTTTGAGGTCCACACTGCCTCACGATGGGCTGGTGAGAGCTTTGGTGCTGGAACATGCTGTGGGTGTCTGCGATTTGGGGCGACGTGTGGTTGGCCACGCTGCCCAGGCGGGGCATGAGCGGCCCCGAGGTGAAGTGGGCAGAGAAATGCTGGTAGGGTAACCTGTCCATGGGCTGCATGGCAGACACTGTGCAACTGCTGTACGAGGGCACGCTGGGCCACGTGTTACAGCTGATGTCCTCCAGGCTGGGCACGGGCTCCGTGGGCGGCGCCGAGCTGGCGTACATGCAGGCCTGGCGCTGCGCCGACTCAGTCCTGTACGACGTGTTCAGTCCCTGCTGCTGCGGGTAACTGGACCTGTAGAAAGGGTCCTCGTCTGCTGGAGAGGTTTCCATGTAGGGCTTCTTGTAGGGATGCTCGGTGGTGGAACATTCCTCATCTGTTGGGAGAGAAAAGTCCTGGTAGCCACCAACGACAATGTGCCCGCAGCTGAGCATCCCTCTCTGCAGCCCTGCTTTTACCGAGGACAATCTGACACTTCCCTCGGGGTAAATCCCCATCATTTCCCTGGAACTGATCTCGGTCTACCCTGTGGAAACCCAGCCTTGCACTTGGCCCTCTCTGCTGGAGTGGGGAAGGGGTTGGCCAGGAGCTCTGGGAGGAAAACCAAGATGCTGGAGGGATCCCTCCACATGCTCCCCATCTCCTTCCTGCTGCCACTTTTACCTGAGGAATGACGTCTGTCCATGACCTCTGCACCTACCAGATCGCCCCTCTCCCCCAGGAGGCTCACAGCTGATGCTGTCAGCTCAAATCCTTTACAACAAAATATTTCCATGATAAAATATAAATTATAAAAAGAGACAAAAAAAGGAGATCACAATAAAATCCTCCCAAGAGAGCACCAGCGTTGGGACAATCAGATTTGGAGTTTGACAGCCCCAGCCCTCATCTGTGCCAAGGCAGCTCGGCACATAAATCCACACAGGGCTGTGGGCACATAAATCCACACGGGGACGTGTGCTGGAGCCAAGGGGAACAAAGGAGAAAAGTAAATTTCACAGCTAGAAACAACAAGGCACATCTTGCAGAGCCCTTTGTTTCCTGCAGCATCCCAGGCCAGCAGAGGGAAGGAGATAAACAATTTAGGTGAAATCTCCAGGGTGAGGCCAAATGAATAAATGAATGTGCACTTATTTATTCATTCACAGGGTCATCAAATGAAATCCAGCTCTGCTGGAATGGATGGCAAAATTCCCAGGGCTGAGCACTTCACCAAGAGATTTTAAGGACAGTGTGGCAAGGGAAGGGGAGCTGTTCTGACATGGATTAACTTTGCTGCTTCTTCAAAAACAAGCTTTCTGGTGTAGGCAGGAAAACATCCCGCTTGGTTAGAGCTGTCCTGGCTGCACCCTTTGAACAGGGGTCAGATTTGAAAGAAATTTGGAACAAGTTACCCTTTACAATTTTTCTCCACCGACGTGTTTTGAGCTGTAATTTTTTTTCACCCCCAAAATACAGTGGGGAAACAAACCCCAAACAGTTGCACAGAAAGGAGGACTGAGAGCATCTGCCCCACAAGAGGCACAGAGGTGCTGCTGCCAGGCTGCTCCGAGGGGAATGCTCATGTCACACCTTCAGGAGGGGCAGGTGGGCAGTGCAGGCATCTTTTGTTTCTTCTAAACACATGCACGTAACCCTTGTTGCTCTAAGCAGCCACGAGGGCTCTCCTGGGAGCTGCACCCTCTCTGCATGTAAAATAACCCCTTGTTCCCACACAGAGGTATTCCAAGTCCAGCTGGAACTACTGCTGCTGCTCATCTTGATCCAACCATCCCACAAAGAGCAGGTACTGAGGGACACCATGGGGATACCCCCACAGTGGCCTTTGGCTCTGTAATAGCATCAATTCAGCTGGAAAGCCACAGTCCCGTTTCTTTCTTCCTGACAACCTCAAAGCCTGGCTCCTTCACCTCAGCAATGCAGAGCCCTGATAATCAAGTTTCTCCTGTGCCTTCCCTGTACATTGGGGTGGGAAGCAGGATGAGATAAATGAGCAATTCCATCCCGTTTCTAAAACCAGCTGAAAGAATGAGCAGGGAGATGCAGGAATGTGTCATCCTCCTTAATCCAGCTCAGGTCCAGTTTTTGTAGGAGCAGGGGGAAGGATGAAGTCCCCTGAAAGCCAAAAGCTGGAGGCACAGGTCTAACCCGTCTCCTGATCTCAGCTCCATGACAGGAGATACATCTGGAAGAACAGCCTGAGCTGGAGCTTTTATGGGCAGTGTAAAAAGTTTGGATTCCTGACCCACCGCTGAGTAATAAGAACACTGGGGTGGAAAAACAATGTCTTGTAAAATGCAGCATTGTTCTGCTAATAAAGTTTTCAGCATTAAACCGCATCACTCTGCTGGCACCAGAAATCATTGGCTTGGGGTTTGACTGTTTATTTTATTTTGATTTTTTTAAATATACAACACAAACCAGTCAAACTCTGTTTTTCCATGGTGTAAAACTGCCTGACTTACAACCTGAGCTTGCTGATTTTTCCATTTAGCCCAGACATTTCACTGCCTGCCACAGCCCAGCTGGGCAGAGCTGCAGTGTGACAGAACCACTTCCAGAAACCATCACAGGTGAAGAGGAAAAAACATGGGATTTCAGTGGAAACCCCATAAGTACCCTCTGTCCTTCTGCAAGCTCTCAGGATCACTCTGCTGGTCCCTCTAGAGCCAGGTTCCCTGATGTTTTATCTGGAAAGGGGTTTTAAGGTGTGTAAGGACCTTGTTCCCATCTCCAAACAGGACCTAGGCATTAACAAAGGATTCCAGCCTGCCCTAACAGCTTCTGCCCGTCCTCCTGCCCCTCTTCCCAGGGATTTTCCCATTTTTGGAGCCTCAAAGTGCTAGAGAGGGAAGGGAATGGTCCATGTGCATCCTGAGGTGGGATGGTGCAGAGCA
Organism: Vidua macroura; assembly: GCF_024509145.1. Classification (NCBI taxonomy): domain Eukaryota; kingdom Metazoa; phylum Chordata; class Aves; order Passeriformes; family Viduidae; genus Vidua; species Vidua macroura. The sequence continues at coordinate 9,863,200 of NC_071588.1, read as the reverse complement.
GAGAGCCTCAGCCGGTGCTGCCTGAGGGATTTACAGCGGCCCAAGCTCTCTGGTCTTGTCCCACCACTCCCCACAGAGGAGATCAGAGCCAGCACAGAGCAGCTGGAGGGCATCCCCCGGGTGTGTGGAGCAGCTTTAGGGTGGAAAGGGGACATCTTCAATGACAAGAGGGGCACAAGGCAAACAGGTCTCTCAGGCGATGCCAAAGGCTGCAGTTTCAATTCATCCTCACGGGCTCTGGAGGCTGGACAGCGCAGCTCAGGGGACAGTCCTGTCCCTGAAGGTCCTCTTACCTCCTCCTATCAACGTCAGCAGGACCCTGGGGATATGTAACTGCCTGTTCAGGGTTCGATTGCTGGTGTTGGTTCCCTGGCAGCAGCTCCTTGTCCTTTTCCAGGTGCCACTGAGCCCTCAGAGGAGTTGTTGGCTATCCTGGGAGATATCCTGATCATCCCCCCCTTGTTGCTGCTATTCTTGGAAGCCAAGGGTGGTGATCAGCTCTAGGGAGCAGCCCCTCGATGCTGCACTAACCTCAAAAAGCAGGAGGTGCTGCCAAGCAGGGGGAGCTGCCAGCGCCAGGGAGAAGCTGCTCTGAAGTGAATCCAAGGAAAACGGAGCCTGAAGAATGGGGTGGAAACTGGCTCCCTCACAAGGAATTTGATGATCTATCTAATGAAGGAGCTTGAGCGAGAGCACGAGCGCTTCCAAGATTTCCGGTATTTACTACTTCCAGCTGGGTTGTAAATACCACGCAAATGGCCTTTTAAATGGAATTTTCCCAATTCCAAGATTCGGGCCACGTAGAATGAAATGCAAACATGGAAAACCTCTGGACTTCAGGGTGCACTGGGCCTCCCTCTCCCCCCTGGTGTAAATCAGGAGAGCTCCTTCCCCATACATGACACTCAGCTCCCCAGGGCGGAAGACAATGAAGAATGGGACACGACTCGTTTGGTTTGCAGAGCTCACCCACACTTCCAGGGCGTTACAGGAGGTTCATCCTGACTTTGTGAGGGACACACAATGGGTGATTATCACTGACTCTGTTGTTTTATCCAGTCTGGATTCCAGCATGGATCTGGCACGAGCCCGAAGAGCCAACACCAGGGTGCAAGAGTGACAAAGGTTGTCCAAGAAGAAAAGAACAAGGCAGATTCAACCAAAATGAGCATCTCTAAAGGGCAAATAAGTCCTAAATGCTAGGACAAGGAACCTAAGACATGCCGGCCATTCCAGCTGTATCTCACTGCTTGTGATATGGCTGTGTTGTATTGAACACGACAGGGCTGTGGGACAGGGACAATCCAACCCCCAAAAGCTGGAATCTTTTCCACAGGCAGCAAGCTGCCAGCACTCCCTGCAGAGGCACAGGGGGCACCTCTGACAGGAGAGGGGGTTCAGAGAATGGATCAGGTTGGAAGGGACCACAGTGGGTTATCTGGTCCAACCTCCCTGCTCCAGCAGGGTCATCCCAGAGCACATGGCACAGGATTGTGTCCAGAAAATTCCGGAATATCTCCAATTCCAATTCTGGAATATCTCCAATATCTTCTGGAATATCTCCACACCCTTCTGGGCAGCCTGACTGGAAAGAAGTCCTTCCTCATGTTCAGGTGGAACCTCCCAGGCATCAGTTCCTGCCTGTTGTCCTGCTGCTGGACACCACGGAGCAGAGCCTGGTCCGTCCCCTGGCACCTCCCTGCAGACACTGGCAGACACTGATGGGGTCCCCTCTTAGTCAAGACTGGCCCAGCTCCCTCAGCCTTTCCTCGTTAGGGATATGAAACTACAGTGCCACAAGAGTGCGGCTGCTCAGCAAGAGCTGAGTGCACCCCAGCTCCCTGAACATCCCCCCGTGCAGGGAGTTCCTTCCTCACCCTCAGTGTCCCACAGCCACCCCGCTCTGGGCTCCACTGCATCTCTCCAGCCGCAGCACAGCCTGAGCCTTGGCCGGCTCATCACATCTCCAGACAACAGCAGGGTGAGCAGCCTGTGCTCCAAGGAGATATCCCGTGCCCGAATTTTGTCCTACAGATTCTTTGAGTGAAAAAGCAAAGCTGGGTGGGATGTGGGAGAAGTTGGTTCAGTCAACAAAGAGGTCTGTGCACACTGACAGTGCCTGTTCTTGAGGAGAAGGTGGAAAGGCATTGCTGTACCAGCACCAACCTCATCAGAGCAGGAAGGAGATGAAAGAGAAATCCTTCTCCAGGGTGATGTCCAAGTTAGGGGGTGAAGGACACGGTCCTTGCTGGTTGGAGCCAGTGGATTCTGCCACATCCCTCCTCTCCCTCAGAGTGCCAACTTGACAACTTTTATAACCTCCCCAGGGAGAGGCTGTTCCAGTTGCCTCCTGTTCAGCATCGCAAGCATCCCAGAAATCTGCCAAGTGGTTGGGATTGTGTAAGGCTGGGAGGGAGCAGAGGTTTGAGGGATGCCTATTTAGTCCACAGGATGTCTGAGAGAGAGGATAATACAAGGGAAAACAAGGCCCAGTGTCCTAACTGGGATGTGGGGCTAAATGAAAGACACAAGGCAAGCTGCCTGCTGGTGAGGCCTTTTGGGCTTCTCCAAGCACAATAATGGGAGAGGGAAAGGTGGAGAACAACCAGAAAAAAGACAAAGCTCCAACTGCTCTTTATGTCAGTCTAAAAATCCACATCAAGAGCTGAGGCCACTCCTTGATGAGACCCAGGGTTGGAGCTATTCCATCCTCTCAAGACCAGTGACTTTGCCACGTGCCGTCAGCAATCCCAGTGTGGGGCTGGGATACAAGGCAGGATGATCCTTGCCGTTCCCCATTCCTGGAACAGCGACCCCACTGCAGTGCACCGGGGTCATTCCCAATGCTGTGACCCTGCCCTCCCACCTGCACGCCAGGAATCACCAGATTAGGAGCTCTGGGATGTGTCCTTCCTTCCTTCCTCAGCCAGGAGAGCATCACCTCCCTGAAGCAGGGGAGCCTTCAGAGATAACATCCCCTGGCAGCCCTGCTGCTCTCCCCTAATGTAATTTCATATCAGATCTCCACAGTGAATCCATCTTGCCTTGACAGCCAAGAACAACACTGCCAGCCACAGAGAATTATCCTTGTCTTAGGTCACCAGGAAAGCAGAAGTTGAACAAGGTTCCTTTGAGTTGGCTGAACACAGACCTGTCCCTAACTGAGCCTAACCCAACGCTTGCCTCTGATTGAAGAGGAGGCAGAGAAACTTCAGGAGATGTCAAAGGTGGAAGGAGACTGGCTTGGAATTCACCCCAGAAGATGCAGACAGCAGCTGGTCTCAAAGCCAGCTGAACTGCCCTCTGCCCCCGAGAGCACTTATCCGTAACCACAGCCTTGGGAAAGGAAATAATCTGCTTGAGATAAATCCTAAACTGCCTGAGGAGGAGTCAATGCCTGGGGAGTGGATAGTCCAAGACAATCAATAAGATTTCCAGTCCAGAAAATGGACAGAGGGACAGTAGGAGCAAACAAACTCTTGCTTTTGCGTTTTCTGAGGTGGTGAGGCTTGATAACTGTTAAGCACTAATGTAGGAAAGCAGGAGTACTATGAAGGAAAACTCAGAAATGAGAGGCTGGAACAGCAAAAAAAAGAGGAATATCATACATAGGATTATTTTCCCATGTCCAACAAAGATCCTTGCTGGTGCTGGAAGGAAGTTCCACGCTCAGTGACATGAAACCTTGGATCACGCTCTGATTTATCCAACCCTATTCGCTCATCTCTAGTGAATTTTTTTTTTTTCCTTTTAATTAATTTCACTTTGCAAAGAGCTGCTTGGCAGCTCAGGCTGGCTCTCTGGTTCCCATTAACTTTATGTTTCTTTCCTCTCAGCCCTGGTGGCTGTTTTCGATTTACCAAAGGCACAGGGAGGGGAGAGAAGAAGGCGCAGGGAGGGACGCAGAGGCTCAGGCTGCCGGGACACCCAACCTCGCGGAAGAAGCCGCTGGTATCGGGCAGGACGCTGCTCCTCTTTGATTAAAGCGTTTGGCGGCTTTGATAAAAGGCCCTTAACTGCTTGTGCCACTCAAGCCATGGCAGAGATAAGCAGGGGCCATGGGCCCTGCAGACCAGGCCTCCCTTGGCCGGTCCCCCGCGCGGCGGCCAGGGCCACGCAGGCCAAGAGGGGCCGGGAGCTTTATTCCAGGGCAGATAGCCGTGTCTTTTGTGACAATAAGAGGAAGTGAGATAATTGGGGGATTGAGGGAAACCACCCATGGAGACACCACTTAGCGGGAATCCCAAAACTGGAAGGAAACCTCTGTTGATTCCTTATCGCGTTACAATGCGGAGGCGAATGATGAATTGCCCCGCGGGGCAGGGACACGCAGCAGTCAGGGATTGTCCCGAGGGCTGGCTGTCATTTGGGCCAGCTTGTTTTGGTTAGTTTTGGAAAAGGGGGAAGAGGAGAGGTGAGAGCTCAGCTCCCAGGACAGAGGAGCTGAGAAAAGACTCCCAGGAGCTGCAGCTCCCAGCGCTGAGGAGGGATCACAGGGGTCACCTTCCAGCACCAGCACTGGGACTTTGCAGCACCCCAGCACCTCACACCCACAGCAGAGCTGGGGTAAAACAGGCCACACACCCCACCTCTGACCTGGGGGACACTTCGGGTGGCCACTGCATCTCCTTATTCCCTGCCTTACAGCCCATTTCCAGTCCCTGCTCTGACACGTTCTGGGTGAGCACAGTCACCTGGTCAGCTGGAGGGGACAGAAAATGCCACCTGTTTTCCATTGTTTCCCTCAATCTCAGGAAAATATTCGGATTTCTCAGGGTTTTTTTTTTTTACTTTGCATACCTGTACACAACCCATGTGCGCCTACAATATCTGGGGGATTCACCAAGGACTTGGGAGAGATTTCCACCACCCTCCTGCCTCCTCTGCCAGCACTTCCCAGCCTTCCCTACCTTAGACTGTGTGTCTGCACATCCCAGTGCTCCAGGGGTTATGTTGCTAAAAATAATGGCATGTGTCTGACTGATAGGGTCGTGCAGGGAAGAGGGAAGGGCTCTGCTGTGGGGAGAAATTCCTGCTGCACTCAATGCCATGGTGCTTGCTGCCTTCTGGTAGCTTTTCCACAGAAGAAATCCCAAGAGCAACAAGGCTGGCAGAAACCAGCCCCTGCCCATCCCTTGTTGCATCCAGCCCTGGAAATCCCCTATTTTTTTCCAAGTAAAACGGATCTAAAACTTTTGCTATCTCAATCCTACAAGTGGTGCTGCACTGAAGCATTCCCACTGCTTTGGGAGAGGAGGGCAGTGACCACAAACCCCTCGCTCCTGCCTAGAACAATTATGCCATCACTGTCAGGGGGCTCTTCACGCCAGGACGAGCTGAGCAGTCAGTGGAAAGCCCTCACAGTTTGATCCCTAAAGCTCTGTCAAAGCAGCTCAGTGGCAGCAGGAGGGAAGGACCATGGATATCATGGGTTTCAATCCCAGGCACCCTTCGTTAGCCCGAGCATTTCTGCAGACAGAAAACTGTCTCCCAGCTGTGAGACAGCCCTGAGTTGAAAACTGGGCAAAATACAAACTGTCAAGGTATCTCCACTTGGAGATTAACCCTGTCTGAGGGGCTGCAGATAAGTCATCTTTATCTCCAGCACCAGCTATCTTTCCAAATGTGGATTCATGGTGGGTGAAAGGCACTGCCAGCCCTCCAAACAGCTCATTCCCAAGCCGGCAGAAATGGGATTTTAGAGTTTCCCAGCCCAGCCTGGGGGAGCTGCCCACAGCCCTCATGCCTCGCTCATCCTCCAGCATCATTTGTTGCGTGCTATTTTTGCCAAAAAATCAACAATTGGAGGAGCGAGACAAAGGTATTTTCTCACTGAATATCTAAAATACTCTCTTTCTTTCACTTTGATGTTTTTCTATCCACAAAGTCACTTATCCTTGGAGCTGTCCAAGGGGAAACATCAGGAAACAATGCCAACAGTCGTGTTAGGAGGGGGAAACCACGAAGCAGGGAGCGGGCAAGCTCTGACCTTTTCTCTTGGTGCAGTGGTAGATCTGGCCGTGCTCCTGGGAGATGGGGTAGGGGTTGGCAGGAGGCAGCAGGTCCTGGGAGGTGCTGGACACCCCGTTCTCACACTGGTACTGGGAGCCCAGGTTGGAGGAGGCAGAAAGGACCCTGGTCTCGCCGCTGAAGGGGCTGTGATTCGAGGACACTTTTTGTCTCACTGTGCTCCTGGGAACAACTGGGTACTCTTTACTACAAGCAAAGAAACAAAAGAGAAACAAGTCAGCAAAGCAATCAATTAATAAATAGATCAGAGGGTTAATAAATGAAGGCAGCACATTAGTGTCATGGAGTTTGTTTTGGCTTTCAGGGAAATGGAGATATCCCTCCCAGGAGGCTGCAGCCCCGTCACACTTTATCCATGCAGAACTCGTTATTCCCTTTCCTTTTAGCCCCTTAAATTCATGCCTTTTCCACCACCACTATTTTATACACACACATAAAATACATAAATGCAGTTTCAGCAAAATAAACACGATTTCTATTTACATACTGTAGCATTTATAAACTGTATACTGTTTGTAATGTATTTGCAATATGCACATGCATGTAAATAAAAACATCATTTCTGCCAAGCTGACTTGGAAATTTATTAAATATTTAGGTCTACTTTTTTTCCCTTATAGTAGTTGTTCCCATTCCTTTTGCCTGGAGTCTGTCAGCCTGGTTGTCCTGGCTGGGGGATCCCTGCACCACAGACCAAGCTCAGAAAAGAGAAATAAATAAATCACTGAGATGTGATGCACACCAGAGCCTCAGCAGAGCCAGGATGGGAGGGAAAGCCTGGATTGTTCTCTTGCCCCCAGATGTGGTTTGAAGTTGGGATGCTTTGCCAGCACAGGCTGGAAATCCCCTCTCCTCAAAGACCCTTTGGCGTTTTTTGGAGCTGTTTCTCCAAACACATCGGCAGTGTGGCAACCCCAAAGATGATTGCTGCTCTGCAGAGAGAGATGAAGCTGAACAGGGGGTCTCAGACACTTCAGGTGAGGTAAAAGGCTCCTCCTGAACCCATAGGCTTGCTAAACTGCATAAAGATCAGGTAGTACAGCACCCCAAAGTGTCACCAGGCTCAGAGCAGCCACAAAAGCGCTGATTCAAACACAAGTTTTCTCCTCTGAGTCTCTAACCTTTGGACCAAGCTGGCTTTGAGGTACTCCCCTCACCTGTCCAAAATCATTGTGCTCGAGCTCCTTAAATGCCATCCACAGGCTCACCTGGCCATTTGCATGCAGAGGAAGAGTCCTGAACCTGCAGTGACACCCCTGAGGGAGGATCTATCACCGGAGAGCTCAGAACTTATTTACAGAATTTAACAATAGCAATCATATAAACCTATGCCAGCAGGGAGCTTTCATCCAAACCACTGCTGTGGTGGCTGCCAGAAACATCAGCAACCGAGCTGGAATGGAAGGGAAATTCACCCAGGAGCTCAAACCCAAAGAAATGTGGCTCTGGTTGGGCCATGAAAGCTTTCCCAAGCCCGGGAACAGGGGCTTGCCAAGGAAAGCCTGTTCCAAAGGTGGGGTTTCATCCCCTGGAAGCAGCACTTGCTCAGAACTAAAATCCAGGCTGTGCACGAGGAACAACAGACAGATGGAGTGGGAGGAAGCAGAGGTTTAGCCCTCGGATATTCAGGGCAGCAGTGGCTGCCAGGATGCGTGGTGGGATTCAGAGGACCTGCCTGTGGACACCCAGCACTTAATTCCACCAGGAGATTTAGCTGGAGACCAGCTTTGGTGGCTCATGGAAAAGATCAAGAGCTGTGGCCATCAAACCTCAGGGATGACCCTCAGATCTCCTGGGTTCTAAGGGATCTCCCAGCCCTCCCAGGTCATAGTTTTGAGCTGCCTGTTCCACCTTCACACCATGATCCTCAATGAAAACTGTACCAACACAACCCCCCTAAGCTGCATCCTCACCTTGTCTCCCTTCCAAGGAGATCACCTGCCAGGAGGTGACTCCTGGATGTGCCCTTAGCTCTCCTTCCTGAGGAGAGGCTGCATGGATTGGTTGGGTTCATCTCTCTTAGCCTCACACAACCAACATCCAATTCCCAAAAAATGACAGAGCCTCGTTTTGTTTCCCGGGGGGAACCTGAGAGCTCCGGTGGAGGAGAAAGAGGGACATACCACGGCATGATGCCAGGCCATGTGACACTTGGGGACATCTTTCACTGGTAGATTTGGCCATAGTGGGTAAATCTTGGATGAAATTCTAGAGGTGATTCCAAGCTCAGTGATTCTGTGACCCTTTTCAAAGGACTCCTCTTTGGAATATGATCTCCATGGGGATTTCTTACCATAAATTCTCAGTGGGACCCCATAAAGGTCAGACCCTCGCAGTGCCAAGCCCCCCACAAACACTGGGGAGCCATCCCCACCCCAGATACTTCTCACCCAACCAACACTTTTCTCTCTTTCAGCAGAGAGCCGAGAGCAGGAAAAAGTGAACAACCTGATTAGGGATTTTATTTCTTGATGAAAAACTATTTTCTTAGAATCATGAAGGTCAGAAGAGACCTCCAAGATCGAGTCCAACCTTTGATCAACACATTGTCAACTGAACCAGGGCACTGGGTGCCACATCCTGTCATTCCTCGGACACCTCCAGGGATGGAGACTCCATGGACAGCCCATTCCAATGCCTGACCACCCTTCCAGGGAAGGAATTCCTCCTGGTGGCCAAAGTGAAGCTCAGCTCCTTTCAGGCCAAGAAGGAGCTGTTTGGCTGCAACAGCAAGACTTTTACCCCAGGTGCCAGAGCACAGGGGTGGTGGGTTCCAGATTCCTTCCAGACTGCATTTCCCAGGGAATATGAGAATCTCCATGGCCACAAGAGAGGACTGTGGTGCTCTGGGGGACACAGCAGGAGAGGGAACAGGTTGGAGTCACCACGTTTCCAAACAGCAATTCCCAGGAGGTGTCGCAGTAACTTCTCCCCAGACAGAAATATTTCCATTTCAGTCAAAACACGTTGGGTGCTATTTTTGCCAAAAAATCAGGTGTTGGAGGAGGGAGACAAAGGAAAGTGTTTTCTCACTAAATATCCAAAATATTCTCTTTCACTTTGATGTTTTTCAATTCACAAAGGCTGTTATCTCTCTAATCCTACATATTCCTCCTTATAGGAGCCGAGCTGAAATGTATTTTTGGTATCTTCTAAAGCAACAATCAACTTAAAATATTTCTATTTTGTCCTGAGCCCACTCACCTTGTAGAGTGTACATCGATCATTTTTAAAGACTAAAACTAAACTAAACTAAAATGGATCAACTTCTTTTTTTCTAAAAGTCACTATTCCCAAAGTAGTGGTTGTCATCCTGAGCTATAGTTGAACAGAATGCAAAGTTTCTGTCACATCCAGAAATTTTGCTGTTCAAAAACAAACAAACAAACAAACAAACAAACAACCTGTAGCAAAGAAGGGGGGAAAATGTATTAAAGCTTGACTTAAGCAATGTAGGAAATTGTCCACATAGCAAGGATGAGGTTGTTGATGCTTCTGGGCCAGAGTGTTAGTTTTACGTGGGGTGTTAATAGACTGCTTTCATTTCTGCATTAAAAATTGCAAAACTAAAATAAATTTTTTTAAAAGTTGACTGGGAAAAGAATTTACAAGGAAAAAAAACATGTCCCTGGTCTATTTAAAATCTGTTGGAGGCTAATAATGAATATTTAATTACTATATTAAAATAGCAGAAGGGGACAGGGAGAAGCAGCGCAAGGTGCTGTGTAGTATTTTGATTTTTGTTAAAACTTGGGAAAAGAAATCATTAATGATGTCCAAGACTATCAGTGCTGAAGTCTGGAGTCTGTTTGTGCTTCCCACCTGACCAGAGGTTTCCCAAATCCCCAGGGCTGGACAGGAGCTCTGCAGAACTTCCCCAGTAGCACCCACATTCCACTTCAGATTCCTCATAGAACTCCCACCCTGCAGATGAGGCCTGACAAGTGAATCCCTCCTGCAATCCCAAATCTCAAATCCCACCTCTGCCAGGTGGAATTAGAAACTCACTCTCATTTTCTCTCATGACAGCTTCCCCTCGCCCTGGCCAAGTGATGCTCTCACCACAACAGACTCAAGAGTTTTGTAAGATCACTTCTGCTACAAACTCGTGGCCAGCAAAGAATTCAAAGGAGCGAATTCAAGATGATTTTGCATTCTCAGAACCAGAAACCTTGCTGGCCACTGCAAATTACTAATAACTGGAAAAATGATAAATACAGACCTGCACAGAGCAACATCCAGTTCACTTTCTTGCTTATTACTACACTCTAAGAGCATAAAAGTTTTCCATATATTTTCATGTGCAGACGTGAAGTTTCCTGATGTACCAGCCAAGGCATAGTAAATGAAGCTGCCAGACAAAAACCTGGTTAAAAATCTGTTCAAAAATCCACAGTTTAGAATCAGGAAGCTCCAGCACTGAAGCATTCAATCCCTACTGGCCCTAAACAAGTTATTTTAGAACATGTTCCTGATATTTCTGCAACAAAATGTTGGATACCTCAAGGGTTTCCAGAGCTGCTGTAACTCATGGCAACAAAAAACTTATTTAATATCAGATCCCAAGGATCTGATGGAGGTCAAGGTGAAGCCTGACATGGGAAAGGATTTCCTTTCCATGTTTTTACAGCAGCCTTTGAAATCACTGAACTAAATCTTGTTCACAATATCAAATCTTAGCCTAAAACCTGACCCAAGGATGAACACAGGGATTCCTCTCCACTCTTTCCAAATTTCCAGGAGATTTTAACTCCTCCTTGGGCAGTCCCAACAAAAGGACAAGTATTTGTCACCCCATCAGTGCTGTCCCCTCTACCCAGCACAGAATCAACCCCCAGTTCCAGATGTGCAAACACAACTCAATGGCTTTGGGCTTTATAGATCCCAGGCCACCAATTGTTGTCCTTCCTGCTGAGGCTCCAGAGGAGGGAAGAAGTGGAAGTCAGCCATAACAGACACAGCAAAAGGAAGAACGGGGGGAAAAAATGCCTGGAACAAACAGATCATCTCCCAGGAAAAAAAAAATCAAACCAAAGCCACTTGTCAGTGTGCATTCAGCTGATTTCCAGCATACTGAAATAAAATTGAACCTCTCTCAAGAGGCTGTCAGGAAGGGGATAAACTAGAGCAGGAAAGGACGTGGTAGGAGAGGAATTACTGAGGACTTGCTACAGTCTCAGCCTCTGATTGAACACGACCCCTCTGTGCGTGGGGACTGCAGCCCCACAGAGAATAACAGCCGGGACTGGATGTGCAGCAGCACAAATCAAAATGCCCACTGAGGAATAGGAGTCTGTTCAGTGCCCCGTTCTCCTCGAACACAGCAGATGTCCTGACCTTCCTGCCAGGACCTGAGGGGCTCCAAGATCCTTGGGCTGGGACAGGAATCTCAGGCAGCTGAACAAGGCCAAGTGCTGGGGCAGGGCAATCCTGGGATCAGTCCAGGCCGGGGATGAAATGATGGAGCTGCCCTGGGGAGAAGGGACTGGGGGTGCTGGTGGGGGAGAGCTGGACATGTCCCAGCACCCAAAAACCCTCCCATGCCCTGGGCTGCCTCCCCAGCATCATGGGCAGCAGGACAAGGGAGGGTTCTGCCCCTCAGCCCCGCTCAGGTGAGACCCCACCTGCAGAGCTGCCCCCGCCCTGGGCCCAGCCCTGGAGCTGCTGGAGCACATCCAGAGGAGGCACCAGGGTCATCAGAGGGATGGAGCAGCTCTGCTGGGAGGAAAGGCTGGGACAGCTGGGATTGGAATTTGTCTCTGGAAAAGAGAAGGTTTCAGGGTGACCTACAAGAGAGTTGGAGAGAGACCGTTTACAAGGACCTGGAGTGACAGGAAAAGGGGAAATGGTTTCACACTGACAGGATAGGTTTAGATTGGATATTAGATAAAAATCTGTCCCTGTGAGGGTGGGCAGGCCCTGGCACAGGTTGCCCAGAGGAGCTGTGGCTGCCCCTGGATCCCTGGCAGCGTCCAAGGGCAGGTTGGACAGGGGTGGGAGCACCCTGGGATAGTGGAAGGTGTCCCTGCCATGGCAAGGGGTGGGATGAGATGATCTTTAAGGTCCCTTGGACCCAAACCATCCCATAATGATCCTGTGGTCTGTTAGCAACTCCTCTGAGCAGCGCAGCCCAAAGCCATCACTGCAACCAACCCAAGAACCAGCAAGGAAAAGAACCAGGCAGAGACCAAGAGCTCTCATTAGCAGGCAAATAAGAAGAGACACTTCTCCAGAAAAAGATGTTGGAGTAAGAGAAACACAGGAGGAGCTGGAGAATGGATGTGAGCCAGAGGCAGCACCTCATCCCTTTGTGCTGGGCTGAGCTTCTGCTGATCAAATCCTGCTGCTGAGCTCCCCCAGAGGAAGGTCAGTGACAGAAACTGCAGCTACCCTGTGTTTCTTGAGTGGCTTTCTCACTTCAAACAAGCTGTGAATAAGCGAGCTCTGCCCAGCTTCCTTTTGGATTTCATCTGAATTCTGTCAAACTCTACAGAACACATTTCAACCAGGACCAGGAATATTTCCTGGGGGATGTGTGCTGGAGGAAAGCATCCCCTCCCCAGCAGATGTTATAATGCCAAATCTCACACTGAAAGCGTTTCAGACAGAGGGTGACCCCTGGGAGATTTCAGTGACAGAACCTGGGAAATGGAAGTGGATTAAAGATGTGAGGCAGTGAGAAGACACAAGAAGAACAAGGTGACCAAGAGTGACAGGCTTGAGTCAGCCTGGTGCCCATCAGTCCAACAGGATGCTGGAATGCCAGGGAACACCAGAGCCCATCCATTTCTTCTGCTGGCACCCCAAAATGCACTGTCATCTCTGTCACGCTGGCTCTGACTCATGGAGCTGCTTTTGTGTCCTCTGTCTCTGGCCCTGTTTCTGCTCTTGATGACACATGGGAATCTTTGGAATAATTCCTTTGGAGCCAAGAAGATTGCTGTGGATTAATGCCAAAGGCAGCAAACTGGCTCGTGATCCTTGACAGAGAAAACGCAGGCACAACGTCAGACTGTGCTGTCACTCTTCCCTGTCACGTGGAGCATTCTGGGCTTTTTGTCACTTTTCAAGGGCTCAGAGTACCCATCGAGAGAGCCAAGAGCCACCATTTCATGGCATCATCATCCCCCTCAAAAGCCTTCCCAATAGAAGTGTCAAGGGCTGAACTTCATTAATTTACAAAATTAATTAAATTACAAAATAACCAGGGCCTTCCAGATGACCAGAAGCTCCCCAGCCCCCATAAGAACCAACAGAGACAATGGGAGCTGCAGATGAGCAGCAAGAATTGGTTACAGGGCTGACCAGAATTGCTCCCTCCCAGTGTTCCAGACCCACACACGAAGTAGAACTCACATCCCTCTATGCTTTTTCCTTGCTTTTTCATGGTTTTGGGAGAGTTTTCCCTAATCAATAAAATAAAAAGCTCAACCTCATGCTCAGAAACTTGAAAGCTTTGAACAACCTCTTCTTCCCAGAGGGTCCATCCTACCAAAGAAGCTGCTGAATGCACCTCTTGTGCTTCAGGAAAGAAAGGCAGTGGGAAGAAAAGGAACATTCACTGGAATTTGGATCTCTCTGGAGCTCATGGCTCCTCTTTTCCAGTGAAATCCTCTGCTGCTGAAAGTCTTCACACCACTCCTGAATGAAGTTCTACCTAGACAGGCTTATTACCATTTTTTCTGGGAAATAAGAGGAAAAAAAATCCAATATGGGAGGCCCTGGAAAGGAGAAAGCCATGGCGAGGGATGGACCCAAAGCCATGGTGGCTGAATGTCAGGTCAGAAGTTTCTGGTACAAAAGGCTCAGCATTGTTATAAAAATGTGGCTACTTTTTTCATAATGAAGGAATAGCACTAAAAAAGAGCATCCCCACCATATTCTCCAAGGGCATAAATGGACATCATTCCCCTAAAGCCAGGATAGACTGACTGGTCCATCACTGGGAAACAACATCATAAACATACATTTATATATTAAAATATATAAATGATATATTTAATTACATTTTAATACATATTTATATGTTAAATCTATATAAACCCACAAAAGGCAGGGCATAGTTCTGCAACATTCTCAATCCTGAATGGTTCTTTATCTCATAGACACAACCTATTTTTTATAGCTGCAATTTATTTATATATATAACTGATTTTATATATGGTTTTATATATTTTCATATATAATTTTGAATATATTCATATATCTACATAAAAAACCCACAAAGGTGGGCACATATTTGCAACCTTGAATGGGTCTTTATTTTACTATAATCATCTTATCCTGCCCTCCCTTAAAAAAAATGCCACCTTTGTAAAGGCACACAGCCATTCCTCTGCTAAGTTATTAAAATGAACATCAGAAATTATCCAGTAAAGGCAACGATTTTAACCCTTCCAGCCCTGCCAGGCCTGAGTGGGTGTATTTATATATTCCCAGTGTTTCTGTTCCCTGGATCATCGACCGCAGCCCCTGCATAAAAATGCCAATCAATTTTTAGCACGGGCTCAGCGTGGCTTGATGCCATGCTCTTCATATGGCACCGAGCCCTTCCTAAGAGTCCTCCCTGTTCCACCTCCTCCCTCCTGCTCCAAAAAACACCCCCTGTGAATCCAAACCTTCAAATCTTTCCAGTGACTGTAATGAAAGGGTGGTTTGGCAGCAAAAAAAAATATTGGCAGGGGGGAGAACACATCATCACTCAAGTTCCAGGAGAAGCTGGGAGACTGGCACGGGGTGGGGGGAGCTATTTCAAGGGGTAGTGCCACCATAAATAAATAAATATTGACAGATCCTGCCAGGATCTGTTGGAAAGGGCAGGCAGGGAACACAGGGCACATTCAGGAGCCCACGGAGATGATTTCGATGGAGCAGATTAAGTGTTACCTATACCTTTTTTATACATCTGTCTTGGCTTTTCTGGGGCTGAGTCTGAGCATGTTTGTACACAGGAGGATATTTGCCCAGTTTGAGTGGGTTCCAGGCGTGTTTGCAGGAGTTATTTGGTGCCTGACAGCACAATTTTCCTGGCCATGGAGAGCCACGCTCAGGTCATCAACTACAACAAGCAGAAGTGACCACCTACAGCTGGCTTCTGGGTGGGCAGTGGGAAAAGCCCTCCCATCAGAAGGTCCCAAAGCAGGTCCCTCCAGCAGGAACCAGAGAATAAAGGATCTGAGTGGCTCCTCCCCTCCTAGAAAATGCTCTGAGAGAATCTCCATCTAAGTTAGAATCATGGGTATGGCACCATTCCTGCAAAACATTTGCACCAGGAAGCAGCTTGACACATGGAGAAAGTTCCAAGTGAAGGGAAAAGCACGAAGTTAATTACCAGCAGGACCTGACATTTAGAAAAGGACATTAAACAGGATTTTCAAACAAGATTTAGGCTTGGTTTTCAGCTTAAGTACTTGCAGCCAAACCCGAGATTTGAAAAGGTCTCCTCAGCCACCTGGCCCTGGAGATCCCAACATTTTCTAACCTTTCCTTCTTCAGCCTGAAAGCACCACACCTCTGCTCCTGCTCTGCACATCCAGAACCCAGCAGGCAAACACTCTCCTCCTGCCAAAGCCCCTCCAAAGCCAGTAACAACAGAGCACAGGACTCTCCACCACCACCTCCAGAGGCAGCTGGAGCAAGCTTAAAACCCCTACTCCCAAAACAAGGCTGGGAGCTTTGTCTTTAAAGCACTGTCCCTGGGGAGAAAGGAACACTCAGGAATTCTTCCATGGTAGCCTGGTGGCCAGAGCTTCTCCCAGCTACTCCAATTTTTTAATGGGTCCAAGTCCACGTGCAGCCTTGGAGAGGGGAGTTTAGTACAAAGCTAAAGGCTGCTCTGATGGGAACGTCTCTGAAAGAAATGCAAAATCCCTGTGGCCAAGACAGCATCCCACAAGTGAGGTCCTGCCTCTGCCACACGGCAATTAAGGAATTCCCCTGGGAGCAGAAGGTTGGCCCCACGTCCTGGGAATATTTGAACAGCCTGCTGTAGAGCACCCATGCAGATGCCAAGGCAGGGAGTGGCACCATGTCCTGGCACAGGCCGGGCCACGAGGGACGTGCCACGCAAGGCCCAGGTGGCTCTGGTGCCCCTGGGAGGGTCCCCATGAGGGTGACACACGTTACCTCTGCATCCTGGACATCCTGTGGAGCTCCATGTCGTCGCTGCCACGGAAGCCTTTGGCAAAGGGGTTGTTCTCGATCTTCAGCTGGGTGATCTGAAAGGGAGGAAACGCAACGCGGTCATCGCCAGTCCAAGGCATGGCCTGGGAGAGAGGGGACAGTGGTTATTAAACCCAAGGCCGGTGGGATGGGAGGGAAAATACAGCTTGCAGGGAACTCCAGTCATCCCTCAGCCCAGGCACTGACCACTCCAGATGGGCCTTTCCCTGGAATGCTCCACAGGAAAAATATCTCCTGTCAACAGCCTCTCGCTTCTCCCAGGCTTGTTCCATAACTAACACATGGGACTGCTCACACACATTTTTCTCTGGAGAAAATCTGCTTTCTGAGAATTCTTACTTTCATTTTGCTGTTGGGACAGAAAGGGCTTTCCTGCTCAGAGGACCAGGGACAGGTCTGAACAAATCCCAGCAAGTATTTTCTCATCAGTGCACAGGCAAGACCAAAAGCTCACCTCTCAGACCCTGCACCCTCTCTCCCAGCCCAGTGATTTGCACCCTCTGGGTGTTTCAGACCAGCTAAATGTGCTCCAGGTGCTCTGCATCTGCCATCCTGCCCCACACCTGGCAGCACTGCATGGGCTAATTACCTCAATTACACTTGGAGGGCAACTTCACCTGTGACCATCAAACCCTGGAGGGTTTTTTGTCTCCCCACCACTTCCAGTTTGCTCACTAAGTGAGCTGCCTTGAGAATCTGAGAATCCCCTCAGACTCAACTTTGGTCCTCTTAAAACGTCTAAATTTAACATTTAAAGCAGCTTCTAGACAGACCATGCCCTTACCCAAAGGGACTGTGCTGCTCCAAGAGGTTCATTCCCCTCCTGCACTACTTTTCCTGAGGGTTTTGGTGAGCAGGGCTTGTCATTTAAGCCAGTATTCATTGTGGACCAGAAACACCCTCAGCTACCCTGTGGATCCTGTAAAAACTCCCTCTGCCATGCCAAATCTGGTGCAAATGCTTTGGTGCCTTGGCAGGAGAGGACTGAGCCTGGACCAGGTGTGATATTGCTGCAAAGCCCCAGATTTGGGCAGAAAAGGGGAAAGTTCCCTTTTTTTTTTTTCTCTTTTTTCCATCACTGCCTGGCAGTCTGAGCTCTCAGCAAGGAATCAGGAGAGAAGACACTTGCCCAGGAGGAAAGACAAGCCCGTGTTTGCCACTGGAGGAACTTCACGCTCTCACCACGTTTTATGGAAACCCCGTCCTTCCTTCCCATTGAGAGTTGGCCAAGGGGAAGGAAAGAGCTCAGGATCAACGGAGGGAGAACAGAGAGAGGTTCATGTTCACCGAGTCAAGCACAAACAGCCGGGCCCAGCTCCCTGCCAAAATCCAAAGAGGAAAATCTGGCTCGCCCAGTGTCAATAGCAAAGCTCGCCAGGTGTATGCACAACCAGATTATTTTGCTCTTTTCTTGTCTTTTTTGCATATTTTTTTTCCAAGGGACGTTTGTTTATTTGCCATTTTTGCCTCATTCAGCCCCAAACTTCTCACAGAACGCCCCCACCACACTTACACTTATCTCCACAGGCATTCCCATTAAATCAGGACCATACTTCAGCACATAAACAAGCCCTTGGCACTTTTGGCACTTTTTTTTTTTTTTTTTGTCCCTCATTTCAGATTTCAAAGAGAAGGGCAAACAAACAATCTTTTTGGGGTCAATTTGCCAGTTGAGCCATTCTCTAGCAATAAAACAGAGGTGCATTTTGTAATTAAAAGCCCTGAATTATTACACAACCAGCCGTGTATTTTGCAAAGCAGCTGCCTATCGGTTTGAAGGTGGTGACTCTTCTAGAATGAATAATAGGCATTATTCAACATTTTGAATGTTCCTGAAGCCATGTAAATGTAGGAGTTGTCCTCCCTTGCCGACCCCAATGGCAATATTTGCTCACATAAGTGAAGTCCTTCAGTGAGTGAGGATTTACAGGATTGGCACCAGCACACAAAGGCACAAAGGGCCGGATTCATCCCAACCTGGCCAAAGGCATTTCAACCAAGGCGCCTGCACTGGGAGCCTCAGCTCCCTGCTGGAATCAAGGGAGGGAGATGGGGACTGCCAGAGGGCCCTGGGGTGGGTGGCAGTGCCTTCACAGGTCCCCAGTGCACTCTGCTCACTGGAGGAGGAGCCAGCAGTGCTCCAGCCCCTTGTTTAAGCCCCTCGGTTGAATGCCCCGTTTGATTCTTCAAGCTTTTAATGACCCACGAAATTGCAGCCAAAATATCAAAACGGGACCTCAATATTGCAAATCTGGTGATTTAGCAGAAGTCCCCTAGCCCACACGAGGAACACACTTACAAGCAAAGGTGTTGGTGCTGGTGACCAAAAGCCCCAAGAGAATCACAGCCAACTTCAGCCGCCTTAAAATTAAGGATCTGCTGGATTGAAGGCATCTAAAAACCAGGGACTACAGCTTTAGAATTAATTCTCAGACCTTTGGTGTACTTCAGATGGATTGGAGCTTCCAGAACAAAGTTTCCCCAGGTGACAAATCATGGCATCAGCCACCACAAAGCCAGGGGAGCCCAAGCCAGATTTAGCAAAACTGTACACAACAAATTAGAAAACAGAGAAAAAGTTGGTGGATCCCTGCTTTAGCAAACAACCTGTGGAAGATGTTTCATTTGGCCACTTTTTTGCCTGACTTCCAAACTATTTCAGAGGTGGAAAAGCAAACGCAGGGGAGGAAATAAACTTCTTCTGGATCAGCTTTGCCACAGCAAAACTGAATTTAATTGACTATAACTCATGGTGGGGCAGGGGGGGAGAAAAGCTGTCAGAAAGTCAAATGACAATTACCTCATGAAAAATAAAACAAAATACAACGTCCTGCGAGGTCATTAAGACAGAGTGCCCAGGGCTGAATTATACAGCACAGGTTCAATAAAACTGAAGGGCTTTGTTTGCGTATTTGTTACTGACGGCAAAGCTTCACCGGCTCCTGGAGCCGCCACAGACCCTTGGAGATCAGAGCTCTGCAGGGTGAAGCCTCCCAGATTTCCACTTTCCAGAGCTTGTCTGACCTATGGGTTCATCCTCACTTTAATGGGAAGTGACAGTTCCCAATGGAATTGGGAATCCCAAAGGAATCCCTGGCCTGCTCCCCTGCACTCCTTTCTCTGGGCTAATTGGCCACAAAGCTCTTCTGCTGAGACCTTCCCAACAGCATCTTTAGCTCCAGCATGACAAAACTTAGCTTTGCATTGAGTTAGGTCAAGGAAAGATGCTTTACTTCTTTTTCCTTTACCACAGACATGTATTTATATGGGATTTGTGCCTAAGGGCTCATGAATGTCATTATGGCCAAAATCAAAACTACCATTTTGTATTATTTTTTATCAAGAACTTGCCATGACAAGATTTTTCTCAATTGTTTCTCACTTAAGAAGTTGAAATAAAGTTGAAACTTTGTTAGGGGTGATGTACTCCACACCAGGTGCTCTGGGCTCTATTTTATTTATGTATTTTGCTATCAGCTTCTTTTTTTTAAGCACTTAAGCTAAGGGAAAACACTTCACCTGGATCTTTTTGGGCTCTTCTGAAACTAAGAAAGGTCGGGCATTCTGGAAAAGGAATGTTCTGCAAGGAATGTGGATCCTTAATTTCTGAGTTCTCACTCAGGTTTACTTGGAGAACTTAAAACTGATTGGGGGGGGGGGTGGAAATCACCATTTAGTGATGAAGAGGTGCAGGTGATCACCCTTGAGAGGTGCAGAGCACTCCTGGAGCTCCCCTCCCCGTGGGGATCCGTGTCTCCCTGGCTGCAGGTGGCCGTGGCCCTGCTCAGGGTGGCAGAGAGGGACCAGGAGCAGCTGTGGCACCGCTGGAGCTGGCCGTGCTGGGAGCCACAGGAGGCTCCCCTGGCGCTGGAGAGCACACAGGCTGTTTCTTTCGGGCTCTCAGGTGGCAACCAAGGCAGGGTGGAGGAGGAAGCCAAAGCAGAGGAGTGGGAAGGAGAGAAAGAGATGAAGACAAGGTGCCTGCTGAGCCCAGGGACATCTGGGCCAAGCAGAGGAGCTGGATGGGAGCTCCTCGGAGCGCGGGAGAAGGGAGGGGAGGAGCTGCTGGCAGAGGGGAGAAGATGCTGAGCCCGAGGGCAGTGAAGGAAATGGGAGGCACTGGGGGGCTGCTTGGGGGTACTGGGGTGAGACAGGGGCTCACTGGGGAGGCTGCTGCCTGAACTGGGGCACAAGGACCAAGGGTGGGCAGAGAGACTTGGCAGGGTTTTGGGGGAAGGAGATGAGTCTGCAGGCAGGATGGATGCTGCATCCAGAGGGAGTCTTGGCCAAGCTTGAGGAGAGGGGCTGCTCTGAGGTCCAAAAGGGTCCAGGGGCTTGGGGCTGGCTGAGCACCCCATCCCAGGGCTGGCAGGGAGCAGGGACAAGACTGGGGACAGAGGGAGACAAGGCTGTGTCAGCCAGAGCTGTGAAGGGCACAGGACCTCTGGAAGGAAGCGCTGTCCCACCAAGGCCTGGAACAGCAGTAAGGATCATGAGGAGCCCCAGAGAGGGTCAGGGAGAGAGCAGCAGCTCCCTGCCATCCTCAGGTGCCCCAGGGCTGCACAGAAGCCACCAGGTCTGGTGATGAGGAGGAGCTACTTGGTCTCACCTTGCTTAGCCCCAGGGAGCTCTGTCTCTCCCAGCACCTGGGGTCCCCTCTTTGGAGAAGAGCCTGCCCTGGGCAAGGAGAGGGGCTGTCCCCTCTTGCCAACCAGATGGAGAAACACAGGGACAATGGCCCCAGGAGGGGCAGGGAGAGCTTGGGGGCTGCACAGGGGAATCCCATGAGATGCCAGGCTGGCCACCACACTGGTGGCCTCTGCTGAAGTGGTGGAGGTGGCCACCTGCAACCTAAGACAAGGAAAATGGAGCTCTCAGGAGAAAACACCCCACACCCGAGGACCTGCCCACCTCCAGCCCTCAAAGACAGTGACAAGAAGCCACATGCTCAGGGGGGACAGGCAGCTCTCCAGAACTCCCAGAATGAAGCATCAGCTGACTCACCAGCACGATTTTAGCGCTGGGTCTTTTTAGGGGAAGGATGAAGCTCGGTATTCAGAAATCCCAGCAGATATCTGGCAGTGAATCCAGTCTTTGGCCATGCCCTGCCCCGCCCCTCCCTGGTGCACACAGCATTTCTGGGTGCCTGTAACATCCCACCCGGGGCTAACGTTTCCTTAAAAGAATTTTGACTACCAAGAATGTTAAATAACTTAGGGTGGGGGAAAAAAAATCAGCATAAAACCGGATATCCTGAGGGGGGGGGAACCAATATAAAGCCCAAGTCCAGCTAAGGGGGAAAGTAGGTTGTAAAAATTAATGAGAATAATTGTTGTGAATTCTTGCTTTTGAAAGAACCCTCGTGAGGGCAGAACCTTAATTATTTCTGTCTATTAGGTTCATTTCCTGGTCCTAAGCAGAGAGCTCATACCTAATAAATACGAGCCAGTAACACAATGATTTAAGCCACAGCAAAATGGTGCTTAACTGCAGGGGAAGTTAATATTTGGGAATCAACCTGATTGCAAGCACCCATTGTGTAAATGGCAAGGAAATGAAATGTGCATGTGACCTTTTTTAACACCTCGATATTTCTGGGGTGTTTTTAAGGGTAGCAGAGAGGGGGGAGGTGAGCAATGGAGCTGCTGACAACCACCCTGAGAACTTCACCAAAACTCTCCTCATAGCTTAAGCCTCTTTTTGGGGAGTAGGGCTGAGGAGAGGGAGATCCCAGGGTGCTTAAATATCTTTTCAGGCTGTCTAAAATACCAGGGGAAATAAGCACAAGCCCTGTGCTGGGATTGCAGCTGTGCTCTTGGAATAAATTGACCTATCTGGAAGCAGGCAGGTATTTCTATAAGCTGTGTAAGCATGGACTCAAATGCATTTTGGGGTGAGTCACACAATTCATTCTGTAATAGAATTCAGCTATAATACAGCTCTTGAAACCTAAACCCCATGCAGGGATGAATTTGTGTGTGTGTGTAAAATACATGGGTGTATAAAACTCTGTGTAAAATATGTCAGAGGCTGGGTGGGGTGGATGGGAAAGATTGCATGAGGGATGAGCTGCAGGTGAGGGGTGAAGGTGAGAGAGAAATGGGAAAAAGTCAGCAGTGCACTGACAGCAAGAGCTGGGGATGCCCCACGCGTCGGGGGGCTGCCATCCTTTATGGCTGGGGAAATGCAGCCTGCGTTGCAAGAGGAAAATCTGATTTTCCAAGCAACCTCTCAGCTGTGAAAGCTGAGCTCAGGTTTCAGCTGGTGGAAAAGAGCCCAACTCAGTTTCACCCACCTCAGCTGGAAGATGTTTCTCCTCAGCAACCCCAATATCATTCCCCATCTGCACTGGGGTGAGCTACAAGCTTTATTCCCTTCCCTGCAGGGAGATGCCATTTAGGGAAGATCATCCCCTGCTTTATTTTTAAGGCTCTATCTTTCCCAACTGGGATTTTATCTTGGGGCTACAGCCACTCTTCCCCTGTTCCCCCCTGATTCCAAGCAGCACGGGGAGCAATGTGTGTGTCAGGGGGCAGAGGGATGTCAGAGTCTGTAAAACGTGTCAGGGGTGTGTAAAATGTGTCCTGGTGTGTCTGTGGGGATTCCTGCCTGTGTCAGATACACAGATGTCATTTCTTATCACACAGATGTTGCTGATTTACAATCAAATATTCCTGCTCCTCCTAGCATGGCAGTTTTCCCAAACTACTGTACTTACATGTTCCTGCTTTGCTTTCGTTTTATTTGCATGATCATTTCTTTTCCTATAAACCAGCCCCATTTTTCTTCAAAGGAGAGCAGTTCCATTCACGTCTGTTTTCTGCTCGGGAAATGCCTTTAAAGCAGGCAGTGTGTCCTGTTTTATTAACTCCCACTTCTATTAATATTATATTCTTTCTGCAAATCCATCAAGCAGAAGTTAAACTTGATTTTATAGCATCCACAGTGGAGTTATAATTTAAGGCATAATTTGGCAAGGACTCAATTTGGATTCGGTTTGCTTGTCCTGGCCGTGCCAGCAGCTCCTATTTTAAAGGGCAGGGAAGTATTTTCCTTTCTCCCTAGTTATGGTGGAACACTCTTTCTTCTGCAGCCCAGCTCTGCTCTCTGCATCGTGCTGGTCAGCTGATGGATGGAGGAAATGCAATCATTTCACACAGGTTTAGGAACCTGCATTTCCAGGAAAGCATCCAGGATTTCTTTGGGGTGCTAAATTACTTTTCTCTGCTTGAGAAACAATTATTCTATCGGGTACAAAGGAGCCATCCTACCTGCCTGTAAGTACAAGTTTATAGTAAGTGCTTTGTGTGTGATTAAGAGAGGAGTTTGCTTTTTTGCTGAAAAAAATAGAGTTTTCATGGGGCTGTGGCAAGGGACAGTTGGTGAAAGACATCCCTGATTCATCTGTGGAGAAGCACCCTGCCTTCAACACTCAGCCTTCCTCCTCCTCCCTGCTGGGTGGGGAAGCCCAAACCCAAGCAGGGAAGGAGCAGGAGCAGCGGGCTCCTCGCAGAGGGGCAGCGACAGCACGCCAAGAAAACCCTTATTCCACCCAACCCTTTCCTACTCCAGCAGAGGACAAACCCAGCCCGTCATTTTCGTGCTTTGTTTGCCTGATGGCGGGAGCTGAGCCTCCCTTTCCTGCCCGGGCCCCCCGGCTGCCAAGCCCGCAGCCCCCCGTGGGCAGCCGGGTTATCAGCGCCCGGCCGCGGAGGGGAGCGCCCGGCTCCCTCCTCCAGATTAGGAGCCTTTGACCCATGGGGAGGGGGGAAGATAAAGCAAACTTCCTCGGTTGGTCGTCTCCATGTGAGCAAAGCATCCTGGTGAGCTCATTCCCCCTCCCCGGCTCGCCCCGAGCCTGGCTTTGGGGGCTTTGTGTGGCCAGGAATAACAGAGGGGATGGGATGGGGATGTGAGAGAGGAAAGGGGAAGGGAGAGGAGCGAGAAGGGAGGAAGAAAATGGGCAAGGGAGAGGAAAGGACAAGAAGAAAGGACAAGGAGACAAGGAGAGGAAAAAGAAGGGGACAAGGAGCGGAAAGAAAGGGGAAGAGAAAGGAGAAGGAAGGAAAAGGACGGGGAGAGGAGAGAAGAAAGGAGAAGAGGACAAGGAGAAGAAAAGGAAGGGGACAAGGAAGTGGAGAAGAGGGAAAAGGAGGGGGAAAGAAGAAGGACAGAAAGAAAAAAGGAGAAGGAAGGAGTAGAAAGAAAAGGGGGAAAGAAAAAGAAGGGGGGAAAGAAGAAGTAGGGAGGGAAGAGGGGCTGAGTTTCTCAGGAAGAGCAGCGGGAAGAGGGAAGGAGCGGGATGCGGTTTGCCGGGCCGGGGGCCGGCCCAGCCCCTCACCTTGTGGTTTTGGTAGGAGGTGACGGCGATGAAGGCGGTCTCCGGGAAGACGTGGGTGCAGAAGGCGGTGTTCTTGGAGCCGAAGCCGTTGTTCTCGTCCGCTTTCACGATGTGAAGCCGGGGCTGGTATTTGTGCATGGAGTTCAGGATGATCTGGGCAAGGGAGAAGGAGAGGACATCCCGTGGGAATGGAGGGGACACAGCACGGCGCATTCCCCCCTTCCAGGGGAGGAGAAGGCACACACCAGCAGGAACCCGCAGCCCCTTCCCCAATTATTTGCCCTTTTCAGGAGCCCCTTCGAAGGGCAGATTGAGCTGCTAGGGTAGGGGCACGGATCTCTCCAGAAACTCGCCCGGGAGCCCAGCAGGGCCGGGACGTGCTGTCAAAGGTGCTTCCTCACCTGCTCCCCGCTCCCCAGCCCCCCTCCATCCACACAAACCCCTGAGGGGGCAGAGCTGCTCCCCCAACACGTGCTGGGGGCAAATGGGGCCATCCCCACACCCCCCCATCCCATCCCGGGCGGGTAAAGAGTGAAGAAAGGGTGAGGGAAGAGAGCTGGAGGGATCGGGGGGTTTAGGGCCATCCCTCCCGCCAGCCACCCGCAGAGGACGGTGGCGGAGCCGGGAGGGGCTGTGGCGGTGTTCCAGATAAAAAGCGGGCCCTGCTCGGTACCGGGTTAATCTCGGGGGAGGATGGGGGGCGGCGGGGGGCCGCTCGGGCCCGATAATGACTGCCGGACCCTGGCGACAGCGAGACGCAGCGCGTCCCGCCGCCGCCTCCCCCGTCCCGGGGGTTTAAGCAAATTGCTTTGACATCCAGGAAAGTCGTAGACATCAACGGTGAACGATCTAATGGTTTTTAATTTCATTACAGCGACTCTAATTGAGAGGCTCCTGGCGCAGCTCCTCCTCTGAAGTCCCTTATTGTCCCCTCAGCGTCTTCGGTTTGTTTGGAGGGACTTTTTCCCCAGAGCCGCCTGTTCCCAGCGGGGATGCCTGGCCCCTTTCCCCCGGGCCGGATCCCCCCCTTGTCCCCAAAAGCACCCCGGGGGTGGGATGGGTTCCCCCGGCTGCGCTGCTCCCCTCCCTCCTCCCGCAGGAAAGGTCCTGGTCCCTGGGAAGCAGCCCTTGCAAACCCCTTCTGCACCAGCTCTATTAGAATTAAAACAAAATCCGAATTATAAAAAGAAAAAGGAAATCAACCCCCGCAAATGGAGGTGCAAAGGAGAGCTTGTAAATGATGCTCAGCATTGCGGTGGGCTGGGGACTCCGCTGGCTCCTCTCCCCTAAAGCCCTCTCACTTCTTGGCTACCACGTGGGCGAGGATTTAATAGCACAAAATTTATCATTAAAAAGCGAAGAAAAGAAAAAAAAACCAGCTTGGAAAAAATGAAACTGAAGTGTTGAAACGAGACTGGAGAAAAATCCACTCTTGGAAAGGGCTGGCGGGATCTGGAGTCACATATTCATTCAATTATATATATTTTTATATATATATATACTTTTTTTTTTATTCATACATGCACATATATATTTGCTCAGAGGAACTCGCATCTTTGGAGACCTTCGAAGGAGGGCTGTTCCTGGCTGCAGAATTCACACAAATTTTCACGGCCCCACGAGTCTTGCAAAGACCTTTTTAATGCCCAAGAACTTCTAGCGGGACTTCAATTTCTCTAATTGTCTTTAATTATTGTTACTTTTTTTTTTTTTTTTTTTTTTTTTTTTTTTTTTCCCCTGATCGGGGGATCCACAGCATTTAAGGTCCTATTTCCTCCGCTAATTATGCCTGATTGATTTTACCTGTTAGGCAAATTCCCGGAGGCAGCGAGCGGATTTTAACGACTGGGGACTCCCCATGCGATTAAAATCAGGGTGCCCAAGTACTCAGTCGAGCCAGGAGAGTTTCACCCACTCGCCAACTCCAGGCCCCGGGGGTCTGTCATCAATTCCCATGAAATAACCCGGCTTTAAGGTTTATGCTTCTGTTTCTGGGGGTTCCTCAGTGGCGTTCATCCCGCTCTCTCAGGGGTGAAAACAACACCTGGATTTGAGGGTGGGTGACACCGGCACCACCTCGGTGGCAGGGGACACCGGTGCCCTTGTCCCAGCCCCGGTACTTACATGTCCGAAGGGATCCAGGTGGTTGTTGGTGAGTTTGAGCTTCTGGAAGGAAACCAGCTGCCTCATCCAGTGCGCGCCGGTAGCCGGGGAGTCGGGGTGCACGTACAGCCTGCCGGGCATGGCCGGCTCCGCCTTGCCTGTCACCGACCTGCGTGGGGACACGGGGCTGAGCTGCGGCCACGTGCGGACGGCCCGTGGGAATTCAAAGTTTTGAATTCCGTCCTCTCCCGTGGGCTCCTGCACCCCATCCATCCCTTCCTGGGGTTTCTGCACCCCATCCATCCCTTCCCGGGGTTCCTACTCCCCGTCCGTCCTTTCCTAGAGCTCCTGCACCCCCATCCATCCCTTCCTGGGGTTCCTGCACCCCGTCCATCCCTTCCTGGGGTTCCTACTCCCTGTCCGTCCTTTCCTGGAGCTCCTACTCCCCATCCATCCTTTCCCGGGGTTCCTACTCCCTGTCCGTCCTTTCCTGGAGCTCCTGCACCCCATTCCATCCCTTCCTGAGGTTTCTGCACCCGATCCATCCCTTCCCGGAGTTCCTACTCCCCGTCCATCCTTTCCTGGAGCTCCTACTCCCCATCCATCTCTTCCTGGGTTTCCTACTCCCCGTCCGTCCCCTCCCGTGGGCTCCTGCACCCCATCCATCCCTTCCTGAGGTTCCTACTCCCCCGTCCGTCCTTTCCTCGAGCTTCTGCTCCCCGTCCTTCCCCCCTTGGGGCTCCTGCTCCCCCTCTGTCCTTTCCTGGAGCTCCTGCTCCCCGTCCGTCCCTTCCTGGGGTTCCTCCCGTGGGCTGCTGCTCCCCGTCCGTCCCCTCCCACCCAGGTACCCCGTGCCGGGGAGAAAAGGCATTTCCAGCACGGCTGGCTCGGGGAATTGCTGAGCTCTTTGGCACCTTTCCCGTCGGAGATGGCTCTCGCCCGTTTAACCCCATCCTTCCCCCTTTCCACAATTAACGGCCAGGAGTAAAGAACCGATCCTTAAAGATTTTCCTGCCCGGAGATATTCCCTTCCTTAATATAATTAAACCGTCAGCTCCACAATAGCAAATAATGTCATCGTCAAACAAGATTCGTTAATTGCGACAGAAATCCTGCGGTTTTTCCTTTTTTTCGGACGCATTTCTCTCCCAGGGGCTGTGGGAACACCTCACTACGCCCAGGTGAAACTCCTGCAGCCCAAGATTTTGCATGGAAAAAGAAGGACGAGCCGCTGATTGAAGGATTTCTCCCACCCGGGCAGCCCAGAGGTCTCGTCCCTCTCCCCCACGCGTGCCTACCATTTATTATCCGCGAATTTGTATCTGTGGTCATCCGCGGGTACAATATCCATCAACAGGATGTACTTCGTTTTTGGATTGAGTCCAGTGACCTTCACTTTGTAACTGGGGAACATTCGCCTGTTGAAAAAATAAATAAATAAAAG
Organism: Vidua macroura; assembly: GCF_024509145.1. NCBI lineage: Eukaryota > Metazoa > Chordata > Aves > Passeriformes > Viduidae > Vidua > Vidua macroura. The sequence continues at coordinate 9,835,100 of NC_071588.1, read as the reverse complement.
CATAAAAGCAGAGAAAGTTTCCCAGGGTGGTTTCGTGTGTGTGCGAGGAGGAGACACCGTGGGGGGAACATTTAACCAAAGGGTTAAACCACGTTCCCAGGCGGATCCTCCCCATCGTCCCCTTGGGATGTGGGACAAGTTTGGGTGCTGCTGGGTTCCATCCGAGGCGAACCGGGTGTTTTATCAAAGCAAAATCAGAATTTCGAAGCTGGCGGGTTTGTTTATTCACCACCTCGTGCGTCTGCTCATCTGTTGGTATTTTTACTAATTATTTCTTTCGCCAAAGTTTGGAATCTCCTTTTTTTTTAAACAAATCCGAGCGTGAGAACTTTTGGAAGCAAGTTACTTCCTTCCCTCCATAAACCGCTGGAACAGGAGAGGAAATTTGCCAAAAAATAAAAGTTTTTAAATAAAAGTTATAATATAGATACTCCTATAAAATTATATTTATATAATCTTTCTATAAATGTATATGTTTATAGAAATACATTCTCATATACTACGTATATAGAAATATAAACATTTTAAAATACATTTATATGAACACCTTGAGGTTCTAGGGACAGATACGGAGCAAAAACCCTTCACGCACTCAGGTGTAAGAGAAAATCCGTGAACAGCCGTGCGGTCACCCCGAGAGAGCAGCAAACACACCTGACAAATCCTTGGAAACCCTCGGATACACACAAGGCAGGGGCTTTTCGAAATATTTTCCATTACTGCAAGGCAGGCACTTAAACCACTGCTGTTATTTTAGTTCGAGCTTTCCAAATATTTAAAAATAAAGCAGATGAAAATGGAGCCCTGGACTTAAAACACGCATAAACAACAAAAAAAAAAATACCCCCAAAAAAAAAGTCCCACACCTCTAAAAATACCGCGCTCTTCTCCGAGGCTCGGGATCTTATCGCTGCCGTGGGGCACCTGGCCTGGGCTTTAATTCGCTTCTAAAAAGTTGAAGGGGGGTGAAAAGCGCCCAGCGAAGGACGCGGGTGTTGAACTTTAAGTTTTAAGAAGGAAGAAACCAAATTCCAGCTGGAGATTGATCCGTAACTCCATCGAAAACACCTGAGCACCAGGACCAGGGACTTCAACCAGAACCACGGGCAATGGCATAAAAAAGGAAACCTTGCCCGCATCCCCCCTCGAGCCCTGCCCTGTAAATGTCTCTTTTATTGCTCTCCAGATGAAATCTCTGGCCACAGGGATTTTTGTTTGAAATTTCTGCAAGGTGGTTTCTGTCTCCCTTCGAGAGTTGATTTCTTTTTTCTTTTTTTTTTTTTTTCTTTTTTTTTTTTTTTTTCTCCCTGTGAACCGGGTTTTTTTTTTCAGGAGATCCTTACACCGACATCATCCCATGTCCCCTTGGCCACAAACCCCTTTCAAATCCATTTTTGCAGCAGCGAGGTTCAAGGGGAAGGCGAGATCTATTCGCTAAAACTTTATCCAACCAGCTCGATACTTATTTTCCTCCTTCCTCTTCAAGCAAATTTTGGAAGACCACAACAAATTCCAGCTGACAGAGCAAAATGAAAGTTTGATTCTGCCTTGTTGATTGTGTCTCTACAATCTAAAACTATTCCTACAGGTGGAGGCTTTTTCCCTTTTTCTCCAAGCATTCTAATTGAAAATCACAACGAAAAATCCTCCCTGGGGCTGCCCCCAATTTGTTGATAGGACTGGAGAGACTTTTTTACTGCATCTCGCTGGCCACTCTTCAATTTAACAACCCTCCACCACATTAATATCCAGGATAATGTTAAATCCCCTCAAAAATGCCTGCGTCCACATAGAAATATCTGCGGGTCAGGTTTACACAGCCGGTCATGGAATCGATTAGAACCCCAATAAAGTTGGATTTGCAAGGCTGCATATTTTCCCGCACACCCACGCAGATAAACACCCGCATAGAAATACACCCACATGATATTTATTTGCGGACGCATCTATCTCTGCATCTAAACAGCTTTGTTATCTCTCTATAAACAGTAGCTTAAGACCGCCTAGACTTTTAAAAGGAGCGAACTGGCTGAGATGGGAATATTCGCTCCAGAGTGAGCAAAAATAAATTAAAAACTCTGTAAAACGGCATAAAACTTCGGGGGGAGGGGATCAGAAGAGCCAAAATCCTCCAATAATAATAATAATAATAATAATAATAATAATAATAATAATAATAATGGCCCACCGAGCTGCTCTAAACAAAGTTTGCTTTTTGGCCAAGTGGTTGCAACTCGCGCTCGCCTGGAAAGTTTCCAAAGGCCTGAAGTCGGAATTAATGATCCAACTGGTCTGGCTAAGAAAGAAGCCAGAAGAAACAATTTCTGCCGCCTCTCCACGGCCGGGCAGTGGCACACACACACACGAGGGCTCGGACACGAGAGCTGTCACTGTCCCCGTGCCAGGGAGGTGTCCGGTGCCCCCCATCCAGGCGGGTGTGTCCCCCCGTCCCCGCAAACACGGAGGGGACCGCGGAGCCCCCCTGCTCTTACCTCCCGGCCTTTGTTATGATCATCTCCGTGCCCACTTCGTGGAACTTCAGCCACAGCTCGCGTTCGTGCAAAAACACCTTGATGCCCTCCATGCCCTGCGGAGCGGGGAGGCACAGAGCGTCAGCCCCGAGAGCCGCGGGGACAGCCCCGAGAGCCGCGGGGACAGCCCCGGGGGGAGCGGGGACAGCCCCGAGGGGAGCGGGGACAGCCCCGGGGGGAGCGGGGACAGCCCCGGGGGGAGTGGGGACAGCCCCGGGGGGAGCGGGGACAGCCCCGGGGGGAGCTCGCAGGGGAAGGGCCGGGCTCTGCGGGCCGGAGCTCGGGGCATTCCCGGGATAACCCTGCCGCCAAGCCGGCCAGAGGGGGTTTCCAGGCCGGAGCGCGGTGCTGCTGCTTAGGGCAGGCCCGGAGCGGGGTCCTGCGGGCCGCGGGGCTCCTGGGGCGGGGAGGCGATGGGAGAGAGCCCCCGGAGCCGGCTCCAACCGCATCCTCCCAGAGAAGTCCCCCGCTGCTCTGGCCCAGCTGCTCCCAGAGCCAAGCGGAGGAGATTTACACCGTCCCACGAGTGATTTACACCCCCGGCTGCGCTCTACAGGCTAGAGCGGCGTGGGGTGTCACCCTGCCCCCCTCGCCCCCTGATTTTCTCTTTCCCACCCAAGAGCTGCGAGCCCTGCGGTTGGGGCAGATGCCACCGCGGGGACAGCACATCCCTCCACGCGGGCTGGGAGGCACAGGGGACACCCCCGGCCAAAGCAAGCGCTTCTCCCGCTCGCTAAAAAAGCCCGGTCAAACTTCGGGGGTCGCTTTCCAAACACCCCGGTGGCCCCGAGCCCCCCAGTGCCCGTCCCGTTGCCCACCGAGCCTTCTGCTTCACCCCGTGGGCAGCGGGGTCCATCGGGGGGACCTGCCAGGGGATAAGGGGGCTCCGCGGGGGGACCCCACAGTCGGCACGACGGTGTAAAATCTCCTTTCCCCGCATTTCTCCCCTCCGCTCGCAGGGCTGCCCGAGCCGGCGGGGCCGGTCCAGCACCGGGAGCTCCCAGCACGGGGAGAAGCCGAGGGACGGCTCGGAGCACCGAGATCCCGCACGGAGCCCACGCGTGTCCCGGCACACGCAGCGCCAGGGGGGCGAGGGCTGAGGGAGGGGATGAGGGACACCCCAAGTGTCGCTCTGGGGGTGCCCACGCGTGACTCAGCCTGCGCTGAGTGCCCGCTGGGCGTGCGGGGCGCAGCTGTGCCCGCCTGGGTGTCCAAGGGGTGCACAGATGTGGATAGGCACTAAATACATACATTTATACATAAATATAAAGGTATCTCCGCTCTCTGGGTGCTCGCCCGTGCATTTGCCCACACGGGCGTGGGTGTGGGGTTGCCACTGCAGGGCGGGTTCCCCTCGCTGTTATTTGGGGTCCTGCTCCCCCAAAAACTCTCACGGGCATATCCCCGCAGCTTTGGCGCTCGAGCACGACCTCAAATAGCACAAAAGCAGGACGAGGCCCACGGCCAGGTGAGGCTTTGCCCTCGCGTGGGGCCTGAAATAACCCAACCACGCAGCTGGGCCGGGGGCAAACCGTGGAGACAAGGGGGAAAGGACCGAACGAGAGAGGGACGGGGTGGAAGGAGAGGAGCGTGGGTGCTTACCTGCTGCGTGAAGGCTGCTTGGGGTGAGGTGGGCGACTTGCTGGTGGCCCCCAGCTGCGTGTCCTGCTTGCCCTCGGCCTGGAGCTCCTTGGCCTCCGAATCCGCCGGCGTGCTGGGCAGCCCGAAGCCTTCCTCGCTATCCGCCATGTTACGAGCTTCCTTCGCCGAATCCCCCACTGCAGGCACACATCGGGAGAGAGCAGAGATAAGAGACGCACAAGTCAATGCTGACGTTTAATAAAATATAGATATTTATCGAGCGGGGTGGCTCCGAGCGAGCGCAGCGCCGGCCGGGGCTGCCCCGACCATCCCAACACTCACTTCCAGCTGCCCAGGGAGGGAGCAAGGCCCTTTAACTTTGGGAGAGGGAGAAATAAAGACTTTTATTTATTATCGCAGCCCGCAAGGGATGATAGGATTGGGGGGGGGGGGCTCGGGGGGGTGGAGAGGGAGGGGAAGGGGGAGGCGGTATTATTGAATGCATCTTTTGGAAAAGGTAAACAGCGCGTTTTAGGGCTGCCTGGCAGCCGAGGGGCTGTGGAACGAGCAGCTCATGGCACAAATGACTCTGGAGGTCGGGGGGTTCGAGGTGGGGGCTCCAGAGCCTCCCCCGAGGCTTGGCCACCTCCAATTCCTCCCGGCTCGCTGCGGCCCAGGGGGTTTAAAGTCCCAACTTTCCTCCCAGGGAAGTGGAAGCTTTCACCCCGCTCCGGTTTGGAGCAGGAAAACACCACTGACACACGAGGCCACTTCTGGCACCCAATTCCCAAGGAAAATTCAACTTTTTGCACCTCTTATAAAACAGGAAAAAATTTAAAAGCCTGTTCTTCTCTTATCCCGGGCAGTTACAAGAAAAGCAAAGGATGGACGAGAAAATTACAATATAAAATGCAAATAAATCAGTCGGACAAACGCTGTGCGAGGTAACGAGGAACGAGGACTCGGGCTGGTGAACGAGGGGTGGAATTGGGACTGGAATGAGCTAAGCCATAACATTTAGGATAAAACTGCATCAGCAGAGAAAACGAGATTTAAAATTACATGCTTTATATCTGATGTGAGTAACCGCAGTGAGTTTTAAAACTGTATTTTGACTTATCTTTAAAGGCTCTATCAGGAATGGTAAAAGTTTCATAACAACACAAAAAAAAAACCAAAAAAAAAACCAAAAAACAAAAAACAAAAAAACCCAAAAAAAAAAACACCCCAAAAAAGATAAAAGCCATTGAATTATCTGTTAGGTTTTTATTGTTCTTAAGGAGTTCGGAGTTTTAGCAGCTTTAAAAATATGTTTCAAAGAAGGGGATTCAGTTTTGAAAGGCCAACCATATGGAGGCAATATTTGCTTTAAATACATGAGAATGTTTTTAAATGAGTTCTTCGCCCTGCAACGACATTTGAAAGCTGTTCAAAATCAAGCAGAAAGAGCGAGAAAAAGGCAATTCTCCTTTAAAAGCGAAGGAAAACTGGGAGTGGAAGGGAGGGGGGAGAAAATGATCTTCCCCGCTAGTGGTGGGTAAGCACACAGGGACGGATATATCATTTAAAAGGACAAAAAGCGAGGGGACTCCAGCTCCGCACCTCTGGAGCTGCAGCTCGTGCAGACGCGGCCCGTGCGCGATCCCTCCCTCCTTCCGTCTCTTCCCAAAGGTTTTTTTTTTCCCAGCGCGCACCCGCCACAGACCCAAGGGCGAAGCGAAAGCGCTGCGAGCGCGGAAAGTGCGCGGGGCGCTGCGGGAGCCGCTGCGCCGGGCCCGGGCCCAGCCCGTGGGGGCAGAGCCGCAGCTCCAGGGACCATTTAAGGCTTTTCTCTTCCCCTCCTCCTCCTTTTTTTTTTTTTTTTTTTTTTTTAATTTTTTTTTTTTTCCCTCCTGGACTGTTGTGGTGTCTTGTTTGTTTGGGTTTTTTTTTTTTTTTTTTCTCCTTGGGAAGTGCCGCTTATGCATTTTTAAATCGATTTCCCTCCAGCTTGCAGCTATGATTCCCCTAGAGCTGGCAAGGCTAGGGGGTAGAGCGAGGGAAAATAATAATAAAAAACCCTAAAGCATGTTTATTAAAACAAAGAAGGACCCAGCCACGGCAGCGCAGCCCAGCCCAGCAAAGCCTCCTCGATGCTCCCCGCGCCCAGACATAATTAAGCAGATATAAAAATAATCATAATTTTAAAAACAGAGGGTGTGACGACAAAAAATAACCCCACAACTAAAAGCATTTGGCGATCCGTGGCTTCTAATTTCTTTTTTTTTTTTTTTTTCCCCTTAAAAGAGCTTCTGAGAAGAAATGGAGCTTGACAGAACCAGGCCGCGGTGGCTGGATGAAAAATGCATCTCGCTTTGCTAAAGTAGCGCCGAGTGGCTTTGCGGGAGGAAAAAACACAAGGGGGGGGGAATAAAAATGAAATAAAAATCCAATCGCCACCCTCTGCTTTTGTTCCGGCTTCTCCGCGGGCCCCCCCAGCCGCAGAGGGAGCGCCGGGCGGAGCAGCCCCCGCTCGCTGCTCCGCTCCCCGCGGCTCCCGGGGCCTCGCAGCTCGCGGTGCCCGCGGGCAGCCGCTCCCTCTCGCTCACGCACCCGCACACACAGAGGACAGACCCCGACGGACAGACATGGCAATGGAAGAGCCGTTACCTTGCTCGTTGAGTTCCATGCAATCAATGCATCTCCACATATATAATGTGTGGCTCTATTTCCCCCGTTTGCAATGGAAATTACAATGGGATCAGGCTTCTCGTGTGCATATTTCCTTTTATTTATTTATATTTGCGGATCAGCATGTGAAAACCCAGCCTGGAAGAAAAAAATCTATCCAATGCAAGCCTGCTTCTCTCTCTCTCTCTCTCTCTCTCTCTCTCCTGCTCTCTCCAAACACTTCCAGGTTGTCAGACGCACTAGAAAGGATCCTGAGACCAAGATAAAGCCCCCACCCCCACCCTTTTCTCAGCCTGATCTGATGCAGTTCTCCCCAGCCCACTCTTGTCGCAGCCCGGCTAAAAATAATTTAAAAATTAAAAATAGTAATTAAAAAAAAAAAAAAAAAAAGAGAGAGAGAGAGCGCGAGAGGGCGAAAGAGCGGAAAAAGAAAACAGCACCCTCTCGGAAAAAAAAAGAAGAAGAAGAAAAAAGTTTCGGCCGGCTGGTAAGCCCCGCTCCTCCGGGCAGGTTCGCGGCGCTGCCGCTGCGCGCGGAGCCGGGCGCGGAGCGCGGAGGAGCCGAGCGGAGCGCGGAGGTGACGTGGGCTCGTCCAGCTCCGCTCGCCAAGTGCCGGGACCCACTGCCCAACCAGCTGGGATCCTGCTCCGGAGAGACTCCCTCTCCCACAGCCCTCCCTCCCGCCCCCTCCCCCCCAAACCTCCTTTTCCAGCCTATTTTTCTGGCCGGCAAACAAGAACAAGGCACAAAGACAATCATCAAACTCCCCAGCAACCCTCCCCCTCTCCTTTACCTCCTTCCCCGCTCCCTCCCTCCTTCCCTCCCTCCCTCCTCCATCCATCTCTCCCAACCAAAGAGAAAATTCAGCGTCTGGGAATATCCTGCCCCCCCCCACCCCTAAATAAATCGCTGGCTCCGCTAAGCTCGCACCACCCCCGGTTCCCCCCTCCCGCCCTCACAGGCAGCCCAGAGGTGTGGATTTAAACCCAGCTCTAAATTTGCTGGTGCTCACAGAGGCCTTTTATTGGGGGGTGCGAGGTGTTGCCCTAAAATAGATTTTCCTAATGAGTACAACCCCCCAAAACACGCGGTGGAGTGGGAGCGAAGGCCCCGGGCCGTGCGCGCGGGGCTGTGGCCCTTGTCGCCGCTTGTGGCCGCAGCCAGGCTCCTTCCCCTGCCCTTTCCCATCCTCTTCCTCGCCCCTCGCCGCGCTGCCACGGCCGAGGGCCGCAGCCCCCCGGAGCTCAAATAATCAAGCCGTCAGCGAGGAGAGGGGCTGGGGGTTTATCTGCATCTTCCTTCGCTCTCTCTCTTTTTTTTTTTTTTTTTTTTTTTAATGTATTATTGGGAGGGTAAAGTTGAATAGGTCAGCGCAGGGTAAACAGCCTCCCTGTCGCATTCTGCAGGCTGAAGAGAACCAGATTGGCGAGGCGGATTTTTGATAAGACTCGGAATAAATGGCATGGTTCAGATCTGCTCTGCCCACCCTCCTCCTCCTCCTCCTGCTGCCCCCACCCTCTGCTCGCCGCTCTGTCCCGTCCCCCCACCCATCCAAAAAAAAAAAAAAAAAAAATCCCTCACTCTTTTCTGCCTCTCAGTAAATTTTTTTTTCTTTTTTTTTTTTTTTTTTTTTGGCGTTTCGAGGAAGTTTTCAGCAAATCCACCCTCGCTCCCAGCTCTCGCAGGGAGCGATAACACCGGAGCCCTCTGAAAGTTTGAGGTGAGGAAGGGGAAAGTCTGGGGGCGAGAGGCTCTTGGGGAGGGGGCGCGTCTGCGGGTGTAGTTTGGCATCTCCCAAACCCTTCCCATGTGCACGCCAGTCCCAACAGCTACTTGAGAAGAAACAGCCAACAGTAAACGCTTGCAAATAAGAATAGTAAAATAACTGCACTTGTAGCCGCAGAGAATAAGCCAGAGAATGCTACTTAAACAAACAGAGCGAAGCTTGTCCCATATTTCATTATTTTTCGAGGGGAAAGGAGCCGTGGAGCCCTTCCAAACACAAATAAACGAGGCAGCAAGGCGGGCGCTCGTTCCCCCGCGGGGAAGGCGGCGGCCGCAGGAGCGGCCCCGGCCTGGGGCGAGCGGGCAGCGGCCCCTCCGCGGAGCCCTTCCCCTGGCCTGGGCTCTGCTCCGAAAGGTGCAAATCCGGGGGGAAGGTGGGAAAAGCAGCCGAAGCAGGCGGGCACGGCGGTGCGGGGAAGCCGCGGCAGCCCGCGGGGAGTGCGGCCGGCCCCGCGCCGCACGTGTGCTGCGAGCATCCCCGAAAGGAGAGGGGCTTTTCCTTTAAAAAGAAGCAAAAGCAACGAGGAGAAAGGTTTCTCGCAGAGAGCAAGAGCTTCCCTCCCCTCGGCGGAAAGAAAGGGAGAAGTGAAAATCCTGAAGTTCGGAAGAGCGAACCCGAGCACGGCCGCTGCCTAGAAAAGCACTCACCTCTCCAGTGCCAAACTAGCTCTCAAACACCTTGAAGACAAGTTGAAAACGATGCAAATAAATCGAATTTATTTCCGTCTGCAGGTTGGGGGGGGGAGGAGTGGACAAGGAGGGAAAGAAAAAAAAAAAAAAAAAAAAAAAAAAGCAGCTGGGGAAAAAAAGGACGGCAAATTCAGGCTCCCCCAGGACTGGAAGGGCAAGGCGAGGAGCCTTCCAGCTCGAAGCTGGTTTGTGGTCTCAGACAAATTAAATATTACTGTTTATTACCAGCCATACTCCGATAAAATAAAGAGAGTTCAAGGCGATAGCTGCTATCTCACGAGCTTTGCTCCTATAGGACACGGAGACGTCACCAACCACGCAACTGGCCTATTCTGTCATGGTTGACTGCAGCAGTAATGGAAGGTTAATTTGTATTATTCTCCTCTTTTTAAAGCTCGATCAGGGAGATTCCTGCGCTTTTTTTTTTTTTTCCCCAAAAGAAATCCATTTGGTGAAATGCAAAAAAAAAAAAAACCAAAAAAACCCCAACCGTGGCTAGGTGCGTGCGACCTCTATATGATGTATGTTTATATATATAAATATAGATATTCACAAGGCGGACTTAGACACGCGGGTGCGAGGGGTTTTATATCATACACGAGCAGGCACGGAGCCTCTGGAAACGTCAGGGAAACCCTCTCGTCCTCGGAGCAGAAAAGGGGGAAAGCAGAAGCAAAACTCCCTCTTCACCACAAGTTAAATAACCCAACGGGATTGGCATTATTCAGCTGAATTTCTTTTTCCAAACAAATAATTCTGTGAGGGTGAGCAGGAAACTTGTCCAATGAACGCTCAGGCGCCTCTGGAAGCAAGCACGCTGGGCTATATATAGTAAATGATAACCTGGTTATTTGCACGGATTCAAGTGTGCTTCGGGAACCAATTATTTGCTCTGATTAAATAAAAAAAATATAGGGAAAAAAAGAAAAGGAAAAAAAAAAAAAGTAGTAAGTCCAGGAGATTATTTGCCAAATGAGATTGACAAGGGAGAAAAAAAAAATCAAAACTCTCCAGATCCCTCCAAGTGCAGCCAGTGGCTGCAGAGATGCCGCTGGCGCTGCCCCGTGTCCCAGCTCTCCCTTAACCTGGAGGAATTTTGGGATGCACACGCGGTCGCAGCAGGAAGATATCACTCAAAATTAAAAAAAAAAAAATTAAAAAAAAAAGAAAAAAAGAAAATGAAAAAAATAAAAGGAAAAAATGCACGCACACATATAGATAAAAAGGTGCTAAAGCGTTTTTTCCTCCAACAGAAAAAGAGAGGAGGAGAAACAGGGAGCGAGGAAATAAAGAGCAGCACCTAAGGAAGAGCGAGGAGACGTGCGGGAGCTGAAGGCTGCCAAGGTGAGTTCCCAGCGGGCACCGCAGCCCTGCTCGGGCCGAGGGGCTGAGGCAGCACCCCCCGCACCCCCAGCCCTGCCTGCTCTGCCCTGAGCTCCCCGGGCCGAGCTCTGCGGGCTGCGGGGAACCAGGCCCGCGGGAAAAGCACCAGCAAGGACGGAGGAAAAAAAAAAAAAAGCGAGGAAAAGGCCCCCTTAACCCTGATGCGCCCCATTTGCTGGATCTGGCCGTGCTTGTCAGCTCGGAGTCCTCCCAAATGTCCGGGATGGAGGGAAAAAAAAAACCCTGAGAGAAGGGAAAAAACCCACCGAGGATGGTTCTCCGGCTGGCACCGACCGCCCAAAGTGCTGGCAGCGGAGCAGGACAGGGCCTCACCCAAAATGAGAACTAAAACTTTCTCCCCCGCAGCCGGCATCCTCTCCTGGTGTCCCTTGAGGTCCCCCCCAGCCCCCGAGGCCGCGGAGCCGCGGGACGGGAATCGCTTCCCGCTGCCCGCCCGGGGAGCGCTCGCTCTCGGCCTCGGGGCTGCCGGGGAATGGGAATGGGAGACCCAGCCGGGAGCGGGGAGGGTGAGGGCTCGGAGAAGCAGCGCACGCAGGAATGCAGATGAAGATACACGTAAATACATGTATTTAAGTACAGATGTGCCTGCAGGAGTGCGGACACCCCGTTTGCAAGCACGCCCCCACACACGATGCCTCTTCGCTCAAGCTTTAAGCGATTTTTATATCCCATGTAGTCCATATATTATTTATTTGGTATCTTTAGACTAAACGTGCAGTGCAACCGCGCGAGTGCTGAGCTCCAGGAGTTCCTCGTGAATAAACGTGGCTGTTTGTGCACGGAAATACCCACAGGCACCGCACAAAAATCGCGTGTGTGGATGTGCAGGTGATGAGGTCTTCACAAACACTTGCCCAACAGCGTTTCCGCCAGCTCAAGCCATCCCTGCCCATCCGCTATTGGTTTTATATGGATATTTACGTTTTACCCGGGCCTTAAAGACGCATTTTTGGGTGCACACGAGCCTTAATCTGCCCCCACCCTCCTCACAGCTCAGTGGGAGTGGGCGCAAACCTGCGCACCAGCAGAAGGCGGGCGAGTGGATCGGCGTGGATGCACCGCCTATGCACCACACTCTCCCTATATATCTTTATATTTATATATTATCCAGAAATACAAATCCCCCGCCCGCATTCTGCAGCAGCCACGGCCCCAAACACCGTGGGGCACTTACCTCCGTGGGGGTGGCGGGTGCGTGGCTGTCCCCCCGCGAGTTCCGCGCAGCCCTGCCAGGCTCGATCCCGGTTTTTCAGCTCCTCGGGCGCGCAGGACCCGGCCCGGGCAGCCCCGGCCGCAGCGCCCGGCCCCGGCGCCTCGGGCCGCGGGGAGCCCCGGCGTTAGGGCCCCGCATGGCCGGAGCCCCGCACGGCCCCCGCGCCCTCCCGCTGCCGCTGCAGGGTGTCCCTGGCCCGGAGCTCTCTCCTTGCGGGATTTCCCCGGCCAGCCGCAGGGAGGGGGATGGCCGGGGTGCTGGCTCGCAGTGGGGTCGAGGTGTCAGCAGTAAGAAATAGTGCCGAGCGTGAACTCGCTCTCCCCCCGCCCGCCCTCCACACCCCTTGAAAATCACTTTTTGGGTCGGCTTAACCAAGTCGAAGAGGCTTTTGCATTTCTCTCGCGGCTCCTCGGCGGCCACCCTGCCCAGGGACGGGGCAGCGCGGCCGCCCGGCTTGTAAAATACAGAGACATCAGCACTTGTGGCTTCCCAACGCTCTTTTTTTTTTTTTTTTCCTCCTTCCCATATTTTCAGAGAAAATCAGCTCCCTCCTAGCAGGGATTATTATTTTTCCTTTCCATTTTTAGATAATTTACTTCCCCTCTCGGACCAGTTCTCTCTTTGCTTTTATTTCCCTTTTGTTGGCCGCTTTTCGCTTTGGCGAAATACGCACCTGGGAGCAAGCAAGTGTTTAAAACAATCCTCCTCTCTGGAAGCATTTTTGTCCATTCACTTATTGGGAGTTTTTTTATATGTGTTAGGTTTTTTTCTCCCAATTGCTTCCTATTTTCTTTCCCCTCAGTCATGGGGGCAGGGACTGACTGCATTGATCTGAGAGTTGGTATCAACAAAATATTTGTGTCAAAGTCCCGCCAATACAGTTCTGTCGTGTCATTATTTCCATTACAAAATCCTGCATTTAGTGCTGGAGAATTGCTTTAGACGAGCCTTCGAGGGGAGATATCTGGCTCGAGCTTTTTTATTTTTTTGTTTCTTTTTTTTTTAATTATAAGTGAATAGCGTTTTGTTTTGTTTTGTTTTTTTTTTTTTTAAGTTTGTGGTTTCGGTTCTTTGGGATTTGGTTTTTTGTCGGTTTGTTGGGTTTTTTTTTTCCCACCCTTCTGGCTACCTTAAAGACAAAAAAAAAAAAAAAAAAGTTTGCAATTAAAACCCTTTTCCCCTCCCTGAGCCCATTAATTTCCCAGGCGAGCTGCAGGCTTTAAAATAGTGACGAAAATGAAAAAGAAGCAGGGCAGAGGCAGGGCTTGGCGTGGCACGGGCACGGCGCTGCCCTTCCGCGCCTCCCACGCGTGGGGGTGAAGATCCCTTTTCCTCCTGGATGCCGAGCAGAGCGTGAGGATCCCCGAATTAATCCCTAATGGAGCAGAAGGGATCCATTCTCTTTTCGCTGTTCCCTCCAAAAGGCATCTCTCGGGGAGGAGAGTCCGGGGAGACAGGGGTCCACCACCCCCTCCCCAATTTTTGCCCAGTGTTGCCCAGGAAAAGAGGAAATTAGGCTGCATTTCTCTTTGCTCCCCTTATCATGGGTGATTTTTGGGCACGGGGTGCCCGTGGGGTCCCCGCTCCATTCCCGATCCACCCCGATGCCCCCAGCGGAGAGGGGCACGGCCGGGCTGATCTGCTCTGCCCAAGCAGGGCGTCAGTCAGGGCCTTATCTCAGCCCCGAGGAGAAAATAAAAGCTGATAAGGCCTTCGCTCTCTTCGCTCCCTGGGAAGAAAAGAAATGGGGGCAAAAAGGGAAAATCCTCAGCGCCCCGTGCCTCTCCCTGAGAGCGATCCTGCCGTGACCTTGAAGGGCAGGCGGGGGTGGCAGGAGGAGCCCGATCCCGCAGGGTTTGAAGCAGGCACCGATAAAAGGCCTCAAAGCATCACCTGCGAATGTTGCTCCCTTCCCTCGCCCTCCCCCGGAGCCCGGCTCTCCCGGGGAGAGGAGCCCTGGGCGGGGGGGACCCCCCGGGCACCCCCAGTTCCCTCATCCTCTTTTCTTTTCTTCCTCCCTTTCTCCCCAGGTCATTTTTCTTTCCCTCTTTCCTCTTTTCCAAGCCCTCTCTCCTCTTTGCTTCCCCATTTTCCGTTTCTCCCCCCCTTTTCTCGCCCCTGGTCGCTTTTCTTCCCCTGCCCTAAATAACGCCGAGCGACAGCGCAGCGCGGCCGCTCTCTGATATCCAGATTATCCTTTGTATTCCCGGCTATCCACGAATTTTGGGAGCAGGAGACGCTCCCAGGGAGGTGGGAGGGAGGCTGTGGGCCCCCAGCACGGGAATTGCGTTAACTCGGCCTTGGACGGGTATCATGGACATCCTAAAATCCATTTTTATCTCTGCAGGAAAAACTCAGATTATATCAATAACCCAAAGAGTTGTTGAGATTTCTTTTGCGTGCGTGTTCAGAAAACGTTAAATGATCACAGGAGGAATAGAAAATAAAAAAAATTAGCATTTCCCCTCTTGTTCCAGGGCTGGGTGAGGTCCCAGACTGCAACTTCAGGGCCCTGAGCTACCCGAGTGCAGAAGAGAAATCGAATTTTGGTGAGGCAGAGCCCCGCGGGTTATCAGCGGTATCTGGGAGCAGTGGGATGTCCCATCCTGCTTCCCGAAGTGTCAGGGAGTTAATCTGAGGGTAGCAGGTATCTTCCCTGGAGAGCTTTTCCACACAAACAGAAGTGGGAATCGGGGCTGAATATTTGGGTGGTGTCGGTACTCGGTGTGGTAAACCTGATTTTTTAATAAGCCCGCGTGTGCTTCCACCCATACAATCCTATAGATTTACACATGTTCCATGGGTATCAGCAGTTCCTGCTGATACGTGCTTCTCTGTCCTGTGGTTTTGCGCCCAAAAAAATTCCTGCTTTCACCCCACTGGAGAAAATTTTAGGAGCTCGTTTCGTTCCTGCCTGGGATTTTTGGGGGGCAGCCAGGCGTGTTTACCTGCCCCGTGTGTGTCTGCCAGGCTGCCACCACAGGGGCCGTGGGTTGATGCTTTTACCAGCTCATTTTGGGTTGAAAATCGTTCATTTCCAACGAAAAATTCTTTTGAGGGGAAAGGAGGGCTCGAATCTCTGCGCAAAAAAAGTTCCCTCGGAGCCCGGGTGGGACCGGCGGAGCCGAGCCCGGGTCCCCCCACAGGCTGCGGGCACAGGAGCCACCAACCTCCCCACTCCGGGGGCCCGAGGAGTCGCCGTTCAAGACAATGTCTATTTTCTGTCATTAATAACTTGTTTCTTCCTTAAAAAAAAAAAAAAAATCTCGTTTGGATCCAAGATTGTTTTTATGATTCAGTCGGACAAGACGGAACACATGTTAGTTTAAGCAGGTTCATGAAATAGCTGTAAATCAAATAAAGTTTACGAGTTTAGCAGGAAATACTGAAAAGATGAGGGGGAGGGAAAAAAAATCCGCCGAGGCAGAGAGCAGCAGGCTGAAATAGTCGGTGGAGTTTTGTCCTGCTCTGTGTTTCTCTCTGTTCTCTTGTGCATCTTGCCGATTAAAGGCCTCGAGACCCCGTGTTGGCGCCAAGTGGCATGTTATTAATCAGTTATCCCGAGGTTCAGTCCACAGAAGAGAGAAATTTAATCACCAGAAACCAGACCCGACATAAAAGAGAAATCTAAAATCAATTCCCTCCCGTCGTCCCGTCTCCCCCTCCCCTTCCCCACCTCCGAAGCGAGCAGAACGAGCAGGAGCAATCAAGATCGCGCTCCCTCTCCCTCTTAATTGCGGCGGAAGAACCGCAAATTTCTCCGAGCTTTACCCCGAAAAGATTTTGGGAAAAAATAAAAATAAAAAAACTACAGAAAAAAATCTCAAAGACCCGCAACAAGTTTGTCCTTGATCTCGCTATAAAAACGTGATGGGGGAGAAATATCCCAAGCGGAGCCTTTTATAATGGAACCGGGGGCTGTGGGCCGGGGGGGTGGGGGTGGAAATCCCATTTATCGCTGGGGAAATGATCTTTGAAGGCTCCCAGGCCTGGCGGGGAGGGGTCCCCTCACCCCAGATGCCCCCCAGCCTCTGCCTCCTTCCCCCAGCCCGGGTTTCACTCCAGGACGGGAATTCTGAGGGAAAGGGGGGTGTCTGTCCCCAAAGCTGCGTGTCCCCCCCAAAGCTGAACGCGCTCGTGGACACACCGATGTTCTCCCCACGCACCCCTTCCTGCCGGGGCGTTTTGGGGCGGGAATTCCCAGATTTGGGTTAGGATAGGAAAAGAAATCCTCGTCCCTCCTTGCTGGCCCGGGACAGGGCAGCGGGGACGGTGCCACCCTCGGGGAAGGACCGGAGGTGACAGCAGGGCAGAAGGGACCAAAAAAACCCATTCGCTCCCAAAAAAATTAAGCCTGCTCGGAGCCCAGGGAAAACGGAGAGCGATGGGGATCGGCCCTGCAGCTTCCACGCGTGTTTCCATGGGGGTCAGCCCGTCCCCGGCTGCCGGGGTCGCGCTCGTCCCCCTGGGCTGCGTGAAGGGCACACGGAGGAGCTGCGAGCCGGGCGGCCGCCCCGGGGCTATATTTGGAAAAGAATTTGGAAGCCCTTCCAGCAAATCTGTGCGAAAGGTACCGGGCCCCTTCCCCGAGCCCCCCCAAGGGTCGCCCCAAGCCCCGTGGCACCGCTGCTGAGCAGGCAGCGTCCTGCTCCTCTGCATCCGCCTGTTTATTCCTCGAAAGAGAAACCACTCCACAAAAACCCCAGCTCAAAGTTTTGCCTGCCCAAGCCCCAAGAGAGGCGACTTCACCCCACGGCAGCCAAGGCTCTCACTGTGTGCCAGCCAGATTTGCTTGTTCTGCCCTAAAAAAAAAAAATATATATATATATAATAGCAGGCGGGAGTGCTGCGGGCCTGGATCTGGGGAGGATAAAGGGCGAGGGGGGAACAGCTGCCTCTCTGCCCTCTTTCCAGCCCAGCAAAACTGCTTGGAGGTTTTTTTTTTTTTTTTTTTTTTTTTTTTTTTTTTAACGAAAACCATATTTTCCCCACATTTTTCTCTTCTCCAGCAGCCTCTCAAAAACCTAGAAAGCAGCGCTGTGAGTTGGGTTGCCTGATGGGTTTCTTTTCCCCCTCCACGCTCTATCTGCTCGTTTTCCTACAGCCCAAACAGCCTGGAAACCACAGAAAAAATAATCAAAGTGCAGCATGTTTTCCCACAGTAGGAATTCATGTTAGCACTCTCTCCACGTCTTGATCCTCTGTTTGCGTGTGGGGATCCGGGCGGAGATGCCTTCAGATGCACAGGCACGGATGCAGGAAGAGATTTTTGGGGTGTCCAGAAAACACCCAGCCCCACGCACGTGTCCGCCCATGGCCTCGGGGGGAGGATGGAGCCCCGTGGATCTGAGTATTTCCATGTAAATATGGGAATTTCAGTGCACAAGGGGGAGTGGAGCCAGCTCCCACCCAGCCGGCAGCCCGTGGCTTCCTCCGTGCCCGTGGGTGCCCCTTCCCCGCTCGGCGTTGCCCCAGAAACTGCTCGGCTCCTCTGCCACCTGGCCGGGTCCCCCCCACCCCGCGGCATCACACCCGGGGAAAAGGGTGAACATAAGAGGAAAATGGATGATTTGGATTCCCCACGCAGGCAGACTGCGGCTAGGAGAGCTGGTGGGCTCCGGGGGGAAGAGAGGTGAGGGGAGAGGGCTCGTTCTCCAGCAGAAAAGGGTTTTCCAAACCCCCCTGGCTGTCAAGCCCATCCGAAACTCCTCCTCTGTCTGCGGAGCGGCTCCGCTCCCCCCTCCCGGCTCCCGCAGCTGGGCGGCGTAGGTAGCTCCAGATAAGTGAAAGTGGTATTTTTATAGGCTGATAAAAGGGACTTATCTCGGCTTTCCCGAATCTGACAAAGATTCCCTAATTGGTCATTTGCCCACAGCAGCCTTCCCCAGCCCAGGGCCTGCCCGACGCTATTTTCAGCCTCCAGCGGGGGTGTCGCGCCCCAGGTACCCCCTCGGCTGCTGCTGCCCGGCCTCTTCCTTCCCAAATCCGCGGCGATGGCTTCTGCTCGCTCCCACCCACCCGCACGGGCTGGGGAAGCCGGGGAAGTCCCGCATGCCAGGGAATCACAGAGCCCTTCTCCCACGCAGCATCATCCCCAGGGGCTGCCCGCCGAGGGTGGCGTGTCCCACTGGCCACCCTCTGTGTCCTGCCTGAGCACACAATCTCATTATTCGGCCTTTTAGCGACACCAAGTACATTTTACAACACAAATACATTTTATCAGCTGGGGAAAAAAATTAAAAATCACATGCAAAAGCATATTCAAGCAGACAAAAGCTCTGTACAGACAGAAAACTGGTGGTGATGCTGAGTTCTGCACCCAACCTTCCTCCTCCAACCTCCAGCTGCCAAGATGAGATGGAAATGGAATCCCTGGGATTAAATGCAAATGGCAAAGCAGAGAGACCCCATTTCTACCACAGCTTCCCAGGCTGCCCAGGTCCCCCTGAAACAGGCCACCAGACTGCTCCACACATCAGCTGAGATTTTTTTTTTCCTTCCAATGCATTTTAGTCAGCAGGCTACTAAAAAAAAAAACAACAACAAAAAACAACCAAACAAAATAATAACAACAAAAACCAACCAACCAAACAAACAAAAAAACCCAAAAAACTTTACAAACCCCCCAAAAAACCAAACTGAGGAGGAGGAAATGCATTTCTGAACACCCAGAGCTTGCAGCCAGTTGGCACCACAAGCCTTGAAGTGAGCTGGGAAGTCATCCACTAAACTTATTTCTCATTTTCCTTTTTTTTTTTTTTTTCTTTCCTCTGTGGAAGGGGGAAGGGAATCTGGATTAACAGCCCATCTGACCTACCAGTGGTGTTGGGACATGAATCAAACACAATCAAAGGCCCCAGTGTCAGCATTAGCTTGACCCCTACAACTGCTCGGGCTCGGAGCTGGCGGGGCCGGCTCTGGCCAGAGCAGGGTGAACCTTGCCCAGGGTTATTGGTGCCTGCCCAGGGCTCTGCCCGGCCCAGCCCAGCCCGTGGGGATGGGGTTGCAGCCACCTCAGCCCAGCGGGGCGCAGGGCCCGTGGGGATGGACCCAGCTCTGCCCCACCATGGCAGGATGGCCTCGCTCTTGAGTGAAAACAGATCTCCCACCCCCCAAACCACCCACTCCAAACCATGGAGAAGAGGAAGGGATGTGTGGGCTTACAGGGGTTTTCTGTCATTTTGGGTTTTTTTTTGTTTCATTGTTTTTCTTCTCATGCATTTTTCCTTTCCAGGACGTTTTTGGTGTGATTTCCCTTGAGTGGGTTTGGAAGGAACAGCTTGGCAAGGCCCAGCCCCGTGGGAAAAGGCCAAACCTCAGTGCCACCCGGGGGACTTGGGGCTCACATCCCAGACAATGTCTCAAACCCGGCCTTGAGGCTCAGCAGGTGCTGAGACATGCAGGAGCTGAGCTTTATTACAGCCCAAATACCCCATGTCATCTTCAGACACAGGATGGCACCTGAGCACACCCTTTAATACCCTTTCCCATCACAGAAAGGAGGAAAGAGGAGCACATCAATTATTCCTAAATGAGATCTCCAGCAGGAGAGCTGTTTGTCTGCAGGAGCTGATTTGGATAGGGAGATTTCAGGAAAAAAAAAAAAATCTGGTTATTTTTCTTCTCAGTGGACCTGCCCCACACTCAAGAGAGACACAAAAATCAGCACGGGATCATCAGCAGGGAAAGCTGTTCTACCCTGGCTCTGCAGGAGCAGGCTCCAGAGGGGATGAGCATGGTCCTGTCAAAGTTTCACACTCACCTTCCATTCAAATGTCATTTTTAATGGAAATGGTGCAAGCTGCCCTTCCCTCCACCAAGCCCAGCACAGGCTATTTTTATTTCTTGTATGCACGCTTTAACTTTACACTGACTTGTGCTTTTAACCTGCTCTTTCCAAATACATAGGAATGAAATCCTCCTATTAAAAAAAAAAAAAAAAAAAAAAAAGATGCCAAGACTCTCCACAACACTTGGCTCTCCAGCTTTACCAGCTGAGCTGGCATTAAATCTTGTTTCTGTATTTTCTGCAGCTACTGGGTGAGAGAGGGCTGATTTG
This sequence comes from Vidua macroura, assembly GCF_024509145.1. Lineage (NCBI taxonomy): Eukaryota > Metazoa > Chordata > Aves > Passeriformes > Viduidae > Vidua > Vidua macroura. The sequence goes on along the minus strand of NC_071588.1, from coordinate 9,815,167 downwards.
GGAATGCCCAGTGAGAGCTGGGTCTGCTGGATCTGCTGATGCTCCTCCTGGTGTGAGAAGGGAGCCTGCAGCAAGGCTCCCATCCAAGCCAAGCTGCCTGAGAGCTCAGCATGCTCAGAAACGAGCCTGAGAGGGAAATCAGAGTGGGGATGTCCACCCAGAGCAGGGCTGCGAAGCTGCAGCTTGAGCCAGTTGTCCTGCCTTGGGTATCACTGCTGGACAGGCAGGGATGCTGGGAACTCCGTGCTGGTCACAGCCCTCCCTCTGCCAAAGCTTTCCTGCCACCAGGTTTCAGTGGAGATTGGATTCCAGAGCGCAGCTGCTGCCCCAGCTGCCTGTGAGACACCTCCTGTGGCCAGAGAGGCTCCTCAGCTCAGCCAGAACAGAGCCCGAGGTCACTGGGATGGACAGGAAGGACAGATCATCCCATGGCAAACCCCACGGCTGCAGGGCCAAGACCTCACCCTATGGAAATCTCCAGCCAGGATCATCCTGCTCCAAATATTTGCCCATGACATGGACAGAAAACAGACCTGAAAATACAGACCTGAACATATCAGTTCTCTGCATGTGTCACCAGCGTCATGACGCAGCTGTGAGAAAACGTCAAGATTTGGTGTCTGCTTCGATTCCAGCGGGATGCAAATCCCCACATTTCAGACAGTTTGGGAAGCCCTGGGTGCAAGAGCTGCTGCTCATCCCAGCCAGCAGATTCCCAAAGGGATCAGTGGTGTCTGTGCAGTCCCTAGTGCATGATGTCCTTATTACACGTGTGTCCTCAGGGCCAGCAGCACATGCCACACTTCCAGAGTTCCCCAAATCAGCATCCAGTCACGTGAGTCCTGGTTCCCTTCCTAGGAAAGGCAAAATTTCACGGTCTCTGACAGAAAATTCCAACACTTCTGTGTGATTTTGAGCCCTTTTTTTTTTACAGTTTTGAACCTATCTGTAAAATGACAGAGTGGTCTGATGTCTCTTGTGATGCCAGTTGGGTGGGACAAGTGCTTTGAGATTTCATGGTGAGCTCATCCTCTATGAAAATAAGGAATTTCAGCATCACACAGCTCTGCAAAAGGATGGGAAGAGAGCAAAACAACCTCTATCCATTCCCTCCCAGCCCCTCTTAATTCTATCCAGAGCACAGAGCTGGCTGCTTCAGCAAGGCTGGAAGCTCTAATTTGGATAAATCTTTCTGGCAAACGTTCTAAAATCCATCTGCTTCCACAGACACGGTGGAACTGCAGCCTGAGATAGCTCTGACTGCCACTGCTGCCTGAACTGAGAGCAGAGAGTGCAATCAAAGGGTGGAAAAGAGAGAAACAGGCTGCAGGACCGCAGGAAGCAGAAGCAAATTTGCCTTAAGAACAAGTCCTTCGGCCTCGTTAGTCAGGTTGAAGTGGTGCTTGGGGCTTTTACAAGCCCTGTGCACCAGAGAGGATTTCAGCAGAGGCACAGAGTGGCTGCTTTGTGCTCAACCAGCCACGATGGATCTCCAACCCTGAGCCGGGTTCCTCAGGCCAGGACCTTGAGGAAACCTTTCATAAAGCTTTGTCTCACTTCAGAAGGCTGACATTGGTTCTAAGCCATCAATCCAATGTACCACAGCTGGCGGGGGACTCCTGCAAAGGAAAAAAAAAGCAGCTCCAGCCAAGTCAAACCTCATTTCCCAAAAAAACTGGGGTGTTACGGGGTCCTCCCTCTAGCAGCAGCCAGGCTGTGTGGGATGGAGGTCCCTCACTCATCCCAGCATCTCTGCAAAGCTCTGCAGCCTTTCCATTCCTCCTTCTATGGAAAGTCCTCGGCACACATTTGGAGCAGTTTACAGGATGATGATGACAATGTGTTTCTCCTAAATAAAATCCATTTTTAAAGAGTACATATGCAATTACTTTGGGTTTTGGCCTGTATTCAGGAAAGAATTTCCCCTCGGGTCAGATTTGGCAGGGACTGATGGGGTTTTCTTGCTTTTCCTCTGTAGGGTGGGCCATGGTCCACTTCCTAAGATGGTCTGGACATTTTCACCTCACAATTTCCCTGCTACTGCTGGGACCCAGGACACTGGCAATGCCCTTGATCTCTCCTGCATGTTCAAGGTTTTGTGGCTTTTGGTCTTTTGTACTAAGGGTCTTAAATTTGTTATAGGGTGTTGGGAAGTGTTTTATGGCCTGCAGCCTGCGGTGGATGTGCTGGGGACCCCTCTGGATTAAGCAGCTCTTCCATGGTCACCTGTAATTGTGAGAGCCTGTGCTCCATGAGGCAGGTGGCCCTTCCCAGGCTCTGCCAGCCCTCCCTGATCTTGCAGTAGCAGGGCTCTGCCATCGACTGCCAGGAGTTCCACCCCCAGCAGGGTCAGGTGGGACATCTCCCCTTGCTCTCATTTGAGGTGTGATGTTTATAAACCAAGGTGAGAGGGGGTATTGGTATCATAAACAAGGTGGAACTCCTGGGGCTGGGAAATTACGGAACCTGGGCTCTGCTCCTGTCTTGCAGGACACTTCACTCCTCCTCCACCAGACCACACCGGTCACTCCAGGCTCACCTGAAGTCAGAATGAAAGAGCTTTTATCTATTTTTGGAACAGAGAATCCTGCATAGCTCGGTCCTAAATCGCTAAATTTCAGCCCAGGCAAAACCAGTACCTGTGGATCAGGGAGACTTTAGGGATGAGGCATCGTTCTAAAGCTCATACCTGCCTGATCCGAGTTCTTCTGGTGCTCATGTTCCATTTACATCTCACCAGCAGCAGCAATTTTGTTTAAAGCTCCTTCAGATCCCTACAATCCCCCACCTAGAGAAGCTACAACTCCGGGATCACCTCCAGAAACACAAAATTCCCAGTGGATTTTGGACAGGATTGCTGGTGGTTCTGCTTGGGATCAAAGGCTGCGTGCTCAAGACCTTGGCCGAGTCCTGAGCTGCACTGCTCAAACGGGCTCTGCACAGCCAGGAAATCTGCTCCAAAGTGGCACCAGAAACACCCCCCTGCTACCAGATCCAATGTGCAGCACAGAGCCATTTCCCCCTTATCCTCCAAAGAGAAAAACAAACAAGCACACAAATGCCAAAACATTAACTACTCCCAAATTACTCAGCCTTCTGCTAATTAGTAGAAATTTACAGCAGCTGCACTACTGGAAGTGAGCTCAGCCTTTAGCCCTGGAAATTCCTGGGGAGGATAATTTTCTACAGTTTTTCTGGACTTACAGAAATCTCCAGGAATGTTCCAATATACTAACTAACTTCAGCAGCATTTCTAAGCCTTCTTTATTCTGCTCCTGCTGGGATAACTGTGAAGCTCACAGGCATGAAATCCACAACTGCCTTCCCTCTCAAAGGCTCCTGTGCACAGCAAATCCAGGGATGTGTGTCCTGAGAACCACAGAGGAGAAGCTCTGCCTGGTGTTCCCACCTCGTTCGTCAGCTCTTCCTCGATCAGCACAGATCAATGCTCAGAGCCTGCCAGGGTTTGGATTTCGTGTGCCAGTTTCTTGGTGGAATTAGCAAGCAGTGATCTTCTGTGTGCATCCTGAAGGCTGGGGCTCGACAGAACACCGTGCAATGTGGGGGTTTTTTTGGCAGGATGAGCTCTAGATTTGTTTGTCACTGCTCTGTGGAAAGCTGGAAAGGTGCTCTAGGTAACACAAGGTTGGATAACACAATAATTCACCATGCTGAGAGTGCAGCATCCATCAGGGCTTGCTATCACCCACCTGCCTGATGGGTCTCAGCAAGACAACAGCGCTTCTGTAAATAAAATGTCAATAAAATATAAATAAAATATAGCCACCCATCTGCCACGGCATTGCCCAGCAGATCATTTGGCCACATTGAGTCCCCAGCTATTACATTCTAACAGACTTTTCTCCCTGAGTAATCCTCACCCATTTAGACCTCACTTTCTGCTCCAGAATGGGAGACAAGCTCACAAAAAACTCATGTGTGCTCCAAGACTGGATCCTGCAGGAACAGCAGGTAGGCAGCCAGGTAGACAGACAGACAGACAGACATGATGATAAGCCATACATCTGGCATGTGAGGATCATGGCAGTGGAATTACCATTCCCCAGCCAAGTTTCACGCTTTGGGGAGTTGTTTTGACATGCTGTCAATGCTGCACCAGAATAACCTGATTTATTCCCCTCGTTCTCTTTGAAAAGGTCTATTTGGTGCCATTTATTTTGCACTCACTTACTCGCCATCCTATCAGGAGGCGGGAGGTCAGCAGGGTCACTCCTGAGAGAGTATCACGTTCTGTACAGAATAGAGAAAACGCTCCAAGTTAGTGGGAAGGGAAGAATTCATGGTGGGGCCTCCTTTCAGCCTCTGCTCTCCCACAGTGGACTCAGAGACCTCTTCCCTTCCCACATCCTTGCTCTTCCTTTCAGATGGAAAAGCCAGTTCCACTGTCACTGATATCCCACCAGTATCAATCCCTCCTCTGCTTCAGTTTTGCTTCATTTTCACCTCTGCTGATCCTTGGCTGGGAATTCTCAATCCATCCTTCGTGTATCACACAATAAAACCCTTCAGTCTTGTCTGTCTTTGGATCTGAAATGGATGTCGGCTCCCAGGTGGCTGCAAGAGGAACTGGAGGCACAGCAGCAGACAGCAGAGATGCATTGCTCATTTCCACAGAGATCAGGATCATTACAGCAGGCTGGGGCATTTTTAGGGATAGAATATGTGGTGTGTACCCGTACTGGTGTGCACACCAGTGAACTGTGTAAACACAGCGCTCATGCTGGTGTCCAGTTTGGGTCAGTGGCCACACTGGTTTTGCTCTGGGATGGCAAATCCCACAGCCCTCCAGGCCCACCTCAACTAGGAAGGAACCATGGAAGCAAAAAAACTGTTGTGGCAACAGATGTGGGGCTGAGACACCCTGAACCCACCAAGCAAAGCGAACTCCGTGACCACCACGCAGCAGCTCCAAAGGCAGATGACAAAAGAGAGAAACCACCCCTGAGTTACAGGAGGACCTTTTCCTTCTTCTGGAGCGTGACATGGATGGGCCAGGAGTGGAAATAGTCAGAGCCTGATGGATCCATCTGCAGCAGAAGGAGCAGCCCAGGGAAGCAGGGAGCACAGGCACCAGTCCAAGGCACTTGAGCTCAGCAGCAGCAGCTCAGAGCTGCTCGGTAGCAAGGCAGGATCTCCCTCCCTCTGGATAAATCCTGTTTTATCGCTGCCTCCCGCACACAACCTGCCTTTTGCACTCTTCCCATCAGTCAGGAGGACTCCCTACACGAGTGCAGTTAAGGCTCTAACAGCACAATTTTAACTGGAGGCTTCAGCTGGCACCTTTGCTTTGTTTAGCTCCTTAGCTGGGGACATTTAAGCCGAGCACGAGGGGGTGACCGGGCATTAGATCGTGGAATAACACGAGCTGAGCTCCGTGCACAGCTGAGAGGCAGCACTTGACACTTGTCTTCTTCCATCCCCACAGCCCCGTACTCGTGCTGCTCCAGCCTGGAGGCCTCCATCCAGTTAATCACCCTCACACTTGATAGCTCCTGCCTGCCCGGCTGTCCTGGTGTTTCCAAACACACGGACCTGGTCCTCCCCACCGAGGGGTGAGCGGCTCACAAGCCATGGAGCACTGGGAGAGTTATGTATGCTTGAGATAAGCACGGAGGCAAAATACAGGCGTTTATGCAAAGGTCTCCTTCCCCTCAGCAAAGGAGAAAAGGTGACCTCATTGGTTCAAAAAAAAACCAAAAAAAACCAAAAAAAACCCACCCCAAAACCAACAAAACAAAACAAAACACCCCAGAAAAAAAATCATTAAAAATAAGAAACCAACAGTCAAAAATAGAAAGAAAATACTACTAGGAATAGAATTTTCTTTCTGTTTTTAGAAAGACTAGCACCCCAGAAGAAGCAGTCCAAGAACCCAGGATTATGATTTAAAGTAACATAAAAATAGCCACGGAGTCCAAGGGAAAAGAGGGAGATATTTCCAGCCTGCACGCTGCAGAATTCCCTCTGGAAATGCAGACGGGTTTGCTTCATTTCCTCTTCAGCTTTTGCTGAAATATCGAGCAGCACAAAAGCCCCCTCTTTGCACTGAGAACACAACTGTTGAGTGCATAAGCTCTCCCCGCAGCACATCAGGCACTTCTCCATTCAGCAGCCAGCCTCTTTTGACTCCCATCCCTGCTTCAAGAGGACGGAAAGCTGAACTGAAGAGCTGATTTTGACAGTCCTTTATGTGCAAATCTGCTTGTCTTTCAAAGGCATTTCAGCTAGGAAACTTCCCTGAATGAGAGAAGAAACCCCTCAGCAATTCCTGCATCTGTCCAGAGCAAGGACTTCCCTAGAGGAGGAATGGAGCTCGTGGAGGAGGCTTCTCCTCCTGTTCCCTGCTGACACGGCCTCTTTCCCCGTTCCCACTATTCAGTCCGAGCTCTCCCACATCCTTATGTAAATTCCAGCTGCTCTTCCAGTCTCTCCTACCCAGACCTGTCTCAACTTCCCCTCACAGAGGGCTGCTTGCAAAGCCGCCTAAGGACCATTTCCTAGTACATGTGTTCCTCTTAAATTAATGTAGTGGCTAGAAACAAACAAAAAAAAAAAAAAAATCAAAAAAAGAGAGGGAGAAAAAACGACAGCTGAGCTTACAGATGAGTTTGCAGGACATAAACTGAGAGGCAGGACTGATAACCAGCACTGTAAAACCAAGGAAGGCCTGGTTTTACAGGGGAGAGAGGTGTGGGCAGCCTTCCTCCCCATTTCACAGCCCGAGGAGCAGGAGGGGACGACGCACATTGTGGTAAAACAACCAGGCTGGTTGAGACCCCCAAACCAACCTCTTGAAGACAAGAATTGAATGAATACTTCAGCACCCTGCTAATTACTCCTTTCATGAAGGTGTTTGGGTTACCTCGAATGGAGGCTGCGAGGGGATTAGTAAATAACGCTTTCCTTTGTTAACCCCTGTCTACTTTTCGCTGCTCCGACACCCTCCAAAACAAACAGAAACCACACGAATAAATAAAGGCTTCATTAGCTCCACGAGGTGTCGAAACAAGAGCGGTGAGAGAACCCCCGCAGGATTCCCGTCACGGGATCTCTTCCCAGCAGGTCCCACCGTGACAGGAGAAGGGATCGCTGGATATTTGTCCTTCCTCTGGCAGGGTGACAACAGCTCCCGAGAGATGCAGGATGTATCCCTGCCCTGCCGAGGAGAGCACATCCATCCTCCACCTGACCTCAGGGAAAGCTGGACGGGCTCCTGCCACGAGCCCTCACCACGCTGGTGTGATCTCAGCCTGCTTTATCCACCTCCATCTCCCAGGATGAGCCCCCGCTGCAGGCTGTGAGCCGGGACAGCACCAAGCCCACCTCATCCAGGGCTTTTTTCTCCACTCCCCACTCTGTATCGACATCCCAGCCCCGTTCCTTGCCAGTTTGCTCTTCCCTGTAGCGAGGGAAAGAGGGAAAAGGGAGTTTCAGTGCCCAAACCTCAAGGTCCTTCTGAGAGCTCTCTCCTGCCGCAGAAAGTCCCTTCATCATCCCTGAGATTCACATAAAAGCAGTTGAGGTTAATATTGGAGAAGCCAAACTATAAACTGAGAATTACGCTTTAGCCTAAATAAATCATCACCTCCGAGGCCGGTCTGTGGCTGGGTGGGGAGGGAGTGGGGGAAGCCCCTCGGACTTCCCGGGACTGGGAGAGAAGGGATGCGGCATTTAGGGGCCCAACACCCAGAGGCATCATCCACTTTACTGGGATCAACCTCCTCGCTGTTCCCCAGGGGGAATCTGTGCTGGTTTTAGGGGGCTCCTGGAGGGAGAGCCTCCCCCCCGGCACCCCGGGGCCGCTTCCTCTCTCCCTGCGGGAAATGTCCCTCTAATGATTCCCCTGCCCCGCTGTTCTGCAGTTTGTCAGGCTGCCTGACTTCAAGCCATCCTGCATCTGTTTCGCCTAGAGAGCCACGCTCGCCTACATTTTAATAAACCCTATAATTTACACATTTCCCTCGTACCCTGTAATTTCACCACCCCGAGACGCAGCGAAGGGAGAAAGCGCAGAGCTGGGAGCAGCTTGCAGAGAGCATTGCCAGAGAATCGAGAAATAAGTAGAAGGGCTTAAATCTGCAGCAGTAAAATAATCCAGGGGAGGGAGCCAACAATGACTGAAAAATAAACATCTCCCCCTGCGAAAGCCCGCAGCCAGCCCCGCTCCTCGCAGCCTGGCGCTGCCAAGAGATCGGCTGCGCTGGGAAACGCGCCTGAGGACTCCAGGAAAAAAATGGATGTGGGTTATATGGACCCCTTTTATAAGGCAACTGTTAGCGGTAACTAAGTTTAAATTTATATGTTCAATAAAGCCTCTTTCCCCCCGCCACCACCACCCCTTTCCAAGTGCCAGAACCACTCAAGGAAGCCGACACACGCTTCCCATTTGAAAATGTGTTATTTGAGCATTTTTATTCTCCGCTTTTGTTCTCGGGGCTGCAGCCCCTCCGAAGGCGAGGGGGGGCATTTCTGCGCCGAGATCAAAGCGGCTCCGTGTATACACACACTCGCGCAAATTATGTATTTGTGATCAAGTAACGCAGCATCAGGAAAAGCCAGGCGGGCATGTGGGAGAGTGAGATATTTACACAGGCCTGGCCAGAGGCAGAGGCATTATTTTAAGTGTTTTTCGCCGGTGCCAAGTCATCTGTTCACATATCCGCGTGTGCGCGTAAAGATGATGGAGAGAGCAGCTCGCCAGAGCCAGGAAATTCAGCATTAACCCCCCCGCAATTCCCAGGTGTATCTTGCCGGGACTCCTGACACCCTCCAAATCTGGGTGTCCCGGTTCAAAGTCCCTGTCCCAGCGAGTCACGATCGCGCAGGACCCAGCACTGCAGCAGGTCACTCTCCCTTCCCCAGCGCAGCTTTATGGCCCACATAAATGGATATATATATTTCCCCTATAAAGACACGACTTAACCAAAGGATCTCGGGTTCTTCGGCATCAGGGAGAATAAAAATTAAAAAAAGAAAAATAAAAAGAAGGAAAAAAGCAAAAAAGAAAAGAAATCCTCGCTGTGTCGCGCTCCCCAAACGAGAAATAAAATTCTGTCACTCGCGTCTTGGGGCTGGAAGGGTGGAAAGCAGAAGGTGAGAAGGGAGCACCGCGGGATCTCTCGGCCTGGCTCTTCCTGCCTGTGAGGGACGGTTCCCTCCTGTTGGGATTGTTCCCTCTTGTCTTTGCCAGCTGGACGAGGAGAAAAGCTCCCCCAGCCCACCCCGGCAGCCCCCGTGCAGCGCCCTGGGGTGCGGCAAGCGGAGCCCGTCCCGGGCAGCCCAGGAAAACCGGCATCGCAAAGAGGAGCCAAGTCTGGCAGCGCGTTTACGATGTAAAATTCCGATAAAACTCGCACTGAAATGATTTCGAACTCAAGTCCGGGCGGGAAGGGCTCGAATCGATTGGAAATGTCCTTTCCAGACGGGTGGCTGCCGGAGGAGCCGGTGGGAGGCTGGGTGGGGAAAGCTCCCCCGGGGATTGTGAAGCAGAAATCTCTGCTCTGAGCCAGCACGAAGCCTGGGAGGCGCAAACACAGCGGAGCAGCTCCAAAATGAGCCGCAACATCGTGGAGAAACGGGGAGCCCCTCCGAGGGGGGAAGGGGACCCCGACCCGCAGCCCTCCTGCCTGGGACAGGGACACGCAGCCCCGCGGAGCATCCCCGGCCCGGCTTCTCCCCCCGCTTCCCCCTTCTCCTTCCACTCAATCTGCATTATTATTAGCAGTATTTTATCCTAGGAAAAACAAACGTCTCCCTCCCTTCCCACCACACGCCGGGGGGGGTGAAGGGGTGGCAGGCCCAGATAACAAAGCAGCTGGTGTGGAACGGAGTTGTAAGGAAATAATTGATATGTAATAAGGCTGAGTGAATCTATCCCAAAGAAAATATTGCGTAAGCGGTTATGATTAAACATGCCCGGGCGAAAGGAGCTCTCATAAAGGAGTAATGGAGCTAAGGAAACAAATGATCATTGGGAATGTTAAACACAGAGGGGCATTTCATCACACAAACATAAATCCAGCTTGAAAGAGACTTAACGGGAAAAAAAAAAAAAAAAAAAAAAAAAAAAAGAAGAAGAAGAAAGCCCCCTCCCCCCGCCGCGTTACCCTCAGGTTGTGCGACGGACGCTGTTTGAAGATGCTGGAAGTGCGGGAGGGGGAGAGAGGGAGCTTGGAGATCCCGCTGGAGGAGAAGGACCCGATCCTGCCTCATGGGTTTAGCAGACCCGAGTCTTCATCCACGCAGCCCTTCCGTTCCCCAGAGCTTCCTTTGGGTCACCCCCCACCCCTGCAGCTCCCCCGGATCGGGGCCGGATCCTTCCTCCAGCAGCGCTTCCTCCATCCCCCAAGTACCCCATTTCCCCCCCCATCACGGGATATCCCTGACCAGGCAGCGCATTCCCTACCGAATCCCGGGACTTTCCCCATTTTTATTAAAAAGCAAGAAAGGGGGAAAAAAAAATTTCAATGTTACCCCAGAGAAACGAGGGGGAAAAAATCAAAATAAATAAAATAAGAAAAAAAAAAAAAATTGCCAGAGCCTCGCTTCCTTTTCACAGCGCTCTCCCGTCCGGATCAATCCCGTTTGCAAAGCCAAGGAGCGCGGCCGCACGGTGGGAAAGTCGCGGAGTTTATTCCAGAGCCAAACCTCCGCCTTTGGAGCTGGCGGCTTTTCAGGCGGCAGCGTGCGCTTGGCCGCAGCCCTGGGCGGCAGGCACAGCGAGCCGGGCTCGCAAATTCGTCAGCACAGAAATAATTCGCTGTCCCGACTGCTTTCGGGGGAATTTTGGCTCAGGGCAAAGCAAGCACAGCTCAGCTCCCACCTGGCTGCAGCACCAGGCGCTGTGCCGCCTTGTTATGAAGCATTTTAACCTATTTAAGTTATTATTAAGTCGGTTTTTTTCTCCTTTTCTAAGCCCAGCTGAGGTGGGTGTTCGCACCCACGCGGGGCTGCAGGACCGGCCCTGCCGTAGCCCCACGTCCGAGCTGGTTTTGGGGCTACAGGAATTTGTTTTCGTTCGAATTAAATCCGGGAAAGGAGCGGGGGGAAAGGAGAGGGGCGGGAGATATTTGTGTAACAACTTGAAATAATTTACCCGAGAAAAAGGAAATCTGGGCAAGAGTTTATCAGGCAGTTCCCTTTGCCAGCATGTTTAAAATGTATAAGTAATTTTAAAGTGTGTCTTCACTTAATATATTTTCCCCTTTCTCCTTCAGATGACAAGGAAGACCAGTGATTGCAAGATGTCTACAGATAGCGCCCTTTAAGAGTTTCCACATTGTATGGTTGGGGGAAAAAATGTGTTTGCGGTTCCTCCGTCCTTGCCGACAACTTTCTTAGAGTCTGGGTTTACGGCCCCTATTGTTCGGATTTAAATTACACCGTTCCCCCCAGCCAAAAGCAGGAGGGGGGAGAAATTCAGGAGCGTTCTAACGGGAAAGGAAAAGATTTACTCCGAAAAGACGGGGGGGAAAAAGGAACAAATTCCCCCAAACTGCGTCCGAAGTGGCTCGCCGTAAATCCGGGTTTATCGGTGGGGCTGGCTTGGTTTTAATGAGATATTCTTGGGGGGCATTAGAGAGAATCACTGAACGTTTCGGGTTTGTTTTTTGAGGGGGATTAAAGCAGTTTGTAGGGAATATAAGCAAGGAAGACGAGTGTTGCGAGGGGAAGGAGCTGCCTGGCCTCGCGCAAAACTCGGCTCCCGTTAGGCTCGGGATTAAAAACCAGCGACCGCTGCCAAATTAGAGCCACTCGTGAGAGAAATTACAAGAGAAAAAAAAAAAAAAAAACAACCCCAAACTCACAACATTTTCATTTTACCTCTCCTTTGGAAAAGGAAGCGAATTCCTTGTTTTCCACACAGAAAACATTTCTCTTTTCCTCTCCAGCTAACTGAAATCACGAATCTCTCTCGCCATGCACTTGCTGGGACAAACCCGGCCGTGCTTTTGGCCAGGGAGGGCTCCCGGGCGGGATTGAGTGTCTGGAGAGTTTCCACAGGTCTTTTCTCCATCTCGGAGATGTTTCATTTCTGATTTCCCCCTTGGCTTTTCAAAAGGGGTGCGGGCAGCTCAAATCAAAGCTTTGAAACAACCTTTAAAGCCAAAGGAGGAATGGGCCAGCTCATTCCTTCGGCTTCGTGGCAAATATTAAAGTTATCTGGGGAAATGAGCCGGGGTTTCTGCAGCACGGAGCAGCCTCGCAAAGAGAAGGATGGAGAAAATTTCCCTGGGCTCCAGGAAAATCTATTTTTTTTCGGAGCAGGAAGCAGCGGCAGGCAGGAATTTGCTTGGGCACAAGCACCTATAGCGGGATCAGGCTGGAGAAATCCAAGTTCGGAAATGCATTTACCCACGGCTTTCCCACAGCAGCAGCCCAAGCCCTGAAATCGAGAGCAAGACGGGGCTCTTGAACTGCCAAATATTTGGTTGAGTTTAGGCGCAAACATTATTTAGGATCCTGAATTCATTTCATCTTCACACTGGTGAATATAAGCCAGAAGCTACTCAGGTTTTAGGCTTATTTAAAACCCCGTCCTAAAATCAGCCCCCCCAAAACGGCGTGGCACTTGTTACCCTCGCTTTACAAACCCGTCTTACTCCAAATCACCCAAGTGCAAACTTTTTTTTTTTTTTCCCGGTTTAACCATTTACCTCATTCCTACCACTGCTTTTCATTTTTGTGAACCCCGGGAGATGAGCCGGGAGGAACCCTGAAGCTCTCGGGCAACGGGAAAATCATCAAAATACATTTTTTTCTGATGGGTGATAATTATAAAATGAAAAAAAAAAAAAAAAAAAAAAGGAAACAACAACCCAAACCAACTCAAATATTTCGCTCATCCCCGTGTCCCCGAGTTGTTTCTGAGAGCTGAGGATGAGTGGACCCCCTGCCCCTGGCACCTTCACAAGATCCAGACACATTTTGTGCCACCCGATGGACACGCGGAGCCCGCGGGCCGCGGGTCTGTGGTTTTTACTATTCACAGGGTAGGAGAGAAGCAGAAATAGCAAAGAAATATATATATACATATATTTTTAAATATATATATATATTTATATAGGTATAGAGTTATATATATAGTTATATATTTGTTTCGATGTTTTTGTTTTCTATATTTATATTTTATATATAAATAGAAAAATATATTTATACTGAGCTACTTGTTGGGCACGAGCAGTGGTGGAGACGTGGGGCAGATCCCTGGAAGGGCCGGGGGGGTTCAGGGGCAGCTCTCCAAACCCACGTGTATTCCCATCCCGACTCCCAGAGGGAACAGTGAGGGAATGGAGCCGGAATGGAGCGGGGATGGAGCGGGGATGGAGCGGGGATGGAGCGGGGATGGAGCGGGGATGGAGCAGGGATGGAGCAGGGATGGAGCAGGGATGGAGCGGGGATGGAGCAGGAATGCTGCGGGGATGGAGCGGGGATGGAGCAGGAATGGAGCGGGGATGGAGCGGGGATGGAGCGGGGATGGAGCAGGGATGGAGCGGGGATGGAGCAGGAATGCTGCGGGGATGGAGCGGGGATGGAGCAGGGATGGAGCGGGGATGGAGCAGGAATGCTGCAGGGATGGAGCAGGAATGCTGCGGGAATGGAGCGGGAATGGAGCGGGAATGGAGCGGGAATGCTGCGGGGATGGAGTGGGAATGCTGCGGGGATGGAACGGGAATGGAGCGGGAATGGAGCGGGAATGCTGCGGGAATGGAGCGGGAATGCTGCGGGGATGGAGTGGGAATGCTGCGGGAATGGAGTGGGAATGCTGCGGGAATGGAGCGGGAATGCCGCGGGGATGGAGCGGGAATGCTGCGGGGATGGAGTGGGAATGCTGCGGGGATGGAACGGGAATGGAGCGGGAATGCCGCGGGAATGGAGCGGGAATGCTGCGGGGATGGAGTGGGAATGCTGCGGGGATGGAACGGGAATGCCGCGGGGATGGAGCGGGAATGCCGCGGGGATGGAGCGGGAATGCCGCGGGAAAGCCGCCGCCCCTCCGCATCCGGGCTGGCTCTCCCCGCTGGCCCCGTCCCTCACAGCCCACGGCGAGGAAGAGCCAGCCCCTCTTATTCCGTGCCAAGTTTCTAAGTCACAGCGCCAAACAGCGCACTGGAAAATAAAATAAACAACAACAACAAAAAAGAATAAATAATAATTGAAAAAAAAAAAATCAAACACCAAAGCTTTGTGCCGTCTCCAATCAGGGGGTGCTGGATCTCACCGACGGCTCAGGGAAGGGGAGGCGGAGAAAGGGGATGGGGTTTTCTTTGATGAATTCCTAAACAACCTCTATTATTAATTTCTTCGCCAACCAAGGGTGAATAGAGGCTCCAAAAGGCAAGATTTGCTTTTCAAAATGGAACGTGAAATCAAAACACCTGTTCTACATTAGCCCTCTCTCGCTTCCACCTCCCCTGTAAATGAAATTATTTAAATAATGAAAAAAGGTATATATGAGAGAGAATAGGCGTATTGTTTTTCTCTCCTGACATATGGGATCAGAGCTGGCAAACCGGGTCTCACTTCAGGTGAATAAATTCATAATCAAGCATTGAAGAAGCGCCATGGTGAGTTCTACCAGAGCATCTTTAGGCACATTTGCACCCAAAACTTCTCACCCAAACCTACCCCAAAATCTCCACCCTCTCCTCTGGTGGGGATGGCCAGCAAGTCCAGAAGCAGCGGTCAGACACTCCCAACCCCTGCACCCCAATTTCCCCGCACCCACGGGTGGGCCCCCAAAACCTCCGTGCTGTGGGATCCGCCCCACGCGCGTCAGGCCCCGCATTCCCCATCCCCGCTCCCCATCCCCGCTCGGGCGCCCCGGTGCCAGCCCCGGCTGCGGTGCCTGGTGCCATCCCCGGTGCCATCCCCGGTGCCATCCCCGGTGCCAGCCCAGCCCAGCCGGGGGTGCCCAGGCAGGGCCGGCCGGGGGGCGCAGCGGAGCCCCTTTACCTTGGCGGGGGGCTCGGCAGAGGTCTCATGGATGCCGAGCAGCCCTGGCAGAGGGCCCGGCTGGCTCCCGGCCCTATTTCCGCTTGTAACTACGAGGGGACACTGCCTGGCCCGATAAGGTATCACAGAGTCGCGGCAGTCGCGGTCAGCACCTCACTGCGAGCTCCGCGGCCCCGCTGGCGGCCGGGCTGGGCCAGCGGGGAGATGTCGAGGCATTTCTGGGAATAATCACATCACACAAGTGCTTACATTCCGGCTTCCTTTCTCTTTATCCCTACCACCAAGTTTGAAGTCACACCTTCTACCGGATTGTTTAAGGTCTCGGGGTTGCGGGGGGGGGCTGGCAGGGAAGGGGGGGTTGGTGGTTGTTAATCTCGAGGGTTCCTCCAGGCCAATAAAAGGAACGTGGTCAGAAATTTCTTCTTTTCCATAGAAACCTCTCCTTCTCCCCCCCCAACCCCAACCCCTAACCCTTCCTGTTTGTTTTTTTGCCTGGACTTCAGGGTCTGCAAAGAGCTCTGGGAATTCCTGAAAGCTGCTCAAATTGAGCTGCAAAGTTACAAAAAAGACTTTGTTTGCCCCATGTAGCCACGGAGGGGTCCTGGTGTACACACAGATGTTGTGGGAAACGCACCTGGAAAGGAGAATATAGAAAAATATTTTATCCACATCCACTGGGATAGGTTTCCCAAAATGCAACTTTAAGGCCTTAAACCTGCAGCATCCAGGAGGTTTGATAAATGTGCTGATATGAAAAGAATTGTCAGTAAACATCGGGGTGTGTGCACACAAATAGTTCTTTAAACACCTGATACACACAATTTACATACCCAGGCATCGATCTTGATTAACTCGAGATCTTAAAAGCCTGAACAGTGAGATTTTTGACTGGGAGATTGGTATTCCAGTGCTGAAAACAGCTCTGGAAATTCACATTTTCCAGCAGAAAGTCCACCAGAATCTCTTTCACTAGGCATTCTGCTCTATTCCCCCTCTGCTCTCTGTCCAGGTTGCCGTGGCTTCGTGCCACCACCTGCTGAGCTCCGAGCCCCCCTCATCGTCCCCTTCATTGGGATCTACTTGGGATTCCTACAAATCAACCTGATCCCCTCTGCTCGTGTCTCCTACGGGGCACTCAGCCCAGCAAGCAGCAGCAGAAGACACAGAATGGTTTCTGTATTTTCTTTTTTTTCCACGCCCCTTAGGATTCTGGGCTTTACTAAAAGGGCAATTTTGGGACTGGTAATGAAGCATCCAGCGCTGACACACTTTGAAAGGTAAAATCAAGCAGATGGAGACAAGTGATTTCTGCCCACTGTCAGAGGGCAAACCTTTGGCAGTGGCCTTGATCCCGTTGTCACCCTTCCCATCCTTCACTGAGGTCACTTTTTTTCATGCTGGAACCACCCTGGGACTGCCTCTTCTTCGTGCAGCTCTTGGAGCAAAGCAGACCCCCCCTCACAGAGAGACTCTGCTGTTTTCTAATAAATAACCAGAGCATGTGTGCACCATGCCTATGGCCACAGAAACCCGGCCTTTGGCTGGGATTTCTGGTTGTCACCTCGTGCCAGTAATAATAACAATAATAATAACAATAATAAGAACATTTCTTTGTGGATTCAGACCTGCCAGAAAGGCACCAAGCCAAGTGTTACACTTGTGGGAGGTATCTTGCAGAGTACTCCAAGGATCTTTTGTTAGGTCTGGCCTCATTTAATATTTTCATTAATGACCCAGTAAATGGATTACACAGCCCATTAATAAAATTGGCAGATGCTACCCAGTTAAAGGAACTCATGAAAGGCAAGAGAAGATTAAAAAGGGAAGGGAAAATGACAGAGAAAAGCAGGCAGAAAGGACAGAGAAAGAGCCCAAAATTATTAGTGATGATGAAATTCAGGGAAAGGTGGCTGGAGGATTATTCAAAATCCAGATTCTTTAATTGTGGTTTTATCCACAATCCAGTAAAAATGAATTATTAGTCCCAGGGAGAGATGGGGCAGAAGGTGAGGCTGGAGTTTGCAGGGAGGGGTGGCAGGAGGGCAGGGACCACAGCGGGAGCGCTGCTCACACACAGAGCGGGGCACGGGGACTGCACCCTCCTGCTGAGCAGGGCCAGAAACACCCCAGGGCAACACTGGAAAACAACAAGAAGCTGTTGTTAAAAACCAGCTCGTGCTGAAAAGGGTAAGAGAGACCCTTAACTTTGAGGGTAGGGTTCAACAGCAAGGCAGAGAAGCCCCACATGTTTTGGGGTTCTCTGTGCTTCTGGCAGGTGTCATCAAATCCATCTGGATCAGTTTGAGTTTGGGGTAGTGGTGCAGGAGACACCAGATCTTAGTAAATAAGATAAATCTGACAATCTTGGAGCTTGACTGCCCACTTTTCTCTCTCAGCTCTTCCAGGGGCATCTTGTGGAGCTCTGAAAATAACATTGACCGTGAGGGGTCAGTGAGAAAAGCGCCTCATCAAAAATCCGGGATCCCACAGCTGAATCCCTTGGGCTGTTCTCCAGAGCAGTGGCAGCTGGTGGGGACCTGCTGGGTGAACGAGAACCTGGCCCAGGAAAGAGGACAAGACACAACAAAACGTGGGCAAATTAAACAAGAAGCAGGAAAATCCTCCCCGGGAATTCTGCTGGCCTGAGAAGGGTGGAAGGTGTTGCAATTCTCTGCTGACCAGAGACCTAAAATGATGAAAAAATCCCCTAATTGATCAGGTGTAAAGTGGAAATAGGGCAAAAAGAGGATGAAGAATAGGTGTTTCTACCTCCCTCCCGTCCCCTAGGAATTTCAGGAGGTGCAGATGGAGGTACAGAAGAGCAGTGTGGCCTTCCCAGTGGTTACACAGAACAGCTCCGACCCTGAACAAACACAGAGGGCTTGGGAGCCCCTCTGCCAGAACAGGTCTGTGGATTTAAACTGAGCCAGGGACATGACCACAAAGCACCAGATGTTCCACTGATGGAAATCAGAGTGGATCCAATGGCACCAGGAAAATTCTGACAGCACGGGCTGGGCTGAGGGTTTGATGCATTAAATACTCCAAGGCTCTGGGTTTGAGTGTGCCCTTAGCAGGTTTACACAGATGAAATTCTCATGCCTTAAGATTTTGCAGGTTATTGGGCAGAATTTTGGAGGCTCTGTTATGCCAAGGATTGTAGCTTGACCTGAACTGTCACCCTTTTCCTAAATAATTATGATACCACTACTCCCAAAGGGAAAGGAGGAATGAAAAACCCAGCATTGGGCTCAGTTTACCACTGCCTTACACCTGTTTGACATCACAAACCTACCTGCTCCAAAGAATCAAACCTCTATTCCACTCCTGCCCATCTCATTTAGACACGAATCCCTAAAATCCTGAGTATTTCAGCGTTTTCTCTTTTCTTTCAGCACTTGCTGTTCACCTATTTGATTTTTGCACTTTCCACTGGGTCACCACTACAAAAATCTTGGCCAAACTATGTGAAGCCATGAATATGATTATGGCCTGCTAATGTAAACAGGCAGGAAGGGGTAAAATAGGTTGGTTTTGTGTGTGTGTGTAAGAGAAAGAGAGAGAGAGGGAGAGAAGGATCCAGATCCAGTTTATAAACATCCATCTCCAGTAATGAGTCCTCTAGGAAGAAATGAAAAATAGCCCAGGCCTGGTAAAGTCAATTAAGTTGCTTTTAAATAAGAGGTTACCCAGAGAGGCCAAGAGTTAACATGTAAAGGCTTATTGCCAGTGCTGTAAAAAATAAAAGGAGGCTTGAATATTTGAAGACATTTGGTTGCTATTATAAACAAGTGGATCTAATAGTGTGGGTACATTCATAGACTAACTGTAGAAGTTGGGCATCTTACAAGGACACATTGAAAGGAAAAAAACTCCAAGGTTCCCTGGCTAAATAATTCCAAATGGGTCATTATAAAACCACTGATACAACACGTGTGGTTGGGACCCAGGGCATTTATAAGGAAAGCTTTTCAAACCCCCCAATAATGAGCAGCTAACAACAAGAGCACAGCCAAAGGTGTGTGTAATCTGCAGGGAACACATGGCAAAGCTTTACCCTGCAAATTCTTCTAATGGCCTGGAGAGCAGATGGCCCTGACACCACCTCCAGCCCTTTGGAAAACTCCACGGAGGTTTATCCCAGTGTTGGGATTTGGAATTAGAAAAGTGAGTGTAGTGACAGCACCTTCCAGGGAGGGAAGGGCTGTACTCAAAGAGATGAGAAAAGAAATTAAAGGCAAAAGGAGAACAAAGATGCTCCTCCTTTCTGCTCCAAAGCCTGGATTTTTCTCCTTGGGCCCAAACCCCATTTTTGGGGGCTTTCAAGGAGATTACAGTGGGCTGCTAACACAATCTGGGCCAGACCTGTAATTCCTGCAAAGACAAATAACCTGGAGTTGGCACCCACAGAGCAAAGTCACCTTCTCACAGAGGCCAGTGCTGACCCACTGGCCCCACTATAAAAATCAATGCTTTTTTTCTTTTTTTAAATGAACAATTCTGATATGGTGATGAGAAATTTCATATCTGTTTGAATTTTTTAAATGTATTTGTAACTTTTAAAAGGTGTATATGATAAAATCTGTGTAGATATGCAGAGGAGCTTCCCAAGATATCCCAAGCTGCCAACTCTTGCCTTTGGAAGCAGTGGAAATGCTGCTCTCTGCTCCAACTCCTGCAGGAACATCCAATCCCAGAGCATCTCATGCTGTGTGACATCCATCCACTCCCATGGAGGTGCTTTTCCAAAGGAAAGCATCCTGATTTGAGTGACAGACTCGACAAAGCCACAGCATCCCTCCCTAAAGGCAGATTCAAGACATGGATCAGAGGTTTGGACCACCACAGACCCTTCCTGTCACAGCTCAGAGCTGGCCCCTGATCCAAACCATTCATCCCCTCTCATCACACATTTAAATACTCTTGTCACATTCATCTTCAGATCACACAATTCCAGAGAGCAGATGTAAAAGAGAGGTCCAAGGAGACATGAAGGACCACGTTTTATCATCCTAAAGAGGCAGAATGCCCCTCAGTGAGGGCATTTTTAGGAGCACTGATATAAATTTGGGTTAAATATTAAGCTGCTCCTGACTATCCAAAAGCAGCAGGATGCCTCTGCCCCTGTCAGACCCAGAGGTGAGGCTCAAAAGTGAATTCCAGGAGCCACAGCATCCCCACACAGGATCCAGGATCAGAATTCCTCATTTTGGAATGAAATTTTGAACAATGTATCCCTCAGCATGGATCCTTGAGTTGCTGCTCCAGCTCTGGTGATGCCTCAGGTTTAGCTTTTCTATTTTTCACATTCTCTGCTGCTCTAGTGTGTGGGTCTGGGCTTCATATCAGGGGGTAGTGTAGAGTAGCAAGACAAAACAATTCCTTCTCTAGCTGGGGACCAAGGACAAATGATCCAAATCTCAGGCCCAAGAGCACAAACAACGTGGGCTGAAGAGAGAAAACAAGCAGGATGGGACTGCATAAGCTAAAGCTGGAATGGGACAATGAACTCCAATGAGCGCTCGTGCATTTTGTGACCATTTTGGTTCATCTTGGGTGCAGCCCTGGCTGGGCTCTGGTGCTGCTCAAGGTGGATCCACTGAGGTTTTTAATAAATCCCTGCTTTATTCTTTAACCCTGTCCAGCCCCTGTTCCAGGGCAGCCTTCCCAGGAATCCCTGGGGTGCAGCACTGATTTCCTGCGGGCTCAGGAGTGCCCTGCCCTGCCTCCTGCCCGCCTCCCTCGCTCCCCGTGAGCTGCAGGGCAACGGGAGAGCAGCAGGCACAGGGTCAGGTGAATTAACATCACCAGAGGGGAAGTGGGGTCAGAGCTAAGCAGCATTTCCCTGCATCCACCGCAGCTCAGAGCCTCGATGGGGACAATTCACTCAGCAGCTCGATGGGGAGACCCCTGAGCCCCCCTGCCCCTCAGAGGGATGGGGATTCCAGCAGGAATCATTGCTCCATGGTGAGGACTGCTCACGGGGGCTCACTTTGATCAGTTCTGCTCCATTTGCACATTGGAGTTCATTGTCCAATTCCAGCTTTATGTTATGCAATCCCATCCTTCTTGTTTTCTCTCTTCAGCCCACGTTGTTTGTGCTCTTGGGCCTGAGATTTGGATCATTTGTCCTTGGTGCCCAGCTAGAGAAGGAATTGTTTTGTCTTGCTACTCTACACTACCCCCTAATATGAAGCTCAGAACTACACACTAGAGCAGCAGAGAATGTGAAAAATAGAAAAGCTAAACCTGAGGCATCACCAGAGCTGGAGCAGCAACTCAAGGATCCATGCTGAGGGATACATTGTTCAAAATTTCATTCCAAAATGAGGAATTCTGATCCTGGATCCTGTGTGGGGATGCTGTGGCTCCTGGAATTCACTTTTGAGCCTCACCTCTGGGTCTGACAGGGGCAGAGGTGGGCATCAAGAAGCATCCAGGGCTGGGCAGAGAACCTGACAGCAGAGCTGGCTGCTGTCCTGGCTGCTCTCTGGAGTGTGGGATGGCAGAGGAGGAGGCAGGAGTGCAAACCTGCCTCTATTTGTTTAAGCCAGCAGTAAATTAATGCTGCAAATCTGCCAGGCTGACCCTGTGGTTTCATGGAGATTTTTCTGGCTTTCTGGTCGGGGGTATTATACACACAGGTTTCCTTTCTAGCCCTTGATAAACACTTCTGACCAACTACTCAGGAGGAACAGGGTGGGGGGAACATTCCCAAATCCCAGTGTGAAAACCCCAAAGCCTCCCCTCTCCTGTGAACAGTGCCCTTGTCACGAGAGCCCTGCTCCCAGGGTGGGGACAAGCTCTCCCAGACATGGTTCCTGTGTTCTGGGGGCAGCAGCAGCAGGGAGGGTCACCCTGGGTGTCAGCTGGTCTGTACCACCCCAGGGAACCCCTGGAATTATTTCTTAACTTGCCCCAGTGCTGTCAAAGGGGAGAGCAGCAGGAGTCTGGAGACACTGGGGTGAGAGAGTCCAGTCTGGGGAGATGCCAATAAAGAATCTCCATAAGATCCCTAAAATCTGGGTCCAGAAATTGCCCAGAGCCCCACTGCTACCCTCCAGAGATCCCAACAGCACCCCAAGCCAGTAGGAACAGCCTGGAGCATGGTTTGGGCACTGCTCCACATCCAAAGCTGTGGTGAAGGGTTCCACCCCAGAGCAAACTTGGGGAATGAGGAACTAAATAAACCCTTTTGGAATCTATTTTGTAGGTGAAAATCCCTCTGTTTTAGGGATGTGCTCAGTGTTACAGGGTACAGGTCATAAATTTGGGGTCATTCCCAAAGATGCCAGCTTGGTGCAGAGCAAGTGCTCAGCCAGTTCCCCTGAGGGAAGGGGATGAGTCCTGCATGCCTGGACCTGCCTCCAGCAACTGATTTCTCTCTCTTGTCTCCATTCTCAGTTTTGGGGTGTCTGGTCCCCTTTCCATGCTGCCACTCCTAGAAACAAAGTTCCTGTGCCACATGGACTGGGAACAAATCATTGGCTTCAGAGAATCCCCAGAGGAGCACCACTGGAAAAGCTGACACATAGCAACAAATCTCTGCATAGGCACCAGAAAATCCCTCTCAAGAATGATTTTGACAGCCAAATTTCTTCTGTTTCACCACTCATTTGTCCTTTCCAAACCTCCCTTTGAGGCCTGCTGTGGCAGAGGAGGCTGCTGAGGAGGGGGAGCTCACTCTGTGGAAGGGCTGCTCCACCCCTGCCCGTGCTGAGAGCAGCCAGGAGGGAGCACAGGGCAAAGCTGTTCTCCAGGAACATGGAATAATAACATTTACACAGCATCCAGGGGGCACTGGGGGCTGGGATCTCACCAGTGGGGCAGGGAATACTCTTGGATTGATGGCAAAGAGGGGGAAGAAGGTGCAGAAACTTCAGGTCACTGCAGAGGGCTGACACACAACCCAGCAGGCAGCTACACAGTCAGGGAGCTGTCCCTCCATGCCAGCAGCAAGGCAAGCCCAGGGAGATTCCTCACCAGCTCCTTCTCCTCCCTTTTCCCATGGCACAAGCAGCCCAGCCTCTCTGGCATGGCTGGGAGTTCTTTTCTCCTGCAGCACTGAAAATGCTCAGCGTGGCTGTGCTGATCCCAGGTGAGATCTGCCACACTGTAAAGCTCCTTACGTGCACCTCATCCCTTCTTTCCACACACACAGCATCTCTCCTAAACCCCCCTTGTAAAGTCCCAGAGCAGCAAAGAGAAGAGAGAGATGTGTGGCCGAGTTTCAGCTTGGCTGGGTCGGGCTAAGTCAGGTCCCACAGCTTGGAAGGAGCTGCATGGTCTCATAAATCCTTGGATTTTTGGGGACAGGAACCCTCTGCTTGGTTTCACTCAAACCTCGTGGCTGGGAAGCCCTGCCTGGGTAGGAGGAAGGAGCAGGAATTTATCTGTGCACGTGTGAGCATCATCCCTGTGCTGTGCCTGGGGACACAGGTTAGGTTATGGAGTCCCATCCTGGCTTTCATGCTCAGGTGGTGCACGGGGACAGCGACGGCTCAGCCTCAGGGCCAGGCTGGCTCTTAAAACCCCTGCTCTGAGCTTGTCTTCCCCTCTGCAAAAGGAACACCACGACTGTTCCCAGAGGGGGGAAAAAAAAGCCCTCTTGTATCAGCCAGGAGACAAAATCCACTTAGTATCGCATCAAAAAAAAAAGGAAAAGTGCCCCTAGAGGGAGATCAGTCAGCAAGGGGCTGTCCCTGTGCTCCAGCTTGGATTAGATCCTCCAGCAGGGAATAAACAACTTTCACCTTGCCGTGACCCCAGGGATCCCGCAGCCCGCCTGGGCAGCGCTGGCAGCGTCCCGCGGGAGCTGCAGGAGCCCGGAGCCCCCTGGCACGGGAGAACCGGGAGCCCCGGCCATGCCAAGCCAGCAGGGACCTGTGCCTGTGTGGCCCCCACCAGGCACCTCAACCCCGAGCTGCCTTTTGCTGAAATGCAGCCCATGGAAGAAGGCAGAATTTTATTGCGCTTCACACAGAGATAAATAAAGTAATTTGGAGTCTTGGGGATGAAACAGATATTAAATATATGGCACCCTGGGCTTCCTGGCTGAGATACACGGATTCAGTCTGCCTGTATTTTACTTCCAGGCTACTTGTCAGGCATCCTCCCCCAGGCCAAGGGGGAGGGATCCATCTGAGCCTCCAATTAAAGCCCAGCTCTCTTTAAAGGCACCATTGTAGGTAAAGAGGGAAAAAAAAAAAAGAAGAAAAAAAAAAAAGAAGAAGAAGAAGAAGAAAAAAGATAATTCTGTCAGCACAGATGTCTCCTACGCTGAGGGGTTTGCAAAGAAGTAAAACCTGAGCCTCTATTAGCCCATTTGCAAAGTTATGGGCTGTAAATAAACAGAGCAGAACAGTTCCCCCACCTAGGAGATACCACAAGCCAGTGGACAGCACTGACAAGCCCGAGCCTTGCTGTAACTGGCTTATCTTTCTAATCCTCTGGATTATTAATAGTAGTAGGGCTGTGATAGAGTCCAGAGGCCACCCCGTGACAGACACCACCGTGTGAAGCATCCCACAGACACACAGGGAGGGGCTGGCCCTGTCTCTCCAGAGCTCCCGTGGCAGGAGGATGGGACAAGGCAGGCACAGAAGATGAGGAGAAGCGCCTGAGACCACAGGGCATGTCAGTAGCAGAGGAGAAAACGAGTCTGCTCCCTCCCAAACTCTTTGTCTACCCCACCAAGTTCAGAGCAGGATTCTTGCTGCTCTTGCTTCCCATTTTCCCCTCCACAATCCTTTGGCAACAAAGAAAGGGTTGGAAGCCACCTCGCTTGTCTTGGTCATATCAAAACCACTCCAAATCAGAGAAAGGATCAGAATCGTGTGGGATCAGCCATAAAGTGCCAGCTCAGTGCCTGGTCTGAGAGAAAATCCAGTTTCTTTGCCATATTTTTATGGGGTTAATCCACCATCAGCTCAACTGAGCCTGCCCAGCCCAGAGCCAGACCCTGCGAGGTCTGAGCAGTCAGCAGCTGTGCAGATGGAGGGAGGAGAGGAGGGACCAGCCCAGCCCTCTCCCCAGGGGCTGCCACTAGAGCTGAGCTGGGCCATCAAAGCAGGCACAAAGCTAAGGACAAAAAAACCAACAAATTTGTGGGATGGGAGTCACTGCTCCACCTGGTGCTTGCTGATTTCCTTCCTCCAAAACACCTGAAGCTTGTGGGGACTGCAGAGTGGGATAGAGGGGGGCAGCAGCACCACAGAGCATCTGCTGGGACACCAGTTCTGGGGGCCCCTGGGCTGATCTGAGCAGAGCTGGGGAGCCATCAGCCCATGCCATGGCCCAGCCCAGCCCTGAGGCTGAGCCCATGGAAGGGCCACAGCACCTCAGAGCTCAACTTCAGGACAAGGAAATGGGTTGGGCAGGTCAGATGCCCGCTAGGATGGGATTTTCAGATCTTTCATTCCAGTTGGATGTCCAAAGGGAAAGCCTGAAGGCCAACAGGAGCTGAGAGCAGTACTGAGCTCAGTGTCTCTGCTGTCTCCTGCCCACCTCAGTCCCACTCCCTGATTTAGAGGGAATCCTCAGGCTCCGTGCTCTGCCCGGACCTCAGGAACCGCAGGAACGTGGGGAATAGGACAGCTCTTCCCATGGACAGACCTAATCTGCCACAGGTGTGTCACCACTGTGGCTGCTGCTCTGACACCACACGCTCTGGACACTGCTCCCACCGAGCTGATGGCTAAAATTCCGAGGTGATGGCTAAATTTCACCGAGGTGATGGCTAAAATTCCGAGGTGATGGCTAAATTTCACCGAGCTGATGGCTAAAATTCCGAGGTGATGGCTAAATTTCACCGAGGTGATGGCTAAAATTCAGAGGTGATGGCTAAAATTCCACATTTCTCTCTTCCTGCATCCTCCTACCCCTGTTCCTAATCCACTGTCCCTGAGAGCATTTCCCTTTGCCTCCTGCTCGTTTAGTTTGGCTCCTGCCTGGATGCCCACAAAGCCTTGACTTTCCTGCTGGCTCAGGGCTGCTTGAGCAGTTTCCTCCAGAGGCAAATGGGTGCATTCAACAGAGCAATAAAATCCCAGCGACTTTCTGGGCACAGGGCCTAACCCAACTCCCAGGGAAAACGAGGAGGAGGAGGAGGAGGGTTTTGCTCAAGTGAAGGGGCTGAGGGAAAAGGCAGGAGGAGGGCTGGGACAGTGACACTGCCATCCTGGTGGACCTCTTCCGAGGTCAGCGCTGGGAAGGCAGCAAGTGGTAAAAGCCTTTTCCGCTGCATGGATGCCCCCTTGTTCCCATTCATGTTTTCTCAGTGCTACCTTGTGCTTCCTAAGCAAGCCATAAATTCAGTCATATGGGTTTTCTCTGTCCTGCTTCTTTTTTTATTTTTTTTTTTTTTGACATCCATTTAATGACTTTTCTCTTTAATATATAGCAGGCATTTTCCTTCTAAAATACCTGAGGTTTAGGACAGGTAGTAAATGGAGACCTCTCACAGAACCACTGGCCCAGAACCCAGTCTTATTGGCACTTAGAAAAGGAGATCCATTTTTCCCTCTCTGCTCTTCAATTAGCTGCAATGTTTGCCTTTAAAACATAAAATTAGAAGCCTTTTTTAGAGGCACAAAGCAATATTATACTGCAAAACACATTTTTATTCTCCCCTCCCTGCTACCAGTTCAGCACTGCAGATATATGAGACAGCTGGTTTCTAGGCACTGCTCTCTTCTGAAGATTTAGGGTCCGACTTGCAGTTCCTGTGAAAATAATGACCTCCCTTGCTCTTTGTAGGCCTCTGCTTGATCCTGCCCATATTAGCAGGACCTTTCAGGTCGAGCACTACAGGATTTAGTGCTGGAAAGCAGAGGTACCGAGCAGGCAAACATCTCCGAGTCCGTGCAGTGAATGTATAGGTCAGGACTTCTCACATATCCGAGAGCTGCCTTTCTCAAGGAAAAGCTTCACACAGCCACGCTCACCCACCCAGGTGTCTTCTCACTCAGGAATCACAAACCAGGGGTGGGGAAGACTCTGGGAGTGAGTGACACAGGGGCTGAGATCTCAGGCATCCAGGCTGTGCAGAACACAAGGCTGGGTCTAATGCCAGCCCCTTCAGCCCCGACTCGTGCCCACACCAAACCAGGGGCAGCCTCAGCCCACCACTGCCTGACCACGGCAAATCCCTGGATCAGGAGCCACATCCAACGCAGCAGAGTGCTGCACACAGCCCACAAATCACAGAGTGGCCCCTCCTCGTTAGGAAGACCAGGGCACAACTTAATGCTCCTGCTGAACTCCAACACACCAATCCCTTCCCGCTCTGCTCCCCCCTTTTTGATCCCCAGTCCAAAGAGCTCTGAACCATCCCTGCTCCAGGTAGGCAGCTTCAGCTCAAATCCTAGCAGCTGATGCTGTTGGCTCTGGAGATCTGTGCTTTGATTGCTGGGGGGCTGCAGAGCCCAGCCACGGCCACCCAGACTTCTGCAAATCCCCAGACGTGTGCTGTTACAAAGGTGAAGCCAACCCAGCTCAGAGGAACAACTCAGATGTTTGTACTCGTGATATCCAGCTGGTCCATGCCATTCTCCTCCTGGCATTGGCCTTGCTGTCACAAATTCATAAATAAACACGATCTAAGACAAGAAGCAGCTAACATTCATATTTTCTTAAAGTGGTTCAAATCAGCCACAGCATAGGAGAGTGAAAAATACCCTGGGATGGCAGCTATTGATCTCAAGAGGCAGTGAATTGTGCTCCATGTTGGATCAAAGGGGAGCAGGGAGCAGAGAAGAGCCACTTTCTCCACCACACATCGATGATTTTCCAGATGTCTCTTGTGGGAAATAATGGCACTCAGCACTGTTAACAAAAAGCAGCCAAATCGCAGGAAAGGGAGGCTTGACTCTTTTATCTCACTGGTGTTACTCATCCATCTCTAGAGCAAGCTGATAGCAGAATGACTGATTCCAAAATTACAGGAAAGAGGAAAAAAGTCCATGAAACCACTGAGACGGATCAGCAGATGTACCTGCCCCTAGAATTCTGCCCGTGCCCTCAGTCCCCATCTGCCTGCCTTATCTGCTGGGCACTGGCAGAGAGCAGCACGGGCAGGTCAGCAGGGCTGCAGGCACTGGAGCAGGACCCCAGTGCTCCTGGAGGAAACAGGACATTGCCTTGGTACTCGCCAGCTTCAAGTTCCCAAAATAATCCCTCTTTCCCTTCCTAAAAGAATTTCCCAGGATACAAAAAGACTGATTTTCCTTAGTTTTTTCTTTATTTTTACTACTTTTCAAGTGCTGTTGCCTCTTTAGCCTGAAGTGACAGGAGGGGACACCTCTGACAGACAAAACACCAAACCAAAAACCAGCAAAACCTGGCGGTGTTCGAACCTTTAAAGTCCCCTGCCAAGCTCCCCCTGATCCTGGGCTCCTCCACCGCTTGCTCTCTTCTACCAGCACGCGAGTATTTGTTCCCAGGTAGCAGGAGGAGTTTTGTGGTGTGGCTGCCCCAGGAACACTTCTGGAAGCCGGGAGCTGGGGCTGGGTTGCCCGGGAATGCTGGGCTGAGTGCCCGAGGTGGCTCCTCTCAGCCCTTCTCCCCATCTGACATAAAGCAGGTGTGGTGCCCTGCCCCTCCCAAACCTTTTGAACTCCACCAAGTGCTTCAAGTCCCTGATTTTCGGGATACAGAGGAGCTTTTCCTTGATGCTCCAGCTCTTCTCTGGGAGGAAATGATAAAGGCAGCTCAAGTCACATGCAGGCAGCGAGAGGAAAAGGGCTCGACTTGCAGGGCAATCAGGAGAGCTGTCCTCCTTGTCCTCACCCGCATTTGTGAGGGTTCAGCACTTCTCCCTTTCTATTTAGGTGCCTCTAACGGGCTGGGAGAGGCATAAATTTAGGTTTGCCCCTCCAAAGCCCTAGTGAGGAGCTTGACATTCAAGAGCTCGTTGAAAAAACACGGGATTTGTTGTGTGTGTGAACACTGCTCATTGACGTGTCTGAGGAGCTCCAAGCTTTCCACTCCCTCTGAGTTCTTTCAAAACCATGCATTTTCCCCAAAACCATTCACCCAAACCAAACCAAGCGGGCTGTTTTCTGTCAAAGTCTCAAAAACACCAAGCCCGCTGCAAGACACGTCTTAAGAATCCCTCAATTAATGAAAACGTGAAATCCGAGGGAAAAAGAAAAATCTTCAGGAAAACCGAGGAGAAGTTAAAAACAACTCCTTCAGGAAAGAGAATTTTAATTAAAAATAATATCCCGGTGGATAATTTATGTTTCTACCTAAAGATTTAAATTGCAGAAGCAGCAAAGTAGATTTTTTTTTTTAACGCCATCAGCATCCGAGAGTGGAAAACACCAGATTTCAAATTCATGTATTCTATATTTGAACATCTTGTTTCTATTTAACAGAATAGGCCTTTTTTTTTCTCCGGATTTTTCTTTTTTTTTTTTGCCATTTTCCCCCCCTTCCTTTATTTTTTTAAAAAAAACCCAGCATATAACTCATCCTAATATATTACAAATGGCACACTGAAAGAGCATGCCCGGAAAATATTAATAATTGAATTCAAATGAGTTTTCCCTAAAAGTCTAGAATTGAGGGGAGAAATTCTTAAACGTATTTGTGAGTGGAAAATGGGGAGGAAAAAAAAAAAAAAATCGAGACAGAAAGATTTTTCCAGGCGTTCTGAGAAACGAACTGTGCTGTGTGGAGTCTCTCCGAGCATGACAGAAAAGGGATTAAAGCAGGTGACACTTTGAACTTAGCTTAGATAAGTGACCCTCAAAATCAACAGTCCAAAAGTTTAGTACACAGATTCCCTGGACACGTCTAGTCGGGTCTTCGTCAAAACCTTCCCGACTTCAGAAAGTCAAATTAAAATAAAGAGGACAGGTTGCTCGGGTTATCTCCTGCTATTGTTTTAGCCACTTATTAGCGCTAATGGACAATTAGTGGTCGGCGCAGATATTTTCTGCAATACGAGGCAAAGGGGATAATTCTTTGTTTGCTTCTGTGTGGGGGGAAAGCTCATCTGCGGTCAAATGTATAAAAATAGCAGCCAGCAAAGAAGTGTGAAAGACACCAGTTAAACAGCCCGATTTCCAATTTCCAAAGAAGAATATAGTTGAAAACAGATCCGGCTACGGAGTTTTAAGGAATCCTCCCGATGCACTTGAAGCACAAGGAAGTCTGCACTTTATAAACAACCAAATATATGCTCAGGATAAAAGGCGAGGCTTTTTGAACTCCTAGCTGGCGTGTTAGGAAGACCTTTAATGACATTAGCAGTTCTTCAAACCCAGAAAGGCCACATTATTCCTGATCCTATATGGTCACCACATGTAGCTTTATAAAGAGGGGGAGAGAAAAAAAAAAAAAACAACAAAAAAAAAAAAACCGAAAAAAACACAAACCCTCTCTTCATGCCAATAAATAACTTGCCAGAAGAGAAAATATTTACCGCTGCTTTTCAAAATTCTTTACGCGTGCAGTAAAATCCTCCTCGGAGAAAATGAGCCCGTAAAGAAACCCAAGGCGTTTCCTCCGAGCACTGCCGGGGCCGCCCCGCGCCCCTCCGCGCTCCGCTCCGCAGCCCTTTAGTCCCCCCTCGTTAACACCTCGGGCTTGGGGCGCTTCCCAACGCCAGGGAGGGATCCGGGATGCGCCGAGAGGAGCAGAGACGGCGGATGGATTAATAATAATAAAAAAAAAGATCAGAAGAAGAAGAACAAGAAGGGAGATACCTGGCACTAAGCTGCGCGCTTTGCCTCCGCCGCCCGGCGCGCAGGCAGGGCCGGCTCCCGCTCCGCGGAGGCGCTGCTGCCCAGTGAGCAGGAGATATTAATGAAGTTATAATTGAGGGATAACAGACCCGGCAGCACCTTCCGTGCTCGGGAGGGCTCCCTCGCCTTCTTAAGCGGCAAAATAAAGCCGGGTTTAAAGCGAGAGGAGCGTTCCTCCCCCGCCAAGCCAAGGGTTCGGGCGGAAAAATTGATATTCCCTGGCTCCGAGCGGCGGGACAAAATATCCGAGCCCAGCCCGGCGCCCCCCGCGCAGCATCCGCGCTGCAGGGCCGCGGCTCTGCGCCTTTCAGGGAGATCAATGGTTTGTTTCTGTTTGGGGGGAACGCTTTCAAACAAACACACAATAAATCACCTCCAGCTCCCGGCCCGGCTGCTCTCGGCCCGCGGAACCGCGGCTGCTCCGTTCCTCGGGCACAACGCGGGGATTTGAACAGCCTCGTGCAGCTTCAGACACCGGGGCTTCGTACTGCCCCCAAAGCTCTCGTCGCTCTCTTTTGCCTTCTGGCTCCAAACCCGCGTTTTCTAATCACGCTGCAGGTTTCTTTCTACATTTCCCCCCTCCTAAATGGGTCAGGTTTTTGTGTGTGCGTGTACTTTAGGGTTTTTAATTATTATCATAAAGAACCCCCTTTTAATTATTATTTTAAAACCCCCTCGAAGGACCCCAGCCGTATTCTAGCCCCGCATCGCATCTTTCCCAAGCGGTAAAATCCAGTGGGGAATTCACTCACTGCCGCCGCACGGGCAGCTAGAGAAATTGGTTACTGCGAGGAAAAAAACCCCAACAAACAAACCCCTGATCCGGCAGAAAATTTTATCCTGGCACCCAGACTGTTTTCCATCTAGTAATTCACCAGGTCGTCTTGGTACAAACGAGGGGAAAAAATGTAAATATACATAACGAATTAAACAAAAAATTTCGGTTACCCGTGGAATTTTTGACCGTGTAAATAAACGTTGAGGGCAGGAGAAGGCAGCGGTGCGGCAGAGGGGCCTGTTATCCCTACGAGCTCACAAACAATTGTAGTTTCCCCCTTTTTCCCGTATCCAGCCCTAAAGTCTCTGCTCCAGGAAGGGATTTGGGGGAGGACGGCGGCTCCGTCGCTGGAGAGACAGAGGCACGCTCGGTGGGTAACAGCAGCCAGCACACACCTCCACGAATAATTCTTGATTTTCTAGTTATTATTTGCCCTTTTTATTTTTAATTTTATTTTTATTTTTATTCCCGCTGAACTCCAACCCTCTCGTTTGGATCCGCTCTCCCCGTGGCTGCCTGGTCACAGGTTTGCTTTTTGCTTCTGTTCTCTTGGCTCCTATAAAATACTTACATTCCTATAAAATAATAATAATAATTATTAATAATATTCTTATGCTTTCCTTGACAGAGGCACGGCACAGTCCGTGTGACCATCCTGCCGAGGCAAGAGCGCCCTGCTCCATCCCCATGGCAGCTCCCCATGGCGGAATCCACTTTTCCTAAGGAATTTACAAAGTAAAGATATCCCGGGCCAGGCTTTTTTAGTTTAATATCGCACAAGCATAAAGAAGGGGACGCCACAAAACTTTGCACTTGGAACGCTGTAAGCGTTAAGATTCTCTAAAGTTCTTTGCAGAAGCCCTAATTATCCAAATATTAAATATCCCATTTATCCTCACGATCTTCTTTCTACATTTAATTGTGTTTGGGGGTTGTTCCTGTTCGTTTTTCGCCGGGGTGAAAGGGATCCAGCCCCAGCCCGGAGAGCTGAGGTGACGGAGCCGAGGGCTGGGAAACCTTCACGGGCAGAGCGCCCCGCTCCTTCCCAAACCCCAGTTCAGCCCAGCAAACTCTCCAGCTCCTCTCCAGGAACAGGAAGAAGGGAGAAAAGCTCTTTGCCAAACTATTCGCAAGCGCACTTCAAAATAAATGAGTTGCCTACTAAAACTTAATGTTATACAAGATGTCTATTTGTCTATATTAGATTTTAAGCAGCTGTCGCATGCTCAGATCCACTCCCCCTCCCGCGAATTTCACCGAAGAGGGGGGAAAGCAAAGAGATAAAACAGAGCGTTGTTTATTTTCCCGGCTGCTCGGGGCTGCGCTGGAGCGGAGCCTCCGCGCTCAGGCTGCGCCTCTGCGCACAACCAGCGCTTTGCCTAGAGCAGCCTTTAAATTGGTTCTTTGTTCCCTGAAGGGGAAAAAAAAAAAAAGAAAAAAAAGGAAAAAAAAAAAAAAAAGAAAAACCAAGCGAGAGCCGGGGGAAAACCAGACAAAAGAGGAGCGCGGGGTCCGCGCCCCCCCGGGCCGGCCGCCTCTGTCTGGCCTTATCGAAAGCAGCGCTAAGAGGAGATAATTTGGGCCGTGAGAGTGGGGTGGTTTGGGGTTGGGTTGGTTTTTACCCCCCCCCCCCCGCCCCACAGCCAGGCTCCCGGCACTGCTCTCCCCAGCTCAGCCGAGCGGTAAAAAAGGGAAAAAGCGGAAATTTCAGTCATGAGAAACGAGTTTCAGTGCTCGAAACGGCGCGGTTTGCCGGGGAGCAGCGGGTCGCGGAAAGCGACTCCCTCCTCCAAAACCCATCCCCAAAATCTCGGCCCATTCCTCATCACAACACTCCTTTCTCAGTCTGTCTTTTTCCTCCTTCCTTTGCGTGTCTGCGGGACAAATCCTCTGGGAATGCCAGCTCCCAAAGCCCAGAATCTCTCTCCCAGGATCGGCGCGGGCTGTGCGTACTCTGCACATCCCCACCCTGCACACACACATTTCCTGCCGCGTCCAGCTATTCCACCACCATTTACTCCGCGTTTTCTCCATCCCTCATTAATCTCGCTTGCCAATTTAAACCGTTTCCCTTCTGCTGCACGGATTCTTTTAATTTTTTTCCTATTTTTTTTTAAGGAAAGAGGTATTTTCCAAGCTCCTTTCAGACAGCGCCCGATCTCGCCCTTCCCATCCCCTCCAGTTTTTCGCTTGGCAGGATTGGACCCCTAAAATTCTTCTCTCTCATTGTTGGATAATTAGAGAGCCGAGGTCTGTAGGGGATGGTAATAGGGGATTTTTTTATTAAACCAACTGACATATCAAGGGGGGGCTGGAGAGGGGAAGATAAACTTGCCGACACACAAGCCCTTCTTCGGGGTTTTAAATATGCTTGCTCGAAGCCAAAATCCGTTGCTTTTTACTCGGGGAAAAAAGGAAAAAAAAAAAAAAAAAACAAAAAAACCAAAAAAACCAACAAACCAAACAACTACAAGCGGGAGGTTAATAGCTCAAATGAGAGACTCGGGCACGGAATGCAGGATCGACTCCCTCCCCCCATTAATAGCCTTAAACGACTTTACATTTTATACCCCGAGCCGAGTACTCAAGAACTCTGAGAGTGTTTGTAAGACTAGAAAGATCTATTGAGAGACTTTCTTTTTTTTTCTTTTTTTTTTTTTTTTTTCTTTTTTTTTTTTTTTTTTTTAATAGCGCATTAATGTTTCCCAAGACTTCGTATTAACTCGAGAATCACTGAAGGTCGATTTGTAAGTGTCTGGACACTATAAAAGTGTTTGTAAAGCAAAGTCAGTTGCGTGCATTAAAATAAGGAGGTTCCTTTGTGAGATTTCATGCCAGGCCAGGAGCCCTTTTAAATGCTATTCAACTGCCTCATTAGAAGGAGCTAACAGGAGTCAGGCCTCCTCTTTAACCCCCCTCCGCCGTGTCCTCCCCTCAAATCAGCCCTTTAATACATAGACTGGCAGATTAGGGGCTTTTAAAAGCTGGCTCTGTCCCGGATAGCCGATTTCCTATCCTGCTATTGTGACAGCTCTTCCCTGCTATCAATTACATCCCACCGCAAGTGCCCACCCCTCCCGCCCTCCGCAGAGCCCCTCCAGCGGCTCCCCGAGGCGCTGAGCCCCGGCTGCCCCGCAGCTCTCCCCGGGCATCGCTCCTGCTCTCCTCCCTCCGGCCCGAGAAGCGAGATGAACGTCCCATCCCTTCCCTTCCCCTCTCAGGCCCGCCAAAAAAAAATTAAAAATAGTATGGCTGGCCCCGAAAATCCGTTTCCGAATAGATTAACAACCCCTCCTGTGTTAACACCAGCTCTGTTCTTTTTCTTATTAGATCGAGGAGATGAAGGAGGCGGTGGGGGGGAAGGTTGGTCACCATTATCTGCGCTCCACATGTTCTCTGTGGGTATATATAAAATATAGGAATGGAGTCCCCTTTAAGTAGTCCTTTTATGACTTGTTTTAACAGAAAACACAGAAGAAGCCAATGTTTGATATTACAATATAAAACACATTTGTGGTATGCTAGGGGCTGGTTTGCTCCTGCCTCCTTCCCCCAGTTCTGTTCCTCACCCAAATCTGCTGCAGACCCCACCCCTCGGAGTCAAGTGGGCAAAAACCTTGCACCTGAAATGGGGTCCTGCCTGCCCCAGAGCCACGCAGAGGTTCAGGCTCTTGAACGAGAGTTTGGGCTTGTCTCTCACACAAATATGAGCCTCCGGTTCTTTATTATTATTATTGCTACTAGGCATGATGTTGGAATCATAATTCTCCATTTCTGTGAGGCTCGGGATTCAAAAAACCTATTGGAGCCTCATAGAACAAAACCAAACATGTCCTAACAAAAACCAACCCAACACCAAACCCCTGGTCCATCACAACATAATAATCAAGAAAAACCCAGGCTGGCCACAAAAACAGCCCAAAAATGCCAAGTGCAGCCCTGGATGTGTGGGCAGAAGTGTCAAGAGAGAAAAGCACAGATGAGAACCCACTCGGTTTTGCAAAGGCTCCCAGGGCAGTGACTCAAGAGTGATGTTTCATAGAGGGTGAGGGTTTTTCTCTGTTCTAAACCTAAACCCAGCCTCCCTAGGAAAGGATCAGAATCCTGAGGTCTCCTCCTCTTATGCTGGGACAAGGCTCTGAGGATGGAATTAGAGCCAATTGCAAGCCATGCCTGTCATTGAAAGGAAATGGGTTTGATGACACCAGGTGTAGGAGCAAAGTCACTTTTCACCCAAGGGAGGAGGATCCCCGTCCCTGAGGAAGCCCCAAGAACTTCAGACACCACAGAAGGATGGCAGAGGACACTGGGGCAAAACAGAGCAGCATTTACACTGATTCACCCCCAAACTGGGTTAGTCCTGCAGTGGGAAGGGATCCTGTGCAGGTGAGTTGTTACAGGCTGTGACAAATAAACCAGCACTTGGAGTTTATGCTGGCCCTAAAGCACAGCAGCCCTTCTTTACAGCCCTTCCAGTCCCCTGCCCTCACAGAGAAATAAAATTCCTGGTTTTCAGGGCCAAATATTCCTTTGTGCTCCTGCGAGCCTGGCCACCAAGCCCTGCTGACAGTCATGTCTTAGCCTGAAGGCCCCAGTTCAGCAATGCACCCCATCAGCAAACCACTTCAGCACCTGCTTAACTTTGGGGCTGGATTAAAACAGCCTCCAGAACATGCTTTCAATTTATTAATAGTTTAAAGCAGCAGGAACACATTGCAGGGGGTGGAATTTAAAAACCAGACTGCATCAGGATCAGTATGGGGGGAAAGTAACACAATAATCAAAAAGAGAATTATTTAGGTGGGAAAAAAGGATTAAAAAATTTAAAAGTATGAAAAAGTCTCCCAAAATAGATATATTTTAAAAGAAATGCCTCTGCCTGCCCCCTCCCCCACCAGCATATTTCAAGCACTCTGGATGTTTGTGTCTGTCTTCCTTTCAAGGAACCCTGAGCACGTGAATGGGCAGAGCAGCAGAATGAATGGGACACTTCAAAGAAAATGAAAACCATTACTGGGAAATCTGTTTATAGAGAGAATGAATGATTATGAGAGAAGATGCCAGGAGAGAGAGAACACAAGTGAGGGTGCTCTCTGCACAGTGCACAACATAACTCAGGGGGGTTCAGACATCCCCTCAGCGGCACACCCTTGGAGCAATTCGGGGTTAAAAGCCCACCCCCTCCAGACTTCCCAGCAAGCCCAGAGCCCTCTCCAACACCACAGGGAATGGCAGCATTCCCAAGCCCCCCATGCACCTGCTCCTGAGCCCCCAGTGGGGTGATCCCCCCTCCCTCCCAATGTCAAGATAGGATATTAAAAGAAATTATTTCCATTGCCTGGTGTAGATGAGAAATGGATAAACAACACGTCACTCACGTCCCAAGTGGGTAAACTCCATTTAGCCTCGACACCACCACGCTGAGACCCTGCCCTGAGAACTGCAGATTTTATCTGAACCTCACAACATTCTCCCAGAGTCTCATCCATCTCCACTATTGCCTTGTGCTCAGCTCACAGAGCTCTCTCCATTGCACGTGCACTGCCAGCTCTGCTTTGGCACTGCTTTGGCACTGCTTTGGCACTGCTTTGGCACTGGTTTGGCACTGGTTCTTCTGGACCCAGATGCCACCTCTTCTGAATCCATCCCACTCAACTGCTGGCAGGAAAACCAGCGCCTGGGCATATTTTTTTGGGGGAAAATAGGAATGCAAAGGGCTGGCTTTTCCCATCTTGGCACAGATGGCACAACCAGTGCAATCTTCCCCACAGATTTCCACACCTCCATTCAGCATCCAGAGGCAGAACAAACAGTCAGGCCCTATTTAGAGCCAGAGCCTCACCCCAGAGTGAGGAGATGGCAGCAGAAAACAGCCCTCAGCCACCCCTGTTGTTTTTGGCATGGAGAGGCAGAAAATATTTGTCCTTCTTTGAATGCTAAGAATATTTGTACCATGAGCAGCGTGGCTTTCACAGCGCTCTCAGGAGATGAACACCAGCATCCCTGGTGGTTTGCAGGACAGATGCAAACATCAGATCTCCAAGAGCTCCACAAGTGATGCTAGCACAGGATGGTGGAGCCACCAGTTTTTCCCAGTTTTTCTGATTTCTGCAGGAGAGAAATCCTTGCTAGACACACCCAGGAAACAGAAGACCCCAAGGAAGATTGGTGCCTTCACACTGGAACAATCTGTGTTCCTTAGGGTCAGTTTAGCAAGGCCAGGGCAGAGCTGGGCCTCCAAGACCTCCAAGCAGCATGAAGCTCAAGGAAAAGTGTGTCCTGGAAAACGCAGCTGGGAAGCTGCCTGGACACTTTCCTCAGAGCCTCTCCTGCCTTGGCATCGCTCTGTTCCTCCCCTCTCCATGGGATCTCGCTTTGGCAGGGGATCAGAGCCCACCCAGCTCTTTGGGAGGAGCCTTTCACATAGGTGGGCACCATCACCTCCGTGCCACTCCAGTCATCCATTAAATTTGGGCTTGACTAATGCAAAGTGAAGAGTGAAACAGGCTGAGCTCCAGCAGGGCATGAAGGCAGCAGCAGCTGTGCCAGCCAGCTTTCAGTGCCTCGTTCCAGCTGTGCCTCCCAAGGGAAGGACAGGGAGCACTGCTGGACGGGCTCAGGGTGGATTCCCACTTGCAGGGCTCATTTCTCACACATGATCCCCCAGCCTCTTCCCAGAGCTGTAAGAATCTGGCCTATGGAGATAGGTACCTGCAAAGAGAGTCTCACCTATCGTTATCCATTTAAATATTTGATTTAAGATGCCTGTTTTGTAGATGAAGCAGATTGTGGCAAGCACATTTCTCTCTCTCTCATGATTTTTCATAAAGGTGCACAGAGAGAAGGAGAAAATTTCTATTTCTGCTGCTTGTTTTTCTCATGTGGAATGTGCTTGGAGAATTGTTTACCTGGGCTCATTGCTTGGTTGGATTCTGGTGAGGATTGTTTGGCCCTGATGGCCAATCCAACCCACCTGTGGCTGGACTCACGAGAACAGGGTCACGAGCTGTGAGTTAGATATGGTAGTTAGAGAAAGCAGCATGTAGTTTTAGTATCCTCCTTTATATAGGATATTAATGTATTTTAGCATAGTTATAATAAAGAAGTCATTCAGCCTTCTG
Organism: Vidua macroura; assembly: GCF_024509145.1. Classification (NCBI taxonomy): domain Eukaryota; kingdom Metazoa; phylum Chordata; class Aves; order Passeriformes; family Viduidae; genus Vidua; species Vidua macroura. Next base: position 9,776,540 of record NC_071588.1, on the reverse strand, counting down.
AACTGGAGTCAGACATCAGCATTCTTCCCATTGGGTTCGCCTGCATTTTACAATAGCACCTAAAGTGTCCTTTCCATCTCTGTGCCAGATACACATGGGCACGAGGCATTAAATTAAGAAAAAAAAATCCAAAGCTCTGAAACAGCACTATTCTCTCAAGTCTTCTTCCAAGTTTGGGTGCTGGCTGCCAAAACCCTCAATTCCTGTCCCAAGAAACAACTCCAGCTCTTTATATAGAGTCCCCTTGGGTGTACTGACCATCAGCTGGTACCACAACACCAGTGCCAGTCTAAGAGAAAGCAGGGAGAAGGAAACACAAACACTTCCCACTTTAGCCCAGAACCATCCCCACTGGAATCACCCAACAGGGGTGACCACACAAGCGTGGGGAAAGCTGCCAGCCAGAGCCACACAATGCCAAAGTCTTCAGCCTTCACTCCCTTGCTTTACCATGATGTCACCAAAGCCCACGGCCGTGTATTTATCTAACAGGAATAAATGATTGGGAACCACAAGCTGCAAAATTATAAATATGTCTGGAGAGGTGACATCCTAACAAATGAGATGAGAGCAGAGCTCCTGTGACTTCTGTCGTCATCACAATCCCTGCATGGATGCAGAACCTTGGATACAATTCCACAGCCTTTGTTGAGGGTGATTGTGTGGCTTTAAAAAAAAAAAAAATTAAATAAAGAATAAAAGGCACTAGGTCTGATTTCTCTTCAGCACACTTGCCCTAGAATTAGTCAGCTCCCAATTTTATTTATTCTGTTCTCTGTATTTCAGAAGTATCAACTCTTACCCTAATATTATACTCTTAAAAGAAAGGAATAACAATTTAAGCTAATTAAGTAATTTCTTCTGCATGAAAACCATAAAAAACCATAAAAGGATATGAGCAAATTATTTGGTTTGTAATGAACAGTTTCTGAAGAGTGTCAAAGAATGAGGAAAAGGGAAAGAAATCAGATTTTATGTTAATTCAGGATTTTAGTTTCAATCTGACTTGAAGGGATGCTGAGCATCTCCAGGTTCCATTAATTTGGGGGAAATACTGGAGGTTCAGGTAAGCCACCCTTTAAAAAGTAAGGAATGAATGAAAAAACTCCAGAAAGCTCAAATCTCTAGCATTGATGCCAAAACACAACTAAAAAAAAAAAAAAAAAAAAAAAAAAAAAAAAAATCAGTGAAATCCAGGGTTGCAAATCACTTTAATCCCTGCAAATTTTATATTTGCATCCAAAGTCGCTGAGGCGTGTGGCTAATGCTGAGCTCGTGTGCTACTGCCAGAAAGTCTCAGAACAGCACAAAAACCCACATCGCAGCAAAGTTCAGCAGGCTTGGGATGCCAAAACTCGTTCCTCTTCCTTGGAAACCCCGATTTGAAGTTGGAGAAGCAGCTCTGGAAGGCAGAGCTGCTCCTGCTGTAAACAGCAACATACCCAGGTGAAAACAAATGTCACTGCTCTCCCTCAAAGCCACAGAGGGACACTGGTGTGGGAGGCAGGACCTGGCCCAGGGCTGAAATCCTTTGCCCCAAGTCAGAGGAACACAGCTGGGTCCACATCCATGCAGAAAAGTGAATTTACTGACAACAGCTTTCCTTTTCTTATGAGGGTTCTGGGTTGATTTTTTTTTTTTTTCTTTTTTTTTTTTTTTCCTCCAGTCCACAGAGTTCTGCAAGCCACATGCTGGCCTGAGTCTTGGGAGGCCAAAGCAGTATTTCCTTCCCCCAAACAGACTTCCTATAGGAGACAGGAATGTCCTACAGCACCTCTGTCCAGGTAAGGAGCTCTGGCACGAGGAAAACAGGGATTAGAGCCACACAGTTTTGAGACCGAGCACTTTACAGGCATGAAAACCTGGGAATCTACAGCTGAAACATTGCAGGGGTTTTCTATTCCTCCAGCCAGACAGCACCAAACTTCACCTCAAACCTCACAAAGGGTGGGTTTTTTGTTTGTTTTCCAGACCCCCGAGCCCATCTTTGCTTTTGATACAAACCAAAGGTTCAAACCCCTCCAAATGTGAGCAAAGCTTTGCTCCAAGATGCAAGCTCCAAGGCTGGGCTTTTAATGGTGTATTTACTGATGAGGTGAAATATGAATCTGGTTTTGACTTTAAAAAGCCAATTGTATTTTGGGGGCGGAGGGAGGGGGGAAGGGGTGCTCTGACCTGACCCGCTAATCTCTTTTTCTTCCTTTAAAGTTGTCTTCTAAATCTGAACATTAAAGGTGATTAGATACCTAAGGGACTTCCCATGTCATTAGTTAATACTTTAGAGCTTGTTTTGGTTCCAGCTAGCAGTAATGCAGAGCCCTTTTGATAATACATCACCCTGCTCAAATATGCCTGCACAGTCTCCAGATGAAATACCCCACCCGTGTCTGCCTCTGCACAGCTCGCAGATTGGAGGGGTCGGAGACGAGTTTAATTTAAAGATGAGCCGCCCCTGGGCTGCCAAAGGAAATGGCGTGTCAGCTACGTCAAAAATAGATACTGTTGTGCAGATATATGGGGGGAGAGATGGACGCTGCCAGTGCTATCAATTACCTGGATTGCCTTTAAATGTCAAAGCAAATCCTTACCCATTCCTTCTCTAAAACCTAAATCACTGAGAGAGACAAGGTCAACCCAAGCGGGCTGGAATGCTGGGAGAGGGAAGCATGGACACAGCGCTGCGTGCGTGAGGGGATAATTTGTGTGCACACACGGGCTGGGGGAGCAGTAAAAGCAGAGTGGCTCAGAGGGTTCAGATTCTGGGTTTTCAGGTGCCATCAAAAGCATCGGTCCCCAAAAGAAAGCTCCTTTCCAATTCAGCAAAAGCGGCCTCCTGGGTTAATGTATGGAAATTCTCCTGCTGCTCCTATAAAGGTTTTTCCCCTGTGGGGATATAGGTGCCTTTGACAGATTCAAAAGCAACCTCACAAATCTGAAGTGTTTTTGGTGAAGGCCAGAGGCTCTCTCTGTGGATCCTTTTCCCTCTTGCTGCTGAGCAAATAATGCAATGTAACATATGTGCACCTACAAATCCGCATCCTTCGGGGCAGCCCTCCTGGGGAACAGCACAAAACCATCCCTTGGGAAGGGCCCCAGCCCTTCTGGGAACAGGATATGGGGAAATTGAGGACTGGGGGGAAAGGGGAAATCATCAAATCCTACAGGTGGGTAAATAAAAGGAGACACGGTTTATTACAATAGAGAGGCAAAACATAAGGTTTAGGCTGGGTCTCTTAAGAAATGAGGTTTCTGCAGTCAGTCTGCACGTGGGATACATATATAAAATATAAATAAAACAAACATACTCATCTCCCCCGTCTCCAATAACTTCCAAATTTGTTGGCCAATTCCAACCCAGCTTGGTGGAAGGGGCAGAGGTCTTACAGTTCCTACAAGTTTTATGAAAATAGGGCCCTCTCCTGTGCCCTGAGACCTATTAATGCCCCACACTGAATGAAATTGTTGAGATCACGTTGCAGCTTATTAGGAATATTATTAGACACCAGAGAATCCACAGGGGAGGGAGGAATATTAAGGCAGCCCCAATGGCAGGAAAAGATTCAGCTGGAGTTTGCACCTTCTCAGACACCAGAGGATCCAACCACAAGACACCAACTGCTTGAAACCCCCATTTCACTGCATCCCCTGCTAAGAACCACTTCTTTTACATAAAGATATTTTGTGTATTCCCAGCCCAGCCTCCTGTACCTGAGCCAGCCAATTAAGCCAAGCTGTAATTTACAGCTCCCTGCTTCCCTCTCCTTCTTCCTAGGAGGGATTTGTGAGCGATGCTGGGACACAGGGAGCAGGAATGTGCTCACAGGGTACATTTATCACCTGCATTTTCACCGGGGGCACTGATTTCTGCGCTCTTCTTCCTTCAACAGGATCATCTCCTCTAGATAAGTCTGCACGCCAGACGTACATTAAGCACTGATTCCAGCATCCAAGGGCCCAGTCGCTTCCCAGGCACGGGATGGAGGGTAAAAATGTAAAGAATTCCAGATAAACACATTTGGAAAGCCACTTAAAGCTACTGGACAGATGAAGGCGAGGAAGGCAGGGGAATATTTTTGCAGTGAACAGACAAAGAGGGACATCGTTCATCTGTCGAAGCGTGTGAGCTGCTCTCCAGTTCCAGACATTGAGTTTTGGGGACTTTCAAACACCAAAGAGTAAGAAAAGGAGCCTTGAAAAGAGCAGGGAGGCCACAGGGAAGGTGGAGAACGTGGATCAGTTCTACAGTAAGGCTGGCCTGACAGCTGTCACTGGGTTAATCCCATTGGTTTGACAGATTTTGGGGAATACTCAGCACGAGTGGGAATAAGTTTCCCACTACACAGAGGAACAAGCACTTTTAGTACCACACGGCCAAGAATGTTCCAAGACAAAGACAATCCACCTGGAAGGTTGCCCTCCCTTCCCAAAGGGAGATAAAATAGCTGCCAATAGATAAAATGCAGCCCTGACCCACTCCCAATCCTACAAACCCATCTCCAGCATCACTGGGCATCTGCTCCAAACACTGGAGCCTGATTGTCTCCTTTCCCACCCATTCCCAGGGCTCCATGGACACAGCTCCCTCCTTCCAGGGCTCCTTGTCCACTTCCACCAAGCCGGACTCCATTGGGTGGTTTGAGGGGAAAATAGGGGAATTTTGAGTTTCATTGCAGCTCTGCCAGCAGAGTCGGGACGATGGAGGTGGCTGGAGGGACGAGTCAAGGACAGGACAATGGCCTGGAGCAGAGCCAAGAGCTGCCCAATTCTGCTTTGACAAAAACCTCCCTTTTCCCCCAAGAGGAGAATCCAAAGATTGTTGTGGGAAGCAGCAGCTCATTACTGCACCACAGCACCAGGCTGGGTGATCCCATGGGAACTGAGGCACCCCTGATTTCTGCAAGGCTGGGATCCCATCCTTCCTTTTCTCACCAAACTCCCCTGGTGTGCCTGGAAGCAACCCCAGCCCAGCAGCTTTGCAAAGTGCAGCCCAAGCTGGTCAAAGGCACCTGCCCTGAGCACCCTGGGCTCCGTTCCAGCCTCCAGAAACCGTTTGTGGGGTCAATGGGAAGTTCATCTCGGCCCTCAGGAGAGGGGATCTTACCCATCCAATTAACAGCTCAAACACTGCTGCTTCTCATCCCTGCAGCCTCCCAGGGCTGGTGGGGTCTCTATGAATAATTGATGGCCAGGTGGAGCTGTGGTTATCAGCATGAGTGCAACGCTGTGCTGGGAAGAAATGTCCAATCCACGAGGAACGGCGAGTTCCTCCTTCCCTCCTCACACAGGAGCATTCTGACCCCTGTCTCCCTCCTGCACCTCCTTCCAGCCCTGGACACAGACTCCCAGGATGGCCTACAAGCATTTCACGGGCTCAGTCCTGCAGTGGAGAAGTTGCAATTTCCCCAGGAATGCCTGGAATTTCCCCCTTTATGCAACACACGTTTGCAGGTTCCCGCTTTGATGAGGGAATATCTTCATTTTCCAGGGGAGTATTCCCACACACGTGCTGTCTCTTTGAACAACCCAAGCCACCACTCTAAACCCAAGGCAGATGAATTGCTCTTCCTTCTTTTTCCAGGGCCTTTAAAACTCTGAAATATTTTTTTTATTTTAAGCGTGCATGTTTTGATTTAAACCTCACAGAGCAGGCTCTGTTTTTTCTTCAGTTGCTTATTTGCCACTTTGCAGGAAGTGCTGGGTTTTGCCAACTGGAAAAAAATTAAATTATCAAAACTTCAACTTATTTTGCAAGCAAAACTCCCATTTCTTGGTTTATTACCAGAAATGGGTGTTGCTTTAATGTTACATTATTTGATAAATGACTATACGAAGAGGGAGACATTTCAGACTTGGAACTGAAGATCCGTGCTTTGGAAAAAAAGATCTCTCCAGAGGTTATTTGTGCTTTCAGTTTTTAACAAATTGAGCAGACTGGAGGAAACTTCTCCAGTCTGAGTGCTGGATTTTTGCTGGAATAAACTCAGTGCATTTAAAGATAATCAAAGGTGTGGTCAACAAAGTATTTTCTCTCCTGTGGCACCCTCCTAGGAAGAGCCTGTCCCGCAGGGATTGCCTTCCCTGGAGCACCAACTGCTCTCCCGCTGCTTGCTGACCTCCAGGAGTTTCTCCTGGAAGCTTTAAAGGTTGAGACTGACCACCAAGAGAAATCTCCAGGCCAGGAGATTTCTGTGTGCCAGCCTGCAGCTAGGGACAAACCATCAGACTGGGTGGAAAAGTGAGGAAGGGGAGAATTTTTGCGCTTCAAGCAGCCACTTGCAAAGCTCAGCCTGCCAACACACTGCCCACCCCAGGCTGGAGCTCCCATGGAAAAGCACGCGGGTCATTTCTCCCCTCGGGCTCCCGAGCCGTGCTGAGCCCCCGGGAGGTGGCGGTGGCCGGCGGGGCTGGCAGGCGGAGCGCTGCCATCCGCAGGGCAAGGAGCAGAACTGCTCCCGGCCCGGGATCCGGGCTCTGCCCTGCGCTGCTCCGGGCTCTGCTGCTCAGCACGAAGCTGCTCTTCTGCTCGAAGGGCTGCACACTTCAGTGCAGCTCTCAATGATCTCCATAGTCAAAGGTCAGAAATATTGCCTCTCTCGGATAGCCTGGGTTTTAAGCTTTTCTGTTCTCTTTGGTGTGCAGCTTTAGCTTTATAGTAAGTGTTACTGGGATCTGTTCACAGGGGGGTGAAGACAAAACAATCCTATTCCAGCTGGAGACTCAAGGACAAGCTCTTCAAACTTCAGGCCCAAGAGGAGGGCGGGCAAGCAAGCAAGGAGGATGAAACTTCATCATTTGAAGCTATTAACTGGACAGTTAAGTCATATATGCAAATGTACTAAAACTTATAAAAATGTGAGATCTCACGACCCAGCTCTCTTTTGCTTCCATCTTGGAGCAATCCAGGCAGAGATTGTGGCTCTGGTATTGCCAGGGTGTGGTCTTTGAAGGCTCATCAATAAATATCCACTTTATTCCTCTTAACTCCATTTAGCCTCTGTTCCACCTCCCGAAGGCATCACTCTACCTGCAAATTCTCATCAACATCCCTGCTCCATCCCCCAGCTCACGGGCTCTTATTCCAAGACAAAAATCTTCTGCCAGATAAAATATTTCTTGAGCCTTCCCATCTGCCGATCTCAAAGTGTGGATCAGCGTTCAAACTGCATCGAGGTTTGCCTTGGCCTCAGCACAAATGTCAGGCAGAGGATAAAGTGAGAGACTTCCTAGGGACACATTCCAGCCCTGCCAAGCCATCATCCCAGTTCAACACACCAGCATCAGAAGGCAGTGTCAGGAAGAGCTCAGAAAACAGGATTCTCCCTCCAAAAGAGATCCCAAGCTGTTGATTTCATTTCCTCCTGATTGCAACTTGGAAGGAAAAAATAAAAGGCAGACCTTGAGATATTTTGCAGAATGAAAATTCTGAGATATTCCAAGACAGAGTTATTTACTTTAATGTGCAGTCCAAAAAATCAGAACCAAATTGAGTCACTATAAGACTAAGGCCAAAGTGAAAGGGCAAAATAATCATTTTAATTTCAAACTGTTTCCGAATTTCCTCTGACACTCAGTTGAAGGAGGACAATTTGTTCCTGCAGCACCTTCCACCACAGGCAGTAATTTTTAGGGAAACCTCTCCCTGTCTAGCTTTGGGAACAGGAAACCAAGTATCCCCTGCTCAAAATAAATTCAGGGAAATGAGACAGAAATTGTAACCTCTCAACCAGGACAAACTACGCAAAATAGAGTTTTGAAATTGTCTCCTCTGTGTGTCCCTTTTGTCTCAGTTGAGGCTCTTATCTCTGGAATTCAGGGTACAAAAACCAGATTGTTCCCTGGAAGACTTGGGACTCTCAACAGCACTGAAGAAAGAGGAGCAAAACTCAACAGACCTGTGAAAGCTGCAGGAAAAAAGTCTCCTGGTAGGAAAGAAACCCAGCATAAAGCAGTGATGCTGGGCGTGCGCCATTCCAGCCTTGTTTCAAGCTCCAAGGCGCTGATTTATGATTCAAATGGAGGGGCAGAGGAGAAAAAGCCCCTTTCCCTGGTAACGCCAGGGATGGCTCGGGACCGGCCGCGACATCGCCCGAGATCCGCATCCTTCCAGCGCCCTCTCGTGGCCGCCGCTCCCGCTGCAGCCCCGGGACGCGATCCAGAGGGGCCCGGGGGAATGGGAATGGGGGAATGGGAATGGGGCCCGGGGGAATGGGGGAATGTGAATGGGGAAAGGGGGGAATGGGGAAAGGGGGGAATGGGAGAATGAGAATGGGGGAATGGGGAAATGGGAATGGGGAAATGGGAATGGGGAGGAATGGGAATGGGGAGGAATGGGAATGGGGAGGAATGGGAATGGGGGGGAATGGGAATGGGGGGCAATGGGGGAATGTGAATGGGGAAAGGGGGGAATGGGGAAAGGGGGGAATGGGAGAATGAGAATGGGGGAATGGGGAAATGGGAATGGGGGAATGGGAATGGGGAGGAATGGGAATGGGGAGGAATGGGAATGGGGAGGAATGGGAATGGGGGGGGATGGGAATGGGGGGAATGGGGAAAGGGGGAATGGGAATGGGGGGAATGGGGGGAATGGGGGGAATGGGGGGAATGGGGAAAGGGGGAATGGGAATGGAGGGAATGGGGAAAGGGGGGAATGGGAGAATGGGGGGAATGGGGAAATGGGAATGGGGAAATGGGAATGGGGAGGAATGGGAATGTGGGGGAATGGGAATGTGGGGCAATGGGAATGTTGGGGAATGAGAATGTGGGGGAATGAGAATGGGGGGGAATGGGAATGGGGGGGAATGGGGAAAGGGGGAATGGGAATGGGGCCCTGGGGGAATGGGGGAATGGGAATGGGGAAAGGGGGAATGGGGGAAAGGGGGGAATGGGGAAAGGGGAATGGGGAAAGGGGGAAAGGGGGGAATGGGGAAAGGGGGGAATGGGGAAAGAGGGGAATGGGAATGGGCCCGGGGGAATGGGCCTTGGTGGAATGGAGAATGGGCCCCGGCGATGCTGCAGGAGCCGTTTCTCGCTTCAGGACATAACAGCCTGGATTCTGCCCCACATCTTTACCTGCACAATTCCTCCTCTCTGAGCAGACTCATCTCTTTTCAGACCAGCTTGGGGCCTCACCTCCTGCAGCAGTGACTTTTGGCACCTCGTTAAATCTCACATTAAAGTCTCTTTCCCACCTGCCTTCTGACAGAGCCGGCAAGGAACCAAACCTCTACTAATCCCTTCCTGAGCAGCAAGAATTTCACCTTGCACAAACCAGGATCCTCAAGGCAGGAAAAATGAGCCAACCCCTTCAAAACCATCACCCCAGGCCGTGTCCCCTCAAAAAGCCCTTGTCCCAGGCTGTGTCCCCTGAGCCTCAAACAGGCTCCACATCTGGAGGAGCATCAGATCTCCGTGAGGGAGGGGAGCAGGGATGATGCTGGAAGCTGGGAATGTGCCTTCACAGGATTCCCCCCTCTCCCTCTGCAGCCTGTGGGCTCCCCAGGGAGGGCAGAGGCTGAGGACCATGAGCACAGGAGTCCTGCAAGCACAGCCAGGTGTTGCCTTGGCTGAAGGGAGAGGCTGGGAAGGGATCCAGGGGTGAAAGTCTCCCCCAGGCTTGCCAGTTCCGATAGCTCGGGCAGAAGCACAGCTGGTACATGCAGGGAGATGAAATAATGTATGACTTTAAAAGGGTTTGCTCTGGGCAGAAGGATAGCAAGAAGGATTCTCAGGATCTGCTTCTCTGCACAAGGATAACCCTTGTAACCCTTCACAATTGTACCACATTCAAATAACAATGTGGGTATGGTTTGCTCAGTTTTAAACACCTGGAATGCTGACCTACAGTACAACCCAGTCCTTTTCCCAGGGATTGTAGCAGCATTCAAAGCCTTTCACATGCATGATTTTGCCTGTCCTTTCAGCCTGTTTTGGTGACTTGCTCTAGTTCTGCAGCAGGCAGGCCTGAAAAGATAACCTGCCTCTGAATTCCCATTTAATTCTAGTGGTACCAGCATTATGGGATCCCCAGTGAACTCTAAATGATCCCTTTGTTTCTCCAGATTCATGGCAGAGTAATTCCAGACTAAATGTTAAGAGAACAGATTAAATCCAAACTTAATCCCATTCTGTTGGAAGTGTTTGTTTGGAGATTTACCCCCAGAAAGAAGAGATCTCTGTTCTCCTCTAGCAGGAGTTTCCATGCTGAAAAGCAGCCTGTGCCATCTCTCCTGGACATGGCTTTTCCACACACATACAGATCAAAATTCCTCTCTGCAGTTCAAGTGTTTTATTCACAAATTTTATTTGCATTCATGACAATTGCAATTTACTCTTCAAAATAATCCACATTAATGCCAAGGGACTAAAAATGGGGGAAGAGAGTGGGAGCCACTCCAGACAAAGCTGCTTTCCTATCCAAAGACCCCATGGAAACTCAGGAGAAGCAAAAAAACTTCAGTTCCTTCTGGTTGTCCCCATTCTTGGCTCCTCCAGAAAGGATCAGGGTTTTAAATTTGATTTTATTGTAGCACTTTTCTGACATCCTTCCCTCAGTGTGGAACAGGTCAGCTTTGCTTTGGGTCCTGCTGAATGGCAAAATCCTGCACAAGGGAAAGCAAGGACAAAGGATTGGGGTTGGGGTTTGCTCTGCTCCTGTAAGACTGAAGGAAGGACTGAATCCCTGGAATTCAATATTTTAAGGATTATTTTTTGTTTCCCTCTCCTGTACCCCTGACTCTAAGCAAGAAACAGGGAAAGCATCACATCCTTGTCCATCTTCTGCCTGGCTTCTTCTTCCTTCTGCTGCTTTTTGCCAGCTGGCAACACCTTGGCAATCCAAAATCCTCCACATTTCCCCTGAAATGCACAATTCCCTGTTAGACAGGGTCGGACAAGGACCTTGTTTATCTGACCTGAATGCAGGACAGGACTCAGAGTGTGGAAAACTCAGGTTCTTCACCTCTCAGCCAGCTCTGGAGACCCACACAAGCCCAAGATCCAAGCCCAGGTTCGCTTGAGGGACAAGAGGAAAACCCTCCCTGGCAAGAGCGTGTTTGCAGCCAGCAGAAATTCCAGCCAGGAGGAGCAGGAGGGAGAACAAGAGCTCTGCAGAGCCAGACCTGTAGTGCCAGTTGTACAGCATCTGTGCACAGAGCTCAGCCTGAGGCTACACTCTCACTGCTCCCCACATCTCCCAGTTTTATGCATTTCTTCTAAACTTTGATGCAGGATCTATTCCTCAGATCCAAATCCCTGCCTGAGGCACTGCAGGACAGAGTGAAAGTTCCTTTCTGAGGCTGGATTTCTCCATCTCCAGCCTGTTTGTGCTATCCCACCCACTTCCCAGCCCTTGCCAGGAACATGGGTTGCTGCAAGCTTGTTCTTGTGCAAGGCAGAGCCCTGCAAAGGGCAGAAAATGTGCTTTGTTCCCAAGTTCTGCCTCACTGGAGGCTGGAGGTGGAGTGAGAGGATGTGCCCAGGGAAACCTGGCTTCAAACAGCCCTGCTTGCCACTGCCACATTCCCTGAGCCTCTTCCAGCCATGCAAAGCAGCCAGGGAGGAGAGGAGGTGCTGCCAGGCACTGCCTGGAGCTGCTGACCTGCCGGGGAGGTGCTGGGGGCAGGAGGAATAAGGTGCTTTATTTGCAAGCCTGTCTCCCAGCTCCTGCTGGGCCTCCACACACGCTCCCCTCCTCTGCCACAAAAGCAGCTACGTGACCTCAGTCGAGTCCCTGCTGTGTCAGATTCTCCAGAGGGTGAGAAAAGACCAAACCCTTCAGGACAGGGACTGTCTCGCCCTGAATTCCATCCAGATTTCAAACCTGCCAGTGCCCAGCCCAAACAAGCTGGCATCACTTACGATGATGATCTGGGCTCACTTCTGAGGTAAAACTGTGCTGTTTGCAAATCCCTGCTGCCAGCCAGCCGGTGCAGACCCTTGGGAAGAAGGAGGAACATCTTTTATGTGCCTGGTGAGGCTGGAATGAAGGGAGACAAGGGGCAGATGAGCCCTGGCACCCGGGTCCTGCACAGAGCACAGCCCCAGCACTTTGCCAGGCTTGCAGCTGGCACAGACAGGCCAAGGAGTTTTCCTCTCCCTCCTCCCAAAGCTGGGAGGGAGCAGACATTTCCTCCCAGGCAGCACAGGGCCCCAGGCAGGCATGGCAAGCTCCAGCTCACCCACAGCCCTCCCATCTCCCCTGCCAGCACAGAATTCCCAGGTGATAGATGAAAAGCAAACGCATTAAACCAGCTTGGAATTGGAGCCCTGTGAAAGCAGAGCTCCCAAAGGGAATTTCTATTGAGAGAGAGGGGCTTTAAGCAAGAGCCTTGGGAGCAGAGCTGCTGCCAGGGACACCAGCACCCTTTTGGCCTCTTCCCATTGCAACTGCCCTGCTTCCATCTGTGCCATCCCTGCAGACTGAACCCCTGGTGGTGACAAAAGACAATCCCAGGGACAAACTGCATCCATGGAAGGGAATCAGAGAGGCCATGGGTGCAGCACAAGGAGCACAAACACCAGGACACTGCAGTTGGGTTCTTATACCCAGCTTTGTTGAACATCTCTGCCTTTAATTAGAGGGTTTTCAATACTCCTCTACCCTCCCCACCCCATTCTGTGACTCATGGCTTGGGCTGCTGAGCAGAGCAGGGATTCTCAGCATTGCTGCAGCTGGAGGAAACAGCACCAGTATCAGACTCTGACACAAAAAGAAGGACAGATCCCCCTGGCTGCACAGCACAGGTACAAACACAGGGAGAGGTTGCATTTAAAGAGGTGCCTTGGGTACAAACAGCATCACAAATCACCTCAAGGCTCTACTGTTAAGTCACATGAGAAATTTCAAGTGTTAAAAGGTCCAGGAGTTTCTTACTCAGACTCAGAGCTGGTTGAACACCCCACTTTGGCAGGGTGTTCCCCAAATGGTGCTTTACCAGAGGATACTGAAAAAAGCACAATTCCCCCATCCTCTCACCCACAGCTGCTCTTGCAGCAAATCCCATCTCCTGCAGCTCTCCCGACAGAGATATGGGACCCCCTGATTAAACTCTGGACATCTTCCCCTAACCACACTGCTTCAAAATAATCTAAGAGGCAGCAATCAAAGCTATTTTCATTTCTAGCTTCAAAGAGGATCCTCCAAACAAAAGGAAACACTTCAGTAAAGCATGTATAAACAGGGAGCATCTGGTCTTTCCCCAGCAGCACTGAGCCTCGAGACAGAAATGCAAGAAAAGAGCTCCCAATGAAGTCAGGTAACAAATAAAATGTCTTGTGTAGGTACAGCTCTTCCTTAGAGCCCCTTGAGTGTTTCTCTGCTTCTTCTGCAGAGGCAAAGCCCCATGGAGAGCAACTCACACCTGGCTCAGCCCATTGCATTTGTCTCAGGAAAGCAGCTCTTTGTTCTCTGCATCAGGCCCTGGCAGGAGGCAGGAACCATCTGCTCCTCCAGGGATACAGATCCTGCAGATTTAATGGAAATGCTCCTCTGGGTCAAGTGGCAGAGCCAACTGCTTTCTTAATGCAGCCAGCTTCATTTTGGGAGGGAAGGGAATCAATTAACAGCCTCGGAGCAGGGCAGTCTCCTGGTGAGCAGTCACCTGTCAGAGCTCACACCCAGCTTTTAGTGCACCCAGGCCAAGCCTCCACCCCACTGCCTGCAACAGCTCTGCTGCAACCTCTGCCTTCATCTGCAGGTCCCAGAAAGCTTCAGGGGGAAGCTGCAGCCCCACAAAAGCATTTGCTAAGCTGGCAGGAAAAGATAAATCCACTGACAGGGACAAAACCTGTGAATAAGACAAATACAAGCTATGGAGCACAGCCACAGGAGAGAAGCTTCTCCCTGGACAGAGACACTTTGTCCATCCATGATATCCTGGGTCAGTATGTTTTTGTTGTTTAAAATGCTGACATCACAGAAGCTTCACAGCTTCATTTCTCCAGCTCCCTTACAACTCAAAATGTTCACAGCTCGATTACTCTAAATTAGCAAAGAGACCCCTCTGCCTCTGTGAACTCTGACATCTCCAAGACAAAGCTGCACCACACCCCAACTCTTTCACCTCTGGAGGGGCAGTTTGGAAGCATTTCTAAAAATAACTAGCTCTGATTTTCTTCAAACAACTTAGAAATTTGTATGGTGCCTAATTAACCTCGTCACAAAACCCTAGCAGCAAGTCCCAAAAGCACCAGGAGTGTTGCTGCCTGCACTCCATCTTAATAACAGCACTGTGGATGTGTATCTGAAAATGAACCACTGATTAGCTCATGGATTCATTATCTGTGCCATGTAGCCCAACTCCTGAAGCCAACTTTATTTTTAAAATGCTTTCAGCCCAGGTAGTTTCCAAACAAAACAGTAAATTACTGATCTCACCGAGCAGAGCTCATTTCACAATTAATTCTTTCTGTGGGACAAAGACTCCTTGCTCTAAGTCAGGAGATCAGAACGTGGCCTGCAGGGCTGAGAGCTTGGCTAACACCTAGAAAATACCAATACACCCCTGCCATGAGCCTCATAAATAATGATGAGCATGACAGAGGTGAGGAGATCATTACAGACACACAGGGACTCAGGTGTGTTAAGCACAGCAAAGCTGTGAAGTGTATTAAGGGATTTCAAGGTGTTGTAGGCATTGCTGAAATGCAATTATCCAGGCAGAGCAGAGGGCAGCACCTGCTTGAGCAGCTGTAGATGCCAGGTTTTTAGGATAGAGAATAATCATGCAATGGTTTGGCTTGGAAGGGACCTTAAAGACTCTTCAGCTCCAACCCCCTGCCACAGGAAGAGGCTTAGTGAAGGTTTCCTCCAATTCTCCATCCATGAAGGTTTAATTCAATTAAAGCCAAAAAGTTATTTAATAAACCAGCAGCAGATTATCAAGACAAGGTGTGAAAACTGCTACAGCCTCTTCAGAGTAAATGTCAGGGAGGAGACAGAACCACAGAACATAAAGGCAATAAAGGCCAGTGAAGAAACTAAAACCCCAATTCCTGTAGAAGTGTGAAGCTCTCCCACCTTTTTCTCCAAGGAAGATGAGCTCAGAAACTCTGTTTTAAGATTTCACAGGATTTCATGCTGAATTAAATCCATTTCTAAGCTAACACAACTGCTGTGTGATCATTCACAAACATTTATATCCCCATTCTTGTTAAGAAATGCCACTGAATTGGGTGTGTTGTAAGAACTGACACCCATGGTGTCCAAGGGATACCCCCAAGAACACTTTCAGTGCCTCAGGGGTAAATTCTGCTGCAAAACTGTGGGATTATATTATTTTGGTTTGGGATTTTCCCCCTCTTCAAGGTGGGGAAAGCAGTAGAAGACCAGCAGTGGAGAAAACCCTCCTGTCTGACAAATTAACAACATGAGAATTGCTGAACTGTCACAAATTCTACCCAGTGTCAGTCCCTGCAGCAGCCACTGACAGGGAGTTGTGGGAGTTCAGCTGAAGAGACTAAACCAGAGCCTAAGACCACACAATCAAAGTTTTCACTAATTTTTTTTTTAACCAAGACAAGCAACACTGTGCCAGTGTTTTGTGGCAAGAGATCCTGGGGTAAAAACTGGACAGTCAAACCTAAAGCTGTGATCCAAAAGATGATCCAAAAGATCCAAAGTGATCCAAAAGAACTCCTGAGCTGCCACAGGAGCTCCTGGTGCACTCCCTGCTGCAGCTGAAGACATTTCCAGGAGTGTTTTTTCAGAAGCAGAACAGCTTCTGTCTGAGCAGCCCAGACCATACGAGAGCCATACACAGCAACACAGATGTGCTCCGAGGTCCTGGCCTGAAATCCCAATTTATCCTGGGGAGCCAGGCCTCCCACACCCTGAACCCTCTGGAATCATTGTTGTACCCTAGCTGGTGACTAGAACATTCATCCAGTGTGTGGAAGAGCCTTCCTGAGGGAAATTGTTAAATGCTGGCATGGAGCTGCAGCCCCCCCGAGTTTCACAGCTTGGGGGGATTTTCCCATCTCTGTCCTTCATTCCTACTGAAGCCAATGAGCTTCCAGAGAAACTAAATTTTAAGCCAACACCATTTTAATAGCAAATCCTAGTAAAACAACAAACATTCCTCAGTTTGCTCTGTTTAAACCTTCCTGCTTTCCCTGCACATCAAAAACAGGCTTGAGCTGCCCCTCAAGGCTCAGTGTTTTTAACAGTGCCATGCAGCTATGGGTGAAGGATTGCTCAAGTCCATTTAAGCACCATCTATCAGTAATTCCCACTGCAAGCCTGCGTTGCCATCACATGCCCAGCACAATCCATCAGGTTGCTGCTTCCAGCAGATTCATTCCAGCTTTCAGAGAGAAGGAGGCTCTGAATTCCCTGGAGCATCTGCAGTTGGCCTCAGCCTCTTGGAGGGTGTTTTCACTAATTGAAATTAAGACAATCATCAGACCATGGATTTGATTAGAAATGCTGCTGAGCCTTACTGGCTTTCCCTCTCAATTCCCTCCCTCCCCAAACACAGAAGAGCAGAAAGTGCCTTAGTCCAACTTCTATTTTTGTTAAAATGGACATTAGTCTTGTTCCCACTAAAATTTGGAAACCTAGACAGGAGTTTCAGCATTAAGCAGGATGTAAAGAAATCCACTTCTTGCCAGGACTTTGTGCTTCTCTACTAACTTCAAGAAATGCAAAAAAAAAAAAAAAAAAAAAAAAAAAGAATCTGAATGCAGAGCCAAAACACACCACTTGGTCTCACATGGGATCTGATCAAACATCCAGAGGCATTTGAAATTCCAGGAAGGCACAGCTTCCTCATTCCTAAGCAATACACCAAAATGTACAGAAGGAATGAATTTATTTCATTCCACATCCCTTGTGATTTATCCCTGTGATCAATATAACCCAACAGTGCCTCAATATTCCAGGCACTTACCTGCAGTCTATGGGAGGTACAAGACACCATTCAATTAAAAGAGAATAAAACGTGTCCAGCGTTTGTTTGTTTGAAATTCAAAAGGGGTTTCAGATCTATCTGCTTCACCCATCTCCTCCAAAAGCCATAAATCTCCTCCAGCTAAACCAAACCATATTCCTACATTTAAATCCTAGAAGTGAGCTCAAAAACCAGAGGAATTTGCAAGCAGCAGCCCTTTTCCTCCTTCCCAGCATCCCTGCGGCCTTTGACAAGTCTCAAAACTCCACATTTCAGGAGCAGAGGGGCTTCTTGTCTTCCATCTGGGAGATGTTTTTTGAAGGACATTTTACTGCTGGCCTGCTGGTATTTGCACAGGGTTGAAAAGGATCTGACTTGATCCCAAAAATGCTATTAAAAGGCAGGGATATTCCATGCTTGCCTGGCACTCATCTGGAAGCCACCCTGAAGGTGCAGCTGGGTGGAGGAAGTCACTGATAAACAGCCAGCTGATATCTGAGGCAGGCAGCTGAGTATCAGATCCAGGCAAGCAGCACTGAGCACAGGAACAGGGAATAAAGATGGAATTTTGGGCAGTTCAGGCACAAGAAACAAGCAGCACATTGATCCTGGCTGCATTTCCCCCAAGGATCCTAAAATCCCATCACCCACCCTTGCAGAAAAAGCATCTTCCTGGTGCCAAAGGTGATCCCGCAGTATGATCCCATCCTGGGGAAAGTCCTCCAGGGAGATAAGGCCTATCAGCTGGGAAAGGCACAGCTGGCTCCCATGGAATGTCAGGGTGAAATAGGATGTTCAAAGGCAGGAAGCTCAGGGAGGGATGAGTCCATAAATCCTCCTTCTGCAAGAGCCTGGGATGTGCCTCATCCCACTGGGCACAGCTCCGGGGTGGGGTGTTGTAGATGCCAGCGAACCCAATGGGAAGAATGATGATGTCTAACTCCATTTCAGAAGGCTGAATGATTGCTTTATTATAATTATAATACATTAATATGCTATATAAAAGAGGATACTAAATACTACATGCTACTTTCTCTAACTATCATATCTCACTCACTCACAACTCGTGACCCTGTTCTCCAGAGCCCAGACACAGGTGGGCTGGATTGGCTCTCAGGACCAAACAATCCACCATGGTCCAACCAAGCACTCACTCTGGGTAAACAATTCTCCAAACACATTCCACAAGAGAAAAACAAGGAGCAGAAATAGAAATTGTTTTCTCTTTCATTTCTCTCTGTGCACCTCAATAAAAAATCCTGAGAGAGAGAGAAATGTGCTTGCCGCAGTGGGGCATCAGGCACCCCATTGTAGCATGAGGATGTGAATGCAAGGACTCATCCTGATGGGCAGCAATCAGCTCTGAGATGCTGGTGGTATCCCTGAGCAGACTTTCAATCCCAGATTTTCAAAGGAAGGCAGAATTTACCTCCGGTGTTTAGACTTGGAACTCTTGGAAGATGCAGCTTCCTCCTGGAGAGCAGGAGGTGCCACCTAAAATGAGAAGGACACTGTGAAAGGGAAGCCACTGGAATTTGTTCCTCCTCAGAGCAGGAGGAGGGAAAGCCAAGAGCAGCAAACTGAGAACAAGGCAAAGAGAGCTTTGTGAATTTAAAGTGCTTTCGCAATCCTCAAATACTTCGGCTTCCCTGAGGATCCATCATCCCTCTTCCAGACGAGCAGCAGTGAGGTGGTCTCCCCCTTCAGAGAGCTTTGGATGATAACCAGCAGGAACATTATGTCTGAGCTTCAAGGACTGAGCGTTCCCACAGGATTCATGGATGGCAGCGCCGAGCCAGAAGGATGCATTTAACAGTTGCTCAAGTTCTGGCACCTGCACGTCTTTCCTTATGATAAAGTCCAACACAGGCAGGCTTCAGATGTTGTGTAAATATTGTCAGCACTCTGGCAGGGCTCCCCTTTTTTATGATTTGTTTTACACAATCCCCAAGTGTTTCATAAACACTAATTATATCTCCCCATTCCTCTAAACGAGCGCAAGTGCTCCACAGAGGAGGAAACAAAGGCAAAGTGAGGATCTGCTTCCCACCAGCAAGGTGAGCAGCCTGGAGGAGCTTTATCTCCTCTCACAAAAGAGGCCACCACTTGGCAGGAGATGACATTTACTGGGATTTAGCACTGTTGCCACCTCAACTATGATTTAATGTTTCCAGAGGCTGAACCCCGAGTCCAGCATTAGGAGCTTCTCACTGACAGCTTAATTTCTCCTGGACACAGAGGGAGCTTCCCTTCCAGCATCTTGTCATAAACTGTTCCACCCAACTCCTCCAACTGGGATGGGGTTCCTAGGCCATGGATCCTCCCCCAGATCTTACAGATATCTTCAAAGCAGCAACAGTACAACCAGTTCTGTCCCAGCACAGAGATTTCTCCTCTGCATTTCGCCCCAGTCCATAACTCCACCAGGCTGAAGACTTCACCTGGGTCCATATTTCCCTAAAGACTCTCCTGTCAATTCCTGTGAGCTTGCCAGGCCTCTTGGAGTGCCAGCAAATATCAAAAGAACCAAGAGCACCACAAATGAGATTGGAGCTCAGGAGAGCACTCCCAGAATTTCCATGGGAGCACTGGTTCTGTGCAAAGCTTTTATTTTATGATTCATGACTAATTGCAATAAACCCCAGCTTCAAGAAGTCACTTTGGTGCAGAGCACTCCTCTGTTTTCCAGCCCCTAGTGCTGAGTCTAGAACTGGGCGTTGATTGTCAGAGTGATGGGTGTTGTGAAGATGAACTGAGAGATTAAACACAAAAAACATTTTAAGGGAAGATAAATGGACACGATATCCTTGGCAAAGAGCAGGGCCTCAAGTCTTAACAATATGTTTCTTCATCACCTGCAAAAGGATGTTTCAACAGCTAGAGATAAGTGGAACATGGCCAGTTCAGCTCCTTTCCTTCCCCTGGAGCCCAGGGAAGCAGCAGGGAGCAGTGCAAAACCACATCAGCTCACGTCAGACATGCTGCCCACCACAGAAGGCATTTCAGAGCCAGTGGAGCGTGCTAAGGAGCACTGGGGACCTGCATTTGGACATGAAACCAACCTTAAAGAGAGGTCCAGAGGCGGCTCTGCTAAAAGGAAAATAAAACTATTGATTTTTGCTAAGCCTTGACAATTCCCCAGCAGCTCCCATCCCAATTTCAGACAATAAACCAGTAACAAGCTGCCACTGACAGGGAACACAGCTCCAGTGCCAGCACTGCTGGGATGTTGCAACTCCCAGAAGGAGCTCCTTTCAGCACAACCCGAGCATGGAAGACTACACGAACCTGGAGGAAGGCTGGGATGCCACCTGAGCCCTGAGTTTGCAAGAAACCTTGAAAATACACCTTAAAGGGAATTAAAGCTCACCCAAGGCTCCATATTTGAGCTAATTGCTTTAGCGCTAAGGAAAATGCCACAAGGCATTAAATCCATTCAATCTGCTGCTGACTCTCACTCATTTGCAGTCCTGATCCCGTTTTCCCTCTGCTCCTGGTCATTTGGAAGCAGCCTGAAGCTTCCCAGCACCTGCAGCACCAGGCTGTGCCACTGAGGACTCAAAACCAGCCTGTGCCATGAAGCCATGAGCCTTTAGCAAGGAACTGGCCGGGGGTCATCCCCACATTCCCATTCCCTCCCATATTTACCAGTCAGCTGCGATGGGCAGCGATCCATGGCCTCTCCACCCCCTCCAGCCACATTTCCCAGCATCTCCTGCATCCCAGCCCTTCCTCCTCTTCCCAAGTGATGGGGAACCCCAGGAGGGAAGAGGAGGGTTTATAATTTATGGCCCTGCAATGCCTCTTAGGGACCAGAGTCTGCCACGACAGGCAGGTTCTGCACCACTAACCAGGGCTGTGAGCTCTCCAGAGACACTTGCCCCAAAATGTAGAGGCACAATACACTTAATTCAGCTGAGAGTGACTTAAAAACGGTCTTGTTATGTCTGTAATACAGAGGGGAAATTCCATATACTACATAATTTGATCTAAAAAAAAAATTGGTTTACAGTGTGGGAGAAATTCCTTTTTTACAGGAGCAGGTTACACCTAAACAAGCTTGAGTTACAAAGCACAGCTGACAGGAGGTTTAATACTGGCATTTGGGCATCAAAATCTGCAAACATTTACCGTGCTCTGACATGAAAGCAGCAGGATTTGGGGCAGAGGTTATATTTTTATTATGCCTGGCACAAAAAACCCCCTCCACTCTACA
Organism: Vidua macroura; assembly: GCF_024509145.1. Classification (NCBI taxonomy): domain Eukaryota; kingdom Metazoa; phylum Chordata; class Aves; order Passeriformes; family Viduidae; genus Vidua; species Vidua macroura. Next base: position 9,755,438 of record NC_071588.1, on the reverse strand, counting down.
AAAGCATGAGAAAGATATTTAACAAGAGCAAGAAGCCAGGACAGACTGCTTGCATCAGATCCATCTCAGGGGCACCCTGAACCACTGAAGACAAAATTTGCATCCTGAATTTCTTAATACTCACTTTATGGTCAAATTGAATAAACCCCACAGATTTTGTGCTGCTACCCCCAGCAGTCTGGAGTAAAAGGCTGTGCCAGCTCAGCAGACAGACTCCAGCTGGGGTCAGGATGAAGCATGTGCACACCAGTTTGCTCGGTAATTGGAGTGGTTTGTGGCATTGCACCTTACACAAGGATTAGACTCCTAAATTCCAAGCTCAGGCTTTGTTAGCAAGCCTTGCCTAACTTGTGGCAACAACCTCCCTTTACTCAGCATGAAGAGGAATTTGGAAAAGGCACCAAGAAGAAAAACGCAAACCTGAGGAGGTCCAGCTACTGTGGGAAAAGTGAGTTTTAGACTCTTCCATCCACACACATCCAATCTTTCAGTGCCAGCAGTACAAGCTGTGGGCTGGAAAATCCCAACTCAGCGCTGGTTTCTACCTGCCACTTCATGACAAATAATAAAACACACTGAGATTGACAAGAAATAGCATCCACTTCTTTCTGTTTGAATCATGAAGCTTTCGAAAAGCTTGAAAGTACCTTGAGAACAAAATCACAATAAACAGAGTATGTGGGAGGAATATTTTTAAGTCACACAGAACCAGGTTTTGTAAACTCTCTTTTCTGAAATATATATTGAAAACTCTTTTAAAAATCATTAACCATGACCTTGCTTTGCCCCTTGAATCCAGCCTGTCTGGAATGTTGAACACTTAGATTTGGGTCCAGACAGGAACCAGCAGTGCAAAACTGATGGAGAGAAGTTTCAATTGGTGACAAGAAGTGTTTCTAAGCTTTTGCCAATCAACACAAAGCCTCAGAGGTGTGGCCCTGCTCAGATGGCATCCCTCAAGAGCAGGCACTGCATGCTGCACAGGCTGAGTGGAAGTAAAGGAACTCCTGGCCTGGGGAAATCATCATCCCTGATTTCTGCTCAGCCCAGGGACAAAGCAAACAAACCTCTCAGAGGAAGATGCAAGACACTCCCTTGCAAAAGGCAATATTTAGTACCTGCTGCTCACACAGCAGAGCAGAGCACAGAGTAACCAAAGCAAAACCACGGCCAGGGCGTGACTCAAACTCTGGGAAGGGAATCCTGGCACTGTGGACACAGACCAGGCTGCAAACACAGCCCAGCCCCACACAGGGCAATGCTTTGAAAGCTCTGCACCCAAAAGGTGCTTTACACCTGCTATTTCCCTCTCTGGAAACAAAACGACCACCCAGGCTGGGAATTGCTCTCTTTCCATCTTGAGAGCAATTTGACAGATTTGTTTGCTCTGCCTTTCCTGCAGGACAAAGGGACATGTGGCTTGTGGCATCAGGCAGCCTTCAAAAGCTTCCCCACCACTGCACATTAATTAATCTCAAGGAAGGAAGAGCACACCAAAACAAAGCAGGCTCTGAGCAGAAATGCTGCCTGCAGGGAAGTTATGTTGCCTCCTTCTCCTGCCTCCTCCATCTTATCCCTCCATAAAATTCAGCTTCAAGTCCTGACAGGCAGCGCTTTGAATGTTCTGAGCTGCACAAAGCAGCAGGGTACACGTGCTCCAGAGCTGCCCCATCTCCTCCCACTCCCTCCCCTCGGCACCTCTGTTCACCCCAATTTCCAGGACAATAATTTAATGAAGATTAATGGGTACCCTCCAAACACACCGTATGCTATTTCTGGAAAAGAAGCATCGTGTCATTTTCATATTAAAGGAGCATTTCTTCCCCACCCTGAGCACATGAAGTTGAAATGCTGCTCAGCACTTGGTGCCTGTTCCATTAAAGCCAGAGAAACCACTCCAAGCTTCACTTAAAAAGTGCAACAATTCCGATTTTTCCATGGTATTTCCCCAGAAACAGCTGCATTTGCAAGACTGCTGTAGGGCCTTAAGAGGCTGCAAAGGTAGGAATAACACTTTAAATAATATCAGATGGCCAGAATAAGCTAAAAATACAGCAACTAATAGATTAATATTTATCTTTGCCAAGTATTTTGTTGATGAGCAGTAGGATCACAAGATTCTGGCTATTCAGATTCTGCTCTAAAATTGACTGGAATTGTCAAAAACTTCATGGATTTCCCAGCATACAGCACAGGGGAGGCAAAAAGCCAAGAGAAGCTGTTTATCAGCTGTGTATAGCCACAGATCTGAACCTCCTCATTGTCTAAGAGTGAGCTTAAGCCATTCTAACACTGGTCCCAGATGTAAAGCAGCTTAAGCTGAGCTTAATCAGGGTCTAGAGAAGCTGATACACATCAGCTCCTCAGCCTTAAATAGGTCCTCACACCACCTTTAGGACTTTCTGTCCACTCCAACATCATCTGGGGCCTGCAGAGAGCATAACTTGGCTATTCTAGTTCTGTTTTCCCTGACTTTGGCTCATCCCAATGCCAACACTTCCAAGCATTCCTGCACCTTGCACCATTACTAAAATGGAGGACCCAAGAACAGAAAATTCCCTTGACTTTTCATCAAATTGCTTGCACATCTCCTTGCCTTGAAGGCACTTTGTACTTTAGCCCACAGTCACTGGCCCACTACTGGGATTATCATCCAGCTTTGCCTCTTTCAGGAATTTGCACTCTTCCTCCAGTTCTGGATCAATCCCACATTTAGCCAAAGGGAAAAAAAAAAGTCTTTGCAATCTGCAACAACTTCATGATTTAGGACACAAAGCCTTGTTTGACTAAATCATTGCACAGCAGCCCCGAGAGTGCCCATTGGGAATACACCAAATTCATATTTCTGTCATTTCCCCCACCCTGCATGTCCATATATCCATTTATCCTCATTTCATTAGCAAATCGCCCCATCCATTTACTCAGCTATTTGTCAGTGGGGCTGTCACTTTAATTACCTCTGTCTACATGGATTGCTATTATTTATCTGTCTTGTTTGCAGAGCAGCAGCCACCAAAACATCCCTCCCTGAGCACAGACACTGATATTATCGCAGAGCCTGACCCAGGGAGCAAAGCTCTTAGGAAGACAAACTGTTTCCAAGCACATTTGTGAATTTTCCTGTCTCCTCAAGAACTAACAGCAATGACACCCCTGAAAAGTCAGTCAGCATCACCCCCTGAGCAGGAAAGGGGTCTCAGCCCCACAGGGCAGACACAACAATGGGGCATCCACTGCTGCAGCCCGTGGACACAGCTGAAGCAGCATGGATGTCACAAATCATTGGAATTCAGCAACATTTGGCTCCATCTCCACCTGCACAGACCCCCTGAGATTTTGCTCACCTCTATCTGTAGGATTTCTTGTGACACCACAGGGATGTCCCTTGCCCCATGGAATAAAACCCTCTGAGAAGGTCCTGCACATTAACTCTCCCCTAACTCTTCTCCTACATGTTCTACTCTATCCCTGTCTCTGGAAGATTTTTGAAGAAACCCTATGGAATTCTCCCTAAATTGAATCATTTTCTTGGTACAAACCTGCTGGAAAGGCTTCATAGGGGATCCTTTGTGTGCAGGGACTGCCAGCCTGCATTAGGGGGATAGGGAGAAACCCGATTCCCTTCTCCAGGGAAGAGATCTTTTTTCCAGCACCTCTGACAGGGTTAATCTGTGCTGGGATGGAAGGGGAAGGAGCAGCTCCTCATGCACATGGCCTGTTCAGCCAGATTGCCTTCCACAGGCAGCACCACCATCCCACTGCCTGCCTGGGCTGCTTTTCTGTCTGCTCACCCCACAGATGAGCCCTGGCTCAGACCCGCTGACCAGCACCTGGACTGGGGGGTGACAGTGGGGACAGCACAACCATTCCCAACAGCTCATTCCAGCTGTGCTCAGCCCACGTGTCTCAGCTCCTGCACCACTTCTGTGCTGCTGAAGCAGCAGCCAAAGGCCCACAAACCGAATTCTGACTCGAGCTGACAGACACCACGAGAAAGCTGACAGCTCTTTGTGACAACAGAGTTCTGCAGCAGTGAAAAACAACTTGTTTTCCCTGAGGAAGAGCTCTAGGACTGTGGAAAACAACCTGCTTTCCCTGAGAAGGTGCTCCAAGACCATGATAAACATTACCCACCTGTATAAACTGGTTTTACACCGTTAGATAGGAAAACGAAAACTGTCTCTCACAAACAACTTTTCCTCCATGTACACACTGGGGGTTGAGTGACCAATTAATACAGGGTAACAACTTGTTACTGACCAACTGGGGATAGGCAGGGGATGTTCTTTAAAAACCCTATAAAAGGGGACGTGTGAAGTAAACCAGGATCAATCCTTTCTTTTGCACCATAAAACGTGTCCTGCATGCTCCTTTATCGAGTGCCACACTTCCAGCCATGGAGACATGCCCAGCACCAGCTGCACACCCCTTCAGGCCTCAGCAAGAGCCGCTTGGAAGCCCACAGGTGTGCACAAACCAGCTCACTCAACCTTTAAAACACAGTTTAGAACACAGCCCCCCTAAGGCTGGCTGTAGCAGGCAGGCCCGAGGTGAGCAGAGCAGCCTGGCTTTAGCTGGAACCATCCATGGGCTCACCTGGCAGGCACAGCAGGGCCCACCCATCTTTCCCACTGGGTTTTCCCAGCCTCCAGCACTCCGTGGTTACTCTTGCAGGGCTCACATGCACACCCAGCCCACACATTCCAGCACAGATCTGAGTCCCACAGCTGCTGTGCCTCCCCTTTCCTGGTGCCAGCACCGCCTGTGTCGGTGCCTCACACCCACAGGGCCCTGCTGTGGGCATGGCCACGTTTTCCAAATGTCCTTTATTTCCTGCCACACCTGTCCCCTAATGTGCCACACAAAAAAACCAAGATTAGTACAAGACACCTCCAGCTGCTGCTGGTGGTGCAAAAACTGTCTAAATCTAGTGGAAGGTGTCCCTTAAATCTGGTGGGAGTCTAGAGAGCGTCCTTGCCTGTGGCAGGGGAATTGGAATTAAATTATATTTAAAGTCCCTTCCAACCCAAACAATTCCATGGTTCTGTCTCAGCAGGTATCAACAGCGAGTGTTCTTCTCCCTGTGATCTCTGGGAGGGAAACACTTAAAACAGGAGGACTGCTGGAAATTCCATCCCCTTCACAAGCTCATCCAGCCCCTTAGGACAAGCCTAAGGGCTCAAAGCAGAGACTAAAGGCCACAAGAACGAGTCTGTCACAGGAACTGCCGAGATCAAGGGCACAGCCAGTGTCTGAGGTCCTTCAGAAGGTGGGAAGGCCCCGCTGAAAGAAATGCTAAGCACGATCTTTAAGGCATGGAGAAGTGACAAGCTCCTGTCGGAGCAGCGGGGAATTTCACGTGCTCTTTTCCCGAGAGGTACATGCATGGGTGGAGGCTGAGAAAGAAAACCCTCAGCCCTGGAACAGTGGAGTACTGCCAGTTGTGATGGGTTTGTGATAAGCTAAAAAACATCCATAAGCATTCAACTTCAAAAGCAGGGAAAGGAGGAGGGGAGCTGCACGGAGTCAAACGCCTGGGGCAGCCCATTTCCAGGCAGCTGAGGAGCCTATTTTTAGCAAACCTGGGTACACCTCCAGGAGCACTGAGGCTGGAAAGGAATCCTTCATTTTAACAACCCCCTTGTTCACACCACTGTACAGGTGGCATTTCTACAAGAGCCACTCCAACCCCTGTCCCCAGGGAAAGCTGTTTGCCACACACTGCCCCCAAATTAATAGAAATCAAGCCATTATTGACAAAAGGCATTATTACCAAAAAGCCCTCCAATGTAGGATGCAGCCAGGCCCTCTGCTTTCCTCTGTATGACAGATTCCTGCCCACTTCCCATCCCCTGTGGTACTTTGCATTAGCCTGTGGGAAAAACTGCCAGAATTCCCAAGAGGGACCTCCAGCTACGATCTGCCATGGGAGACACAGCCCAGGTGGGAAACCTGCTCATGGAAAATAGGCACATGAGACACCTGAACTGCAACTCCTGCACCAGCTGCTGCAGGGGCCCTGCAAGGTGAATGAGGATCAGATCCAAACCCATATTTTCAGACCTTTCTTCATATTAAAGACCCACCATCTGAAAGGTTACAACCCAGAAGTACATTCTCTGCTCAATGCAAAGGCAGTATTCCAGTTTTCTATGGGATGAAGAGTATGAGGAAGGCCATGGTTTAGTCTGGGGGTTAAGGTGCTTGGCTTTGTCTTGTGTTTGCTTCCAGCTCAGAGGACAGTGGTAAAGAAATGGAGGCAGGTTGCACACCCCAATATTGACCATTGCCAGCTGTCTGAATGGAATGAGAATTTGGCCAAAGGCTTGAACTGGAGCCACAGTGGCTCTGCACAGACACAGCAGAGATGGTGCCCAGTGTCCCCAGAGCCCCAGGCTGGCACCCCCTTCCTCCTGCCCAGACTGTCACCAGCTGAGGGCACGCAGCCAGCATCCCTCCCTGCCAGCAGTGGAAAACTTCAGGAGGCAACAAGTCTTTTCCTTCAATAAGATGTCACCTCTGACTACAAGGAGCCAACATCTTAATTAAAAAAAAAAAATTATTAACCTGCCAATAATCCTCCTCCCCTGCACCTATCCATTGTTAGCTCAGTGCTGGAGTCCCCAGAATATGAGCACATGTTCCCAGAAATGAACTGCCTTGAACAGTATTTCCAATCCTTCTATTTCAGCTAATCGGGAGACATTCCAGTCAAAAAAAGCTGCATTTCACACGTGAAAAACCAATCCAAACTGATACCTTTATCCATGAAGTTGCCACATGCCCCCCCACAAACATCCCAGAATCTCCTCAGGGAGCTGTCCCAGAGAGGTCAGTGAGCTTCAGAAATTGTATGGATAATTTATCTGGGAGCCTTTATGGCATCACAAGTGGTTCAAAGAGCTGCCAGTCCCAAATGCTTTGGGTTTGCAGCCACCAGCTCAGTGGAGAAATTCTTTGAGGGCCGAACTCCCTCAACTCCCTGAGACAATTTTTTTTCCAGATAACTTTTAATTTCTGCTGTTGCCACAAGACAACTGACCCAAAATCCATACACCAGTGCAAGGTGGCTCTGCTCCACCCCATATCCTCAAGGTTGCTTCCTATGTTTCCAATTTCCAAAATTTGTGTTTAAAAAGCCCACAAAATAAACACCTGCAAGAAAAGCAAGCTACTGTTCTCTGTCCTTTTATACAGTTGGTGAAAGCAGAGGAGCAGTGATGGTGGAGGAGGTAAATGAGAAATAAAAACCGCTCATTTTTCTTCCCAACTTTGCCATCAAAACCAATCTGGAACCAGCCCACCTTCCCCTGACCACCACAAAGGAGAAGGACATTTTCTCCTCCTCCAAGGGAAACATTTCCAGGCAAACATCCACCAGAAAAATTCTGTCTGTTCAAATATTTCAAGATGGCAAAGAGAAATCATCTCTTGAAAGCCTGACAGCATCTCCCCCCTGCTTTTAAATGAGCATTGTGGTTTCAACTCAGCATTTTCTTGTTTGCATGCTAGACACACACTTGGATGGCATCGTGTTTCCCAGCTGAAGCCAACCACATCCCTGCACCTGCATAGCCAACAGCAACAGGAGAAGGCTTCAGCAGCAATTCAGATAGAGATCTATTCAAGCAGCTTTATTGATGTTAATGCAGTTACCTGGGATTTACACACACCTAAATCAGAGCACAGGTGGATGATAAATTCCTGCAACTGGTAACAATGTAGGGGAGGCCAATTTCACCCCTGGTATAACAGTGCTGATGTCAGAAGCCGTGCACCAAGCAGCAGCTGTGTTCATAAGCCACCCTAATCAGGCAAATCAGTTTATTGCAAATAAATCTGCAAATTCACACAGCAGCCCTTGCTAGCTCCACCTTTGGGACCCCACTACAAGCTGATTGTGCTGCAAGTTTACTGCTGTAAAGAATTGCCTTAAAAGAACATTTTCAGGCTTGGACACGGCAGTCATTTGGGCACGGTCACCTCAATTCTTACAAAGCATCACCTTTGGACAGGCATCGTTTTGAAGCCACAGCAGGAGCTGTTTGGGGAAATATAACACAAACTGGCCTTCAAACCAAGCCTGTTGGTCTGACTGGGGCAGCTGGGGAGGGATTTCAGTCAGAGACAAGCCAAGGGCTGTGGTGTTCCTGTGCTCATCCCTCAGAACACTGCCTGGGAATCAGGACACTTTGTGCCTTGCAGTTGAAGCTTTTGCCCTCCTCATGGTCCCCAAAGTCCTTAAAAAGGGGTGACAGTGGCAGTGCTGGGTTGATGGTTGGTCTTTATGATCTTAAAGGTGTCTTCCAACCTTGGTGACCCCGATTTTAGAGTGCCTCAGCGTTTTCTCACAGATGTGGAGGTCTATAAAATCACCCCAGTTTCCTGTTCAGCCAGAGAAGTAAGGAAGTTTGCTTCCAGCAGGGATCACCAGCACCCAAGGGATGAGCAGGAGCTGACTGATGCTCTCCAAGACCAGGTATCCAGGGAGTCCTGAGGGTAAGGATGACCTCAGCAGCACAGACAAGGAGCTGTGAAGGTCAGATATGCAGAAGAGATGGTAAATGGCCAAAACAGCTTCTTCCCCCTGGATTTAGGATACAAGTCCGAGTCTTACAGCAACACGTGGAAGTCAGACGCTCAAGCAGGTGAGTCAGAGACATCTCTGCACAGATTACAGAAATCCAGGTGGTTGTTGGAATCTCAGGCTCTCAACCCTTCCAAATTTACCAGCGGGTGGCCTCAAGGTGTCCCTGCTGCCCCACCAGGGTGTAACCAGCACCCAGAGACCACCACACGCTCCCTGGGCTTAACCTCCTGTTCCATATTAATTGTTTGCCACCCTGCCATGACTAATCTGGATTTACAACCCGGAAAGCAGCAGGGAAATGGATCTGATCAAAAGGATGATCCTCACAGTCAGAAAACAAGAAAGAGCTGTGTAGCCAGTTGTTCCAGGACACTTAATCCATCAAGCCTTCGCCATTCTACCCTTGGGCTTAGGCTGAGTCAGTTGTGATTTGCTTAAAACCATGAGAATTCCCTCCTCCTCTCAAAAAAAAAAAAAAAAAAAAAAAAAAAAAGCCAGTTATAAAGTTTGTCAAGAAGTGGGGGGGAAAAAATACAGGGACTCTCACTACACTTTTACATTCTGAGTCAGGGGCTGGGGAGCAGCCAGCTGGCAGCTCTCCATCCAAGGGATCTCCAAGCTTCTGAAAGCCAAAGCAAACACTTGGTTCTATCTAAAAAAAGTCTTTGCATTCAGCTGGGTAAATTTGTCCTTTTGCTGCCAGTTCCACCTCGGGTGCAGGACCCTCAGGCCCACAGAAGTGAGGCTCAGTAACTTCTACAGAAACACCTGGGCTGAGCCTTGTTGCAGGATCACTCCCCTGGCTGGGGGAAGGAGGGAATTTTGGGTGCAAACACTTGTTTCAAAGAGAGGAAATAGAGGTATCAGAGCAGAGGCTGTGGCAGCAGCAGGAACCCTGGCACTCTCCTTTTATCTAATGAACAGACCAAGAGGAAATTCCTGGCTCAGAAGCTGCTCAAGTGCCCCAGTAAACAAGGCTTTATCCTCTTCTATCCCATAAATCCAAACCTTTTCCATTTTGGGTCAATCACTTCCTCCAGAACTAAGACCCAGATTTTGCCAAGACCTTTTTTTTTTTTTTTCCCATTCCCAGGAGCAGAGAATTTCCCTTGACTTCTAAATCTAACCTGAGCTGGGCTCAACCCTTCTGCACTGTTTTCCACCCTTTGGAAGTGATCCAACATGGCCTGGACTCAGAGGTTTTCCATTGGTTTTACTGAGTTCTGGGTAAGGGCTTAAAGATGTTTTCTTGTTTTTTTTCCCCAGCAGAAGTCAGAACCACTTTGCTGTGGTTTTACAAGAGCCAGCTGGAGAAAGGTTGGATAACCAGACATCCCCAAACCCAGGGGAGTCCAAAGAAACCCCTGTTCATGGGCTTTTCTGCCAGGTTATTCCATACTATTTTCCTTTTTTTAATTTTTTTTTTTCAGTAAAGGGCTGCCTATAAGCCAGAAGTTCCTTTTCCCTTTATCTAATGATCAAGTTCCCTTTACAAGACTATTCAAAGACACCAACCAGATGTGCATTTTAACTGCAAGTTCATGGGGGAAAATAAAATCATCTACTACAGAAATATCAGGCAGGAAAATTGCTTATTTTGCAACGTGGGATCAGTCTTTCCTCAGCTGCAGCCTTCTAGATCATGTTCACCTTGAGCCTGGTTTTAGCAGAAGATTGAACAACAACCTGAGATAAGTAGGTTGCATTTACAGTAGAGATTTCCTGGAGCAGCAGGAAACATGAACACCTCATAACATCCCCAGAATCCCTTCAGATGCCTTGGCAATATGAGCCAGAAACGGATCCAGCACAGCTGTACACCAAGCAGACAGAGTTTCAGGAGTCTCAGAGCAAGGATGCCCACAAACCTGAAACAGAATATTGGTTTTCATCACACTTACAGGAGAAACCTGTCTTTTTCCCACAGAAGATGACTGATAAGGAACTAATCCTTTAGTCACCAAAGCAAATAAAACTGATTTTAGAGTGGGCATTCAGGACTTGGTAGGTCAAGGGAAGGAAAAAAAAAACCCTCAGTCTCCTTATTGTATCTCCTAGATGCTATCACTGAGAAAAAAACTTAATTATGGAAGACTTGAACCAAAAAACTATAATAGAATAATAGGACCATAAATGGAATAATAGGATCTAATAAACTGTAATAGAATAATACGATCATAGGATCATGGTTTGGGTTGGAAGGGGCCTTAAAATCCCTTAGTTCAACCCTTCTGCCATGGGCCAGGTAAGGGATTCACCTGAATTCTTTGCTCTTGTCTGGATCCAGACTTTTACCAGCCAGGCCTTTTCTCTGACTTCCTCCACCTCCTGGACAAGCTCACTCGCTCTCCACCGAAACAGGGCAAGACTTCGACCAACTTACCCCAAAAGTTACAGGCCACTGGAAAAACCTGCCCTAACACAAGTCTATTATTGTACACCCTGTTTACTTAAATTCATTCCCCAGCCTGGGAGACTTTGCACAAGGAAATTTACAGCCCGAATTAATAGAGCAAAATGTAAAACTGCTGGCTTTTGGCTGAGGCTGCAAGCAAGGGACAGGCACAGGTTGTGACTGGGGGTGTTTTCACAGGGCCACTGACACAGAATGTGTTTTCAGGGAGTATTTGTTTTAAATAAGGAAAGTTTATACAGCTTGAGAAAATTATTGGGAAGGAAATTAAATCTCGTTCTGGTGCTCTTCCGTCCCACCTTGACACTCGGAGTTCTCCTCCTCCCCCAGGGCTCGGTGAGGGCAGGTTTCACTCACAGAAAATTGCCTTCCTCGTGCACTCTGATTTACAGCCAGCCCGTGGACCAGCCCTCTGCACCCACTGCAGGGGAGAAGGGGCAGGCAGGGCCCATTTTCCCCTGCCCTGACCCCAGGCTGCAGTCTGGGGGTACCTGGAGGCTGGGTTCATCCCCCCTGAGCAATCCACAAGGGGACGGGTGGGACCTACCAGTCCTGACCCCCCGGGTGAGACTCCCCCAGTGCAGCAGGGCTGGGGGGCACCAGCTTTCCTCCAAAGCAGCGAAGGCAAGGCAGGGAGAGGAAAGCATGGCCCTGGCAGCGCTGTTGGCAGCGATCAGCATTCCTCCCTCCAGCCCAGGGCCAGCACAGCCCGTTCCTCTCCTGCCCCAGAGAGCCGAAGCAGAAAGCCCAACACGAGGCACAAACAGCCGTGGAACAGGGGCCTGGCAGCTCTCAGAGGTCTTCTCATTTCTTTCTATCGTCCCAAGAGTTTCCTCCCCATCTTGCTGTGGGATTTCCAAGGGTTTCCACGACTTTTCACAAGGACCTGGAATGCCAGGACAAGGGGGAATGGTTCTCACTGCCAGAGGGCAGGGATGGATGGGATTTTGGGAAGGAATTGTTCCCTGGGTGCCCAGAGAAGCTGTGGCTGCCCCTGCATCCCTGGAACTATCCAAGGCCAGGTTGGATGGGGTTTGGAGCAACCTGGGATAGTGAGAGGTGTCCCTGCCCATGGCACAGGGTGGGATGTGATGGGCTTTAGAGTCCTTCCAATCCAGACAATTCTGTGGCTCTGTGAATTTGGCAGCAAAGACTCAGACACTGGACACAGTTGCCATCACATAGGGTGGGAATTACACAGTCTGTAATAATAAAAGGAGCCATTTTAGGCAACAGGAGCCCAGGCTCCTCCAGGCACAGCCATGCTCCATCCCAGAGGGCCTGCTGAATATCCACTTCCCCCCTTACATCCATCACACACACCACAGGATGCTCCCAATTTCCCCACATTGCTAAAAGGCCTGAAATTCAAGACACCAAAAGCCTCAAGATGCACCTGCAGTCAGCTGGATGAGTTCCTAGCACACATCCTCCATAGCTCCTGGGTCACAAGGGATCCAAACCTACCACTGCTGCCACTTAATGAACTCAGCAAGTCTGGGAATAAAATCCTCAGGGATGTGTTGGTAGGTTCAGCTCCCTGCTCCCACAAAACCAGCGAGTGGAGCAATCGTCCAAGTGCCTCAGCAGGGCCAGCACCCCACAGAACAGGTTCAGCCTGACTCCAAGTGCTCAGGAGTCATTCCTGCTCCCTTCTGCATTTCCCCTTCCAGAAATTCCTCCTCCCACAGGTAAAACAATCCTGGCTGAGCTCATCAGCAGGTGTCAGCCAGGGCACTGCACTTCCCATCACACACGGCAGCACAGACTCATTGACTCAGCAGGTACACGCCATGCTGCAGCTGGAGCTAAACCTCCCTGACAGAAAAGCAGCAGAATCCAGCACATCCCAGCTCTGCTCAATCCCCAGCCCAAAAGGGCTCAACAGCAGCTTTCAGTTTACCTGTCAGAAGGAATTTAGTCAGTGAGCAGCTATTTCTACAGGATGCTTTCTAGAAATGGGGCTGGGAGAGGGGAAAAAGGCTCTGAATTGATATTTAGGGATGGGGAGGGTTAAGATGAAGATTTTCAGGGAAAAAGCTCCTGACTGCAGAGGTCAGGTGTCCCAGCCTTGTCAATCCCTTTCTGAGCCATGCTGAACTGGATTTGTCCATGGCTACCCAGGGACACTCCCTAGCAGGTGTTATTTCAGCTCATACTGGTTATAGCAAGACCAAAAAAAGGGATATGTGTCCTGTGGCTCAAATCTGCATAAAATGTCCCAAACTGAGCAAATTCAGTTCTGTCAGTTCAAACACAGGGATAGAAATCTGCACTTCTCACTTGAAAGACCTGAGCTCTGTCCTGACAGCCACTGGCCACAAAACTTCAGCTTGTCCCAACCTGGGCTCAACCTTTCTCCACTTTTTTCCACCCTTTGGAAGTGATCCAATATCTCCCAGACTCTGAGGTTTTCCATTGGTTTTACCGAGTTCTGGATAAGGGATTAAAGATGTTTTCTTGGCTTTTTTTTTTTTTTTTTTTTTTTTTTTTTTTTTTGTGTGAAGGTTGGTTTGCTCCTTAAACCAAGGGGTCTTGTGGAGGAGCCACATTCTCTTTTTGACCCATTCCTAAATCAAAGTGCTCCTAAGAACCTTTTGGTTCCCTCCTGTGCCCCATCAGTCCCTGCTGGCCTCAGTAGTCATTTCAGAGGGGCTTTTGTGTGTCCTTCAAAAAGCAAAGTCACAGAAGGGACCTCAGTCGCTCCTCTGAAAGTCAGGAGGCAGCAACGCCTCAAATTCAAACAATGGATGGCACAGGGTTTTCTCAGAGCGCTTGAAGCCTGATGAGTAATTAACTCTGACACCCTTAGGTGTTATTAATCCCACTAAACAGGGAGGAAACCTAGAAAGGAAACCAGACAAGCCCTTGGACTCATCCCAGTTTGCCTCAGGAGCAAAGCTTGGCTTGGAAGAGCAGTGCCACTCGCCTGGGGCGCCACAGGAACTCCATATCACAGGGAACAGCGACGCAGCTTCCCCGTCTGCAGGAGAGCAGGTACTTCCCCGGCTGGGGCGAGGTGCGAGGCAGGGCAGCAGCCGCGGCAGCCCGAGGGGAGCCTGCCCTGCAGCGCTCCCTGGCAGTGCTCACACCTGCCTGCAGCGCCGCAAAGCCTCCCAGAGCTCATTCCAGAGCAGATTTGTGCCAGTACATCCCAGAAAGCCGTGCCTCGGTGGCAGCTCCACTCGGCTCCGTCCCTGGCTGTGCTTCCCCTTCTAAGCTGGCTCGCAGAGCAGCCATCCCCTCCTGAAAGGCCACCAGGCCAGGCTCCCTCTGTGACATGGCCCAGCACTATTTTCCACCTCCTCAGGTTAGCAATTTTTCCTATCTCCTCCATCAGAGAAGCTCCATTCATTAAATCCTCCCCAGGAGCTCATCAGCACACCAGAGAGAAGTGCTGGAACGATGCACAGCCTCTCATCCTTCCTGCTTCCCACAGGCTCAGTGTGGGGAAGGAGCCACAGCCCCTAGAGTCTCTTGAGCACAGCCACCAGCCTTCCTTCAGAGGTCCTGGAGCTCTGGGTGTGGAGACCCAAATCCCTGTGATCCTACATCCAGCTGGAGCAGCAACAGTAACCAGAACTTGGAGCCGCGGGATGGTTTGGGTTGGAAGGGACCTTCAAGACCACCCAGCTCCAACCCCCTTGCCATGGGCAGGGACACCAGGCTGCCCCAAGCCCTACCCAAAAAGGGAACACCTCACGTCCCCTCTAAAGTTAAAGCTTCCTCACACAGCAGGGGAAAGGAAAGTACAAGACAGTCCCCTGAAGAGCAGCCCCGAGCCCAAGCCCCACCATCCAGGCCAGCAGAGCCCAGGGGTTTGCTCATCACAGGGCTGGTTTTGTCATTTATCCCAGCGTGGGGTTTTGGCTACAGCTGCCAGGTTGGTTGTAGATGGAAGGTGATGTTTGTGAGGTACCAGGGCTCCAAGAAACCTGGTTAATTCTCCAAACTGATGAGGACACTCAGATACACAGAGGTTAGAGTCACCCTGATGTGCCACGTGTGCTGGGCTGTCACTTGTTTCATGGGTGAGTGCCAAGACAGGGCACAACACTGGGACAGCGAGCCTGGGGACACAGCACAGGGACAGGGAGCCCACAGCAGTCCTGGGGACACAGCACAGGGACAAGGAGCCCACAGACAGTCCCAGGGACACAGCACAGGGACAGGGAGCCCACAGCAGTCCTGGGGACACAGCACAGGGACAGGGAGCCCACAGCAGTGCCAGGGGACAGAGCACAGGGAGCCCACACCATTCCCAGGGGACACAGCACAGGGACAGGGAGCCCACAGCAGTCCCAGGGACACAGCACAGGGACAGGGAGCCCACAGCAGTGCCAGGGGACAGAGCACAGGGAGCCCACACCATTCCCAGGGGACACAGCACAGGGACAGGGAGCCCACAGCAGTCCTGGGGACACAGCACAGGGACAGGGAGCCCACAGCAGTGCCAGGGACACAGCACAGGGACAGGGAGCCCACAGCAGTGCCAGGGGACAGAGCACAGGGAGCCCACACCATTCCCAGGGGACACAGCACAGGGACAGGGAGCCCACAGACAGTCCCAGGGACACAGCACAGGGACAGGGAGCCCACACCATTCCCAAGGGACACAGCACAGGGACAGGGAGCCCACAGCAGTGCCAGGGACACAGCACAGGGACAGGGAGCCCACAGCAGTGCCAGGGACACAGCACAGGGACAGGGAGCCCACAGCAGTGCCAGGGACACAGCACAGGGACAGGGAGCCCACAGCAGTCCTGGGGACACAGCACAGGGACAGGGAGCCCACAGCAGTGCCAGGGGACAGAGCACAGGGAGCCCACACCATTCCCAGGGGACACAGCACAGGGACAGGGAGCCCACAGCAGTGCCAGGGACACAGCACAGGGACAGGGAGCCCACAGCAGTCCTGGGGACACAGCACAGGGACAGGGAGCCCACAGCAGTGCCAGGGACACAGCACAGGGACAGGGAGCCCACAGCAGTGCCAGGGACACAGCACAGGGACAGGGAGCCCACAGCAGTGCCAGGGACACAGCACAGGGACAGGGAGCCCACAGCAGTCCTGGGGACACAGCACAGGGACAGGGAGCCCACAGCAGTCCTCCCAGGAGGCAGCACAGCTGGGTGCAGCCTGGAGCACGCTCCCATGGCACAAGAGCCAGCCGTAGGTGCTGTGAGAGATAAGGCAGTGTGGGAGCCCCGAGCGCTGCCCTTGTTCTTTCCCACCAGCGGTGTCTCGGCGGTCGGACTGTGCCACCCCAGCCCTGCCCCGGGGCCCTGCGGCGGGGCCCAGGTGCCTGCTGGAGGCTGCTGCCTCCCCTCGCTGCCCCGCAGCCCGATCCACCTTCTTCCTGGGGCCATCTAGCGGCGCATTTTCATACAGGTCCCTGAAACCCCCGCGCCTTCACCTGGGGTTTATGCAAACCGGGCTCTGAGAGCCTGATCCGAGTCCTTCTGCATCAGAGCACAAAGCAGCATCTCCAGCGCAGCCGCCCCCCCAGCCCCTCCTCCCACACAGCAGGAGCAGCACACGCTGCCTTTCCCCCCCGTTTAAAGCCTTTATGAACATGGAAAGTTTTAATCCAAAAAAAAATGCTTTTACAAGGGCAGCAGGCTGGTTAATCACAAAGACACCATCCGTGTTTCAAAGCCTGGCACCTCACAGCCAAGCCAGAATAATCAGGACTAACTACTAGGATTAGAGATTTTATCTCCATTAAGGGCCTAAACACCTGTGCCTCTACAACCAGAATTTTTCCAAATTGTATTTGCCATAATGTGCAGGTAGCTGTTCCCATGCACTAAGTCCTGCAAAAAAAAACCCCAGACCTTCTGCAGAGATTCTGATTCTAAAGAGATTCCAATGAGATGAGCACTTCCTACAAATCCCACCCAAGCCTAGAAAAGCTTTGCCTGATCTAGACAAGGCTGCACCAGTGATTTCAGATCAATGAAATTCAAATGATTTCCCTCCACACAGGCACAGAGCCCTCACTGAGGTGTCACCAGCGTGGCACAGGGCTCAGGAGGATGAGGGATGCTCCTGCACTCAAAGATGCCACAAGGGACTCCTGCCAGGCCTGCCCGTCACCTGCAGGAAGAGGTGGCAGCAGGGATTAGGAAACAGTTCTTTGCAGAGCTCACCAGGGAAACAACATCATTTTTTCTGGGCACAACCAGAGCAGAAGAGACCACAACCAGCCGGGGCTGTGTCCTGACTCCCCTGCCCTTGCTCTACTCCCTCAGTGCCAAGACAGAGGCATTTTTTGAGTCTTTTTTTTTGTGTCTATTTGCCCGTTGGAAACCTGTGAGTGGTTCCTCAGCCCCCAGCTGTAAGACATGACCATGATGAGCACCCTCCTCACCACCTGGGACTGATGGGTCACCAGTGGATAGGGAGGGCAGCAGTTGCACTGTGGATTGGCAACAGCTGAGCAGCTCCTGCAAGGAGAATCAGCTCCTAGATATTCTATATCTATATATAAGTATTACTAAGCTTCTAGACTTTATGAAATTTAGGAGGTTGCAGACTATCGGGAACAGAACCCAGCCTAAAATGTTGTGGTGTTCACTCCTATGTAGAACATCTCACTAGCAAATGAAAAATTTGTCTGGTGCAGTAATTTTCCTGGAAAAATCAGTATTTCCTCAATGATCAAATGTCTGGTATTGTCTTGTGGCAAAGATGGGCACATTCTTGTGACAATAGGCACAAGAAGTGTCTGCAGCTTTGAAGGTTGTAGTGGCATCCCACCCCTCCAATGTTTTTCTTTTTCTACATCAAACCTTTCGAGGGGGTAACAGGTTGTTTTAAAGGCAAAGATCACACTTCCTGGGGAGAGTCTCTAAAACCCAGCATTTATTTCTACTCCATTTCAGCCTGACCAGGACCATAAGCTCCCATCACAGCTTCCACCCTATTCCTGGGTGCTGGCTCCTGCCCGAGTCTCCCCTGCAGCACCCAGAGCTCCAAGGGACAGTCATTATCAGCAGATGGCTGTCCCAGATTGGCTGGGGTGTGCCTTGCCAAGAGTGGCAAATTACACATGGATGCTGTACCTGACTGAGGTCCTTAAAAAGAAAAACCACTGTGGGGAGGTTGGGGACTTCTCACATAAGAAAGCAGGTGTCGAGCAGCCCAGCCAGGCTGGCAATGAGTGCAGGATGATAAAAGGCTGCCAGGCCAGCCAGAGGCAGCATTCCACTCGTTTGTCGAGTTCCTTCCCTTGCAGCTACGCTCCTGATTCTGGAGCAGAATCTTTGCCACGCTCATCCCTGGGTTTCAACATCCTCCCCAAACCCAGGACTCCTCCTTTGTTCTCCAGCCAAGGAACTCCAAAAATCAAAGAGCATGGAGACTGATACGACAGGACCCCGTGCACAACCCAAAGCCTTTCCCATCTGCCCTCGGGTGCAGATTGGCTACGAGCTCTCTGTGGGGACACATTGGCACCTGGGGACTCAAAACCAGGTTGGGCTTGCTTAGGTCTAGCTTGAATCCCACAGAGAAGCAAGGGTGAGTCTGGAAGAGTTTCAGCAAAAGTAAAACCATCTCAATACCTGCACAGGCTCCATGGAAAACCTCAGACCCCTGAGATTGAATGCTTTTCCTGGCTGGAAGTTCAGCCATGGATGGAGGGCAGCAGGCCCAGCATCAGCTGCAGGAGCAGGGAGGAGAAGCAGCACCACGGGGAAGCTCTGTGAGCCCTTCCCACATTTTCACACACTCAGATTTCAGATTTGCACACAGCAGCTGCTTTCTCCCCCACCCTTCAGCTCCATGTAAATCACATTGCTTCTGTCTCTGCTCATCCCACCAGTCCCCAAAGAAGCAGAAACCAGAAGTTCCAAGACCCTGGAGCCCTTTTGAGTCACAGGAAAGGCACATCTAACACATCTACAACTCCCTCCAGGGAAACAACCCCCCCACAGCTCTTGAGGGGAGCCAGGAAATCACAGCAACCATTTCCATCCGTGCCTACACCACGTCCCCCTCACTTCTCACAGTTTCCTACCCTCAGAAGGATCCCAGAGCTCCCCATCATAGGTCCTCTCCCAAAAACCTCTCACGGCTCCTCCAACAGCACAGCTTTGAGGAGCAATCCTTCCCTAGCCTGAATCAGGTCTATAGAAACTCAAGGCCCTCTTCTTCCACGCAGCAAATTCACACTTTAATTAGCTCTTTATTGGCCACAGCTGGTTCTCGTTGAGCCTGATGGGCATCGCTTGGACCTGGGCACAGGAGGAGGGCAAGCACCACTCCAGGCAGGCAGTGAGTGCCCTCACAGAGGTGCCCACACTGCTCTGAGGGGTCCTGGCACTAAAATTTGTGTGAAGCTGTCACCAGAGATGTGCTGGGTCTCACTCAATGGCAGGGAGGCATCTGGGGGGGGATGTACAAGTGATGTGCAAAGAGTACGTGACAATTTTCATCTGAGTTTACAGGCTGTGCCCTCCCCTCCATTTTTCTGTGAGAAATAGGATTTAGCCCCAAAGCGGGCGTTGTTTCTGTCACAGCTCATCTCAGTGCAAACAGCAGGGTCTCCAAACTGCAAAGCAGCTTAGAGAACAGCACCCACCACCAGTGTGTCCTCAGGGCCGCCAGGGAGCTCGCCCAGCCCCAGAGGACATGGCCAAATCGGCCCCTGCCTGTTATTTCCCCCGTCAATTGCCCACATTAGCAACTCCAAATGTGATGGAAACACTTTTTCCAATGGAAACACTTTTTCCAACAGAAACCTCGGTGCGCTTGGAGTGGCCTCACCCCCGACTGCACCGGCGTGATGTGATTTAAGAGGAAGCCGAAAAAGCAGCGATTGATTAGCCGTAAAACAGGGTTATAATCCAATAAATAAATGATAAATCAGCGTGTCTCCTCTTAGCGAGGAGCTGGAGACTCCAGGTTCCCCTCGAAGGAGCTGAACAGAATATCCATTATTCAAACCGATCGCAGCTACCCAAGTGGAAAGAACAGCTGTGCCTTCATGTTCCCTGACACTTTTTCTTGTTACACCATCCTCGCTGAGTATGAAGTGATTTGGACTCAAGGTAACTCATTAAGGGAAGGCAGGGAAGGCCATTTCCCGGGTCTCCAACCCCTGTCAGTTTGGATCAGAACCCAACACCCAAGGAGCAAAATGGGGTTACTTGGATAGAGCTCCAATGAATCCTGCTGCTCCCAGGGAAGGCTCTGCCCTTGCAGGGGGGGATTCCCCCAGAGCTCTGCTCACACAGCTCCATTAAACATTTGTGATGCAGGACCACCATCCCACCCGCCACCACCTTCCCGTCTCACCACTCCTGCAAGCACCGAGCCTCCAAGAGTTTAAAACTCCTGCAGAAATGTCTCAGCCCGCTGGAGCCCGGGATTACCTCCCACAAAATCCCTGCCCGTCCCTGCCTTCCAAACAGCCCTGACGCCAACATGCACACACACAATTCAGAGCCTTAATGAGAGCACGCACCAGCCTGGGCAGAGACAATGGGCATTTCTCATCACTCTTTAGACACAGCCAGAAAGTAGGACAGCACTTTATTTGGAAGCTCTGCTAGACCTGGAAAACCACTTCCCCACAGAAGCCCTGGGATAAGGTCCCCTCTGAGATAATCCCAAAGTTTTACTGTCTGCTCCAAGATTCTCAGGCAGGGCGAGTGTCTTAATTTTTTTTGCTCTGGGAAGGTTTTCTTCCCCATTGTGCACATTAAAAGGCAATCGATATCATCCCCATTGTTTACCCTGAAGTTTGATGCATGTCTTCCTTGCTTTTACGTCCTTGTTGTCACATTTTTGTGCCCCCTGGTGTCACCAAAGCCAGTTAATCTCTGGCCCAGAGTGAAGTGTTTTGTGTGAAATGGCAGTTTCTGGTGCAGAATGGTTTTGTAATGAGGCAGGAATCAGAGCTAAAACAAGGATATAATAAGACAAAGTGCTTATGAG
Source organism: Vidua macroura (assembly GCF_024509145.1). Classification (NCBI taxonomy): domain Eukaryota; kingdom Metazoa; phylum Chordata; class Aves; order Passeriformes; family Viduidae; genus Vidua; species Vidua macroura. The sequence continues at coordinate 9,734,489 of NC_071588.1, read as the reverse complement.
GGATAGCTGTGTGTAAGAGATACTAAAAGTGCAAGGCAAGCTGAAGGAGTATGAATAAAGCTATGAAACAAAATATAAACACATTGGTTTTGTGCTTGCTGGCACTGGGACCTGTCTGTGAGCGAGCAGGCAGCGAGCAAAGACAAAACCACGGAGCAAAACAGTTCAGTAGATGTGGATATGTGAGGGACGGCATCAGAAACCCAAGGAGACAAAGCAAGGAGGCCTCTGCCACCCAAACCAGCCCATGGCACGGCCAGGAGGGCGACAGTTCCCTTCGTGAAACCCCTGCACTGCTCTCAGAGCGCAGCTGCACTCACACACACCTGGAAAACTCCGGGAGGTTTCCTGCAAAACTGCCAGGCCCAAAGCTGCTTCCCTCTGAATGCCCAGCACAAAGGTTGTCCTTTGGAGTGTGTGGAACTCCCCAGGAGCCATCCTGTCCGTGCTGGAGGCAGCTCTCACCCTCCCCGATCACAGGTGAACAGAGGGAGGGGGCTCAGAGCATTTCCAGCAGTGCCTCTTTTTCTCTGCCTCTGAAGAAGGAACACTTTCAATTCACATCTTTTCCTTTTGGCTGCTGCTGCTCGCGTCCTCTTCATTCCTCATGCCCGCGCTCTTGGGGATCCCCAGGACACCCCTGACCCCGCTGCTGCCCCGCTGCCCCTGCCAGCCTTGGGAAACGCTTCCCGGGGGCTGCGGGACCGCTGGAGCCGAGCCCTGCCCGTGCTGCCGGGCTGCTCCCACCAGGTGGCACTCCAGGAGCGGCTGAGGCGACACCGGGCCCGGGAGAGATCGGCCCCGCTCCCGGGAACGGCCCCGGCCGCGGGAGCAGCCCGGCAGCGGCCGCGGGGGACACCCCCAGCAGCAAGGAGCGCCCCGTTCTCCTCCTGCGGGCTGCTGGCACCGGGCATCCAGGTCCTGCCTGCTGCCGTGGTTTCATGATTCCCTCACTTCGTGATTTCCCGATTTCAGGACGAAATGAGCTGTGGCACGAGGCTGGAGCTTCCCCCTCCCCATCCCGACCTCGTCCCCAATCCATCCATCCATCCATCCATCCATCCATCCATCCATCCATCCATCCATCCATCCATCCATCCATCCATCCATCCATCCATCCCTCTCTTCCTCCCTCCGTGCCCGAAGCCGGCCAGGCCAAGCGCTCCCGCCCCGTCGGTGCAGCCTCCTGACAGCAGAAGTTTGGAGCCGCGGTCTGGCGAGCTGGGGGAAAAGGGAGGATGAAATTTGTCGTTTCTCTCTCGTCCCTACCCCTGGGTAAATATTTGGCAGAGTGAACACAGCAGAGCCGCCTGTGGAAGGGGTGTGAACACAAATACCGGGGAGACTCACACCCGTTTCCCTCTCCTTGAACGGCGATGGTCAGGGACCCCAGAGCTGTCCCGGGGGTGACGGGGGAGCCTGGGACTGCTCAGCGAACTGCTGTTGCCAGAGGTGAATTTACCCAAAACACGCGATAGCGAAAGTATCGCTAAACGAATCGAGCCATAGGTCCCAAATCCACCGGTTCGAACCTCCGAGCCCCAGCCGGGCTCTGCTCGGCCAGGCGGGACTAAACCTGGGAAAGCCGGGGCCGGAGGGGATGCGTGCGGGCAGCGGGGACAGGTCGCACCGTGCCCGGCGTCCCACACCGCACACGTCTTGTGTGGAGTGAAAAATAAATGCACTCACAGCCACACTTCTTTACATTATCTTTACATAATGACACACACACATGTATTTGAGCTATATAAATATATGAAATGTATATAAAACTGCTTGCTGAATATCACGCGCAGAGAAAGCTGTGCATAAAGTGTCATCCAGCTACAGAGCGGCTCTGGAGCTCCTGGAGTGGCCGTAACCGCAGACCTGAGCGCAGGCGAGCGCGGCCGGGCGCGTGTCCGGAGCTGCTGCCCGGCTGCGCTCCCGCTCCCGGGGTCGGCGACGCTCGCCCGGCTGCCCGAGGGCTCGGGCGGCTGCTGCTGGGCTCGGGCTTCTGGACTGGTTTGCCCCTCCGTTATTGTTACTATGGGAAAACGCTGTCATCCATTAAATAACGTCCCTGCTGGCCCAAGCGCCGCTTTTCCTGGGAGCGAACCCCTTGGGGGGCGAACCAAACCCCGCTTGCTCGGACCAAAACCATTTTCGGAGAGGTCGTCGCTCGCTGCGCTCCCACGCGTGTTCCCCCCGTGTTTCGCCAAGGAGCCCTCCCGGGACAGGTTATTCCTCCTCTTCTGGAAAGGTTCCTGTTGAAAAATCGTATTTAAAACAAACCAAAAAAGCCACAGAACCACCGCCACCACCGTGGGGCGGCTCTCGGGTTCACCCCCCCACTAATGACTGACGGCTGGTGCCACTGAGACAAATAAATACATCGTAAGGAGGGCAATGGGTCGCGAGTCGTTTTGGCCCTAAGGTGAGATTTAGCAATGACCGCCCATTAAAACGAGCTTTTCACTTTTCCTAGGGGTAGCCCCTACCCCCACCCGCTCCAGCAAGGGAAGCGGGGGAGCCTCCTGACCTGGTTTATAATTGTATTTAGGTTTGAGGGGTTTTTTTTCTGCTTGCTTTTTAGATCGGAGACGGGAGAAATGAAAACTGGCTGAAAAAGGACTCGGCAGAACGGAGGAATAAAAAAGCGCCCCTCGAAAATCCACGGGGAAGGCCAGGAATGGACAGCGAGGGAAAGCTGGGAAAATGCATTTTCAAGAAACCTATGGAAAATAAACGCGAGAGCGCCTAGGAGCAGTGTCCCGGCAGAAGGGACAGAATCCTGCCGGAAGATCGCGGTGACACGTCCCCGAGGGAGCGCGGCCGGGCAGCGCGGTGGCGGGGACCCCTTTGCGGCAGAGGGACCTAAAACGGGACTTCACGAAAGCTTGGAGAAATCCCTCCAGCTCCCTCCCTGCCGCCTCCTCCTGCCTCAAGAACACCTCCTTGTTTTACCGACCCGTCAGTCCAGCCCATGGGATGCTCCAAGCCGGACCCCGCGGCCCCCCTGCTCGGCCGGGCTCCCCCCTTCCCCGGAGCCGCTCCGCTCGTACCTTCACTGGAAGGAGCAGGTCCAGCGGGGAAAAGCACCACTGGCTTTTCATCCCGAGCTTATTTCCTTGATAACTTTATTTTGTGAGTGGCGCTCGGGCGGCTTGAAAGGAAATAAAGCTTGAAAGGACCTCGGAAAGGAGAGAAGCCGGAGGCAGAGGGGAGCTGCCCCGGGAGGGGAGGGGGTCGGGGTGTCCGTGGGGTCGGGTCGGCTCCGCACAGCCCAGCCCGCTCGGTGCTGGTTTGGTTTTTATTTCAATGCCTGCTCTAGGAAGGTTTTTATGTGGGTGAATGAGGGAAAGGTGAAATTCAGCAGGAATTATGGCCGCGGTTACCTGAGCTAAAGGTCGAACTCTGTTTCGGCTGAGAGCGCTTAGAAGTATAATAATTATTAAGCATTTATTCTAGGATAATCAGATCATAAAAAGCAAGAAACCAAAGAAAGAAAGGGAAGAAAAAAAAAGATGGATTAGCAGAGGGAAAGCCCAAAGGTGGTGTCTGCGAGGCGGCTGCGGGTCGAGCTTCCACGAAGGAGGGTGGCAGATGAGGAAAGCGCGGCTCCGGAGCCCCGCAGAAGCTCGGCCCGGCCTCGGGGCTCGCCCTGCCCGCAGCAGCCCCCGCGTCGGGGCGAGAGGATGGGGCCAGGAGCTCAAATAGCACCTTGGACGGCCACTTCCAGCTCAAGGGCTTCGCCTCGCCGTGTTTTTACACGCCTTAATTGTTCCCTAATAATGCGGGGTTTGGGGAGAAGCACGTGGGAAGTTTGGGGCTGGCTGGAGAAAAAAAATCAAAATACCAAAACAAAAATGCCAACAAGAAAAACCCCGAGGCATCACCCTCCGGGGTTGCCTCCCTGGGAACCGCTGGTTTTTTTTCTCCCCACCCGCAACCAGAAAACTTCAGGTGCAAAGGGAGACGGTTGCGCGGCGGGTCAGGGCGATACCGCGGTGCCAACCCCCAGGTGCCCAGGCTGGAATGTCCTGCTGGGGGTCTCTTCACTCCCCCGGGACTGTCTGTGCCGTGGGGCACAGGATGAGGGCTCGGGGTTGCCACCGTGCCCCCGTGGACGGGGATTTCTCTGCGAGGCGCGGCTGGAGGTGCCGAAGGAGGGAGGTTTTTCCCGCCCTGTTTCCCCCATCAGATGATTCCAACCCCGCCGTCCCGGCGCCTCCAGCGCGGATCCGCCCGGCCGGCTGTCGCTCCCGGCCCGGGTGACAGGGACCGGGGGGGCAGCAGGGCGGTCCCCGCACGCTGCCAAGCGCCAGCGCCTCGAGGCAATCGCCTCATCGGCCCATTTACCCTCCCGAGACGGCAAACAACCGCTCCGTCCGTCAGCCATCCCTCCGTCCGTCCGTCCGTCCGTCTCCCAGCCCTGGGCAGGGCCGCGCGCGTCCGCGCTCCGGTCGCCCTCTGGCAGCGCCCCTCGCCCCGGGCGTGCCGGCAGGAACTGGGGAGTGCTCCCCGCACAGCCAGGGGCGCTCTCAGGGGCTTGGAGTTCCCCCATTTTGGGGAGAGCCCGTCCGAGAGTGGTTCCGACCCCGCTGCCCACCGGGGGCTGCGGCTTGGGCTCCCACCCGGGACGGCGTGTGCACTCCTGCAGACACACGGCTGCCAAATTTCAAGCAACTCCTCTAGATTTTAAATTTTTTCCCCCTTTTCTTTTCTCTTCCCTTCTCCCAAACTCTCTTTCTGCCTTCCCAAAATCGTTTCCCGGTGCAATCCTGCAGCCCGAGGCGAGGGAGGAGGCGGGATGGTCCCTGCTTCCAAGGTTTTTACGAACAATCGTTAAAGAAATCAAACTTTTTTTTTTTTTTTTTCCTTCCCCTGTGTTGAGGCCGGAGAGGTCCCTTTGATCTGCGAGGCCTGGCGTGCTCCGAGCCCGCACGCCGGCTGTTTGCGGGGAAGGGGCTCGGCCGCCGCGGGAGCCTCCGAGCCGGGGCATGAAAGGGGGGAAGGAAAAAAAAAAAACCCAACAAAAAAAAAAAAAAAAACAAAAAAAAAAACAAAAAAAAAAAACCAGAAAAAAAAAAAAATAAAAAGGACGTCCAGGGTACGGGAGATCGACCGAAGGGCTTAAATATTTCATATTCCTGGAAGCTGTCAAGGCCAAAAACAACAACACGCCTCCCGCCTCCCCCGGAGTGTTTGCAGAGGGCAGGAGCGTGTGTGCGTGCGAGGGACCGGGAGGCTGCGGGGGGGGGCGGGGGGGTAGAGAGGGTCATAAATTTTCACTTGTAATCAATCAATAATTAACTAATAGCGGAGCGTGGGCCGAGCGCGCCGGCGACGGCGGGTGCCCGGCCCGCCGGGGTGTCGGTGTCGCGCTGCCCCCCGGGGCGCTGCCGCTCCGGGGAGCGTTCCCTGCTCCTTCCCCCTCCGTCCCGGCGGGGCGGCCGCAGCCCCGCTTTCCCAGAGACTTTGGACTCGGGGCTAAAACGCCCGCGGGTAAAACGCAGCTCGGCTCCGAGCGGAGGCTGCGGGAGCTGCGCCGCGCTGCCCGGCCGGGGGTCCGCCTGGGGGGTGTGGGATGCTGGCTCCCCCCAGCGCGCCCCGATTCCCCCTCGGCGCGGTCCGTGCCCCCTCCCGCGGGCCGTGGGTCCCTTCGGGGGTCTCGGGCCGCTGCTCAGGCTGCCCGAGAGGTGGCGCCGGCGCCTCGCCGGAGCCCCCCCGCCGCCGGCCACCCCCACCCAGCGCCGGGTCGCCTGCATCAGCCATAAAACCATTGAGGATATCAAGACAGGCGCCAGGTGAGTAATAGACAGGATAATCCACAGAGATTGCTCGCTGTTTACCTCCTTCCACAAGCGCCACAAGAGTTACTCATTAACGTTACTATATACAAATAAGATACACAAGAGATAAAGCCATTTGCAAGTCAGAGTTACACCTGCGGTACACGGATTTCTTGCAAGGGCATGGCGAGGGGGAGGTCAGCATTAGGCCCGTGGAAAAGTGGGGTTTGAAGCAATCAGGCTGCACCCTCAGCCTTAAAAAGAATAAATCTTGAGCTCGGGGGTTGCGGCGCCCCGGGGCTGCCGGTGCCTGTCTGGCTTGTGGGACGGCTACCGGGCTCTTGGGCTGGCAGGAAAACGAAATGGGCAAGGGGGGTCTGGAGGTGGGTGTCTGCTGCTTTCCTCTTGACCATCAGCAGTGAATTCCTCGGCAGCTAGGACATTTTCCCCACTCATACACGGATCAGAGCGGCTCTCCCCCTCTAAGAGCCCTCTGGGGAACCAGCAGCTGAGAAAGGGAAAAAAACTGAGGTCCCCGCGTGATTCCTGAAGCCAAAGGGATGGGAGCGAGGGGCCGGGGGTCTGTCATGGACCGGTGCCTTGGCGCTGCCGCTGAGGCCGGAGCTCAGCGCAGAGGGGACAGCTGCTCCCCGTGGCAGGGATGGCTGTCCCAGGGCTCTGTCCCGCCGACCTGCCCCCCTCGGCACCGGATTCCCTCTGCCGGAGCGGCTCCAGCTCCCACCCGTGTGGAGGATCCGTGTGGAAAGTGGTTTGTGGAGCTGCAGCCTTCGGGCTGGCTGCACAGCCGCTGCCTCCTTCTTCGCGTGGATTCTTTTTTTTTTTTTTTCATTTCTTTTGTCAGACCCGCCGCCACCTCTATCCCTAAAACCCCTCCCCGCGCAGGCCAGCTCAGGGGAGCATCAGCTCAAGTGCCATTGCCAGCAGCCATCACCTTGGGCCGTCCGAAGGTGGGGGAAGAGGGAGACAAAAACTCCTGCTCAGCCCAAACCTTCCTCCCGCTCAGACAGCGTGGATTTAGACACAACCCCCATCCCCAAGCTCAAATGGGAAGGGTCCTGTTTCTCCACGAAGGGGAACAGTTTCATGTTCATGGGGGAATATTTTTAAATTTAAAAAAATCGAGAAAAAAAATAACAAAAAAAACAAAAAAAAACCCACAACTTCATGGCCACTTTTACCCCCTGGATCTCCCTTTATCTCGCCGGCGCAGGAACCGGGGGCCGCGGGCCGAGGGGCAGGCAGAGCATAAAACAGGATACAGGCTGGAAGTACATCCTTATAATATTTCTTACTGGCGGACGATGAATCGCTTTTCAATACACGGGCCACTAACTGTTGAAGGGATGGGAGAAAAAAAAATCTCATTAACAAGAAATATATATGTTCTGCTAAAGGATGTGCTCATAGGCTGGCAGAGGTACAGCAGGGGCTGCCAGCTCTCCTCAGCTCTCCTCTCAGTGACCTCCCAGGCCACTGGTCCAGCCTGGATGTCTGTCCCCGTTCCAGCCGTTTTCCAGCTTAATCGCGATATATCACGAGCCTAAGGGCGAGAAGGGGTGATTCCAATGAAAGGGAGAAAAATAGATTTTAAAAACCCATGTATTTCCAGGTGATAACTAACTGGGAAAGCCAAATCCTCTGCCCGGACAGGAGAGGAAAACGAGCCCAGCAGCAGCATCAACTCCTGAGCACTTTACCTGGAAACTTTGAAGGAGGGCTCTGCATTAAAATTTAACCGATCTATTCTCTAATTCTTCACTTTTGCGTTATTAATTTATGACAGATAAAAGCATAGCTGAGCCTTTCTCATTAACTTTTCAAACGCCACTTAATATTGTTCCATTAAAAGAGGTGACTTTAGTAGCCTCTGGATCGACTTTAAAAGCGAGAGGGATAAAGACGGCAAAGGTACATTAAACAGCTTGCTTAAAACTCGTCCTTCCCCCCCAACAATTCCAATGACACCATCTCGACTGGTTCGTACTAGCTCCTTGCAGGAGAAATATCTTAATATTGGGAACGGGAAAGGGGGTGGAGGAGAAAGGCAGAAGAAGGATATATATCTTTCAACCCCTCCATCCTCCCAGGCACTTCGGGGAGGGTTGGGATGAAGGCATTTCACAGTACGCCCAAGACATTTCAATAAAAATTTATTGAAACTTCAGTGACTTTTAAAAGGGGGGGAAAAATTACAGAAAAAAAAAATAGCAAGAACTTCTGAACATTTATATAACACAAAATATACCTTCATTTTTTTTTTTCTTTGAACCAGCTCTGAGCACCTGACTTTCAACCCAAGAAAATATGCACTCACTCAAACAAAGACAACAATAAGCACAGTAGTGAAACTCCATTGCGGGGTTGTTTTCTGACGCACTGAGGAAACGGGCAAAAATAATAGAAAGTACAGAAAATCCTAGAATCTTCACCTCTTTTTTTTTTTTTTTCTTTTTTTTTCTTTTTTTCTCTCTCAAGCCACTGGAGAAGCCTGTTGTCGTGTATAAACATATATAATTTTGTGGTTGTTGACATTTTGAACACTGAAGAAATCGAGGATTAAAAGCTACCATGGCACACTGCCTTGTCTTTTTCTCTCTTTGAACTTTTTAAGGTCTTTGAATAATTCGGTTTCTTTCTGCTTTGCCTTTTGCATTCGGCTCCTTGACCAAAGGACGAGGTTTTCCTGGGCTGAGCTCTGATTTAAAAACTGAGCCCTCACAAATGGGGGAATTTCTCCTCTGGGTCGGGATCTATGTTTAAAGGAATTACCAACTTGAAATGAAAACGACTAAAAATAAAAACAGAAGGAAGAAAAAAGAAGACCGCTGCAGTCGTATTTACAGAGATATGTACAATGTCAATAAATTAAAGTTTAATTTTGAGTATTCATATTCCACGTATTTACAAGAGTTATCAAATAATTACATAAATACTTTGTTTTAATAATAGTGTCCACTCTTTTCTTCTTCTCAGTATGTTAAACCTTGTTATTGCATATACAATTAAAGAGGGAAAGCTGTGATAAATCTACAGTCGAGCTACAGAGGTTTTTAGATAAAATAAATTCACTTTTTTTTTCTTTCCAACTACACGTCTTATTTTTGTTGCTACAAGGGAGGATGTTTAAGGTAGAGGGACAAAGGTCTTATTTTTGTTTTTATTATTATTAATAATAATTTTTTCCCTGGGATTTGAAACGAGCATTAAAAATAAACAACAAAACCCCACTGAAATAAAAAATACCACCACCCCCCCCTCAAAAAAAAAAAAAAAAAAAAAAAAAAAAGCAGACTACTCTGGAACATGCAAAAAAAAAGCCACCAACTGGCTCTCGGACATCACAATAATATTTTAAACACACAGCTTCCCTTAATATCGACTAAGGGGGTTGTGGTTAACAACCCGCCCAGGAAACAACTGTTGAAGAACCAATACGCGAGTTACTTACACGCTTTTCTTTCGGAGAGAAAAAAAAATCACTTCTCTTACTTAATTTTTATTCGTAAGTTTGTTTGATTTTTTTTGTTTTATTTTTTTCTTTTAGGTCTTTTTTTCTTTTTTTTTTTTTTTCTTTTTTTTTTTTTCCGGTGTGTTTTGGTTTGGGGTTTTATTTTTTTTTTTTTTTTTTTTTACACTGGTAAAAAAGAAAATAAAAGGAGGATGCCACAAACCCCACTGGTGCCTCGATCTCTGTGAGGAGCCTCCGACCCAGCGCTCCCCCATCCCCGACCCTTTTTCCCTGCTCCACCAGATACCTTTTTGTTGCTAAGCACGCACACAACGCCGCGGGATTTTATATGTTAAAAAAAAAAAAAACAGAAAGAGGGGAAAAAAGAAACCAAAATAAAGAAGGGGGTAAAAAACAAACACTCGCGGGGTGGAGGATGTGGTTTCTTTCAAACAAAGTGCACTGCGAGACTGATTTGAAATGAGCTCCCGGAGGCCGGGGGTTACGGGGAGCCGCTGCGGGATCTGTCCTGCTTGGGCTCGAGCCCACTGACCAGGCGCTGGATGTTTTGCAGTTCGCTGGTGGCCGCCTCCTTGTCCGCGCCCAGCTTGGGGGACAGGGACACGGAGCCGGACGAGAGGGTGGAGGAGCGGCTGGTGAGGTCCGAGGCGGAGTCCAGGGGCACGGAGCCGGGGCTGGCGCTCAGCCCGCCCGCCTTGCCCTCGCCGGAGCCGGCGGCCAGGCCGGGCAGGGCGGTGGTGAGGAGGCTGCTGCCGTCCGACAGGGGCACGGGCAGCGGGTAGGGGCTGTAGCGGAGCCGCGGCCGCACGGCGCTCAGGAACGGGTGCCGGTGCACCGAGCTGGAGGCGGCGCTGGAGGCGGCGGCCGCCGCCGCCATGTAGGTGTAGGGGTAGGGGAAAAGGCTGCCGAAGGGAGACATGGCCAGGCCCTGCGGGAGGGGAGGAGAGAGAGGAAAGGGTTACCGGCCCGCACGCTCACCGCGGCGATGCCGCACGGCAGCCCCGCGCCAGGTGCTCCCCCGCGCCCGCAGCTGCCAGCGGGATGGAGAGCTGTCCTCCCGCTGCCCAGGCCAAAAACACGTGCACGACGGGGCACACCCTGCCCGGGCTCTGTCCTGCACCGCCCCGCTCCCGCCGGGCCCATCGGGGGCCAAATGGCCGCGGGGTCTCTCCCCCACTCCTCCCCTTCACCGGGGGATTCTCTTGCGCTGGGGCAAGCGCCCTTTACCCGCAGGTCCGCCCCCCATCCCGCTCCGCAGGGCAGCCCCGGGCACATCCCCCCCGCCAGCGGCTCCGCTCCGCGGGCCGGGACGCGCCCCACAGCGCCGGGCTGCACCCGGCCCTGCCCCGGTGGCGATCGGGGCTGCGGGGCTCTGCACGACAGCCGGGAGGGTGGGAGAGCTCGGGGAGATCACGCCGGGCCACCCACCCCGCCCACAGCTTTCCCTCCTCCGACTTGCCGCCAAGCCCTGTGACTGGCCCCTGAGAGGGGCAGTGGGGGGGACATCGAAGCGGGGAATTTAAAGGAGGTGCCCGCTGCCCTCCCCCGTCCCCAGGCTCGGAGCCCCCGGCCCGGAGGGGCGGCGCGGGGGGAATGCAGTACCTGTGAAGCCAGGACGTGCTGCTGCAGATGGAAAGGCAAAGCAGCCGCCGATGCTCCCGAGAGTCCCTGGGCCGCCGCCGTGGCCATGACCGTGTTGTCCAGTCCCGAGACCCCGGCGGACGCCCCGGAGACGGTGGCGAGGAGGGGCCCCATGCCCGCGGCCATGCCGGAGAAGGCTCCCCCCATGGCGAACTGCCCGGGGTGCAGCAGCAGCGGGTGCCCGTTCCCCAGCGGGTTGAAGAACTGCTGGCCGGCCAGGGCAGGGGGAAAGCCGAGGTTCTGCAAGTGTCCCTGGCTCAGGTGGGCCGTGCTGTCGGTTTGCACCGTCAGGGGGGTGAAGGGCTCTTTCCCCAGCAGTCGGTTCTCATCTACTTTGGGGCCATCCCTGACGGGGCTTTTCAGTTCCTCGCCGCTCAGGCTTCCCCCCCGGGTGCTGGAAGAGATGGTAGCCGGGCTGTGCCGGGAGTCCGGAGGGGCTTTCTCAGTCCTCTCTCGGCTCCGACTCCCTGCCGAGTCCCCGGGGAAGAAGTGGCTTTTGGAGGGGCTGCCGCCCTTGTCCCGGGGGTCGTCCCCCGCGGTGGCAGCAGAGCTGGCCGGAGCTGGGGTGGCGGCGGTGGTCGTGCTGATTTTGCCCGACTCGTTTCCTTCTAGCAAGGGATCGTCTTTGCTGTCTGCATCGCTGTCTCCCTCGCTGGGGCAGAGATCTGCAAGACAAAGGGGGCCCGGGGCTGGGATCGGCATTGCACATCCCGAAATCCCCACCGGGCTGAGAGAGGGGGCAGAGACGCTTCCTGATCGGCCAGAGGTTTGTGTGGAAATACTTCCCTTTTTTATTATTATATAAATAAATACAGCCCCCGGCTCCCACCGCCCGCCCCATCCAAGCCAGCCCGAGTTTTACACAACGCAGCAAAATTGGCTGCGAAACAAAGCAGCGGCCCAGAGGAGCGACCCCCCAGCCGGGCGGGCCCGGGGCCAGCGGCTCCGCTCCCCGGGGCTGCCGGAGCCCCCAGGGACCCCCCCTTCCCTCCCTGGCTACAGCGGGGGTAGAGAAGGAAAGGGACAGCAGCAACCTCGGGGCAAGGCTGAAGGGCCTTGGGGATGTGTCTCCTACGAAGTTTTCCAAAGTTTTCATCCCTTTTAACGGGCAAACTTTGCAAACGCACACAGAGACACCCCGCAGCCGTCTTCATCAACCCCTGGGCCCCCCTTCTCCCCAAACACATGCACGGCTTCGCTGGATTCCTCTGCACTTCATCTCCTAATTTCAGCGCCCCAGGTGCGAAGCTCTGCTTTGCTCTTTGGGTCCCCTCCCAGCTCCCCTCCCCTCAGCTCGGCAGGCCTTTAAAAAAAACGAGTAAAGCAACTACAAAAAAGAGGTTGTTTCCTCCTCCCCCTGCCCCCCCGCCCGGGATGGATTGATACATACGAGAGAGCTGCAGACAGCTCCCAGCCCCGCGCGGAGAAACCCAGGGTGACTTTTCTATAACAAAGTTCGCGACTGTATCCAGGGGAAAGATCCTTCCTCTGGTAACAGATTCAGTGAGGGATATTAATGGAGTGACTCCAGTTTTGAACTTTTGCCCCGTGGTCTGTCTTTGCTCCCTTGACTTGGAGCTGGCTCCTTTCTGAACCAAGGAGGGGAGGGATGAATGTGCAGCAAGGGGAGAGGGAGGCCGGGGGGGAGAGGGAGAAGGAGAGGAAGAGTGAGGAAGGCAGAGAGAGAAGAGTGAGAGGGGAGAAGGGAGGAGAGAGAAAGACAAAAAGAAAGGAAACAAGAAGAAGAGTGAGGGAAAGAAGGAAAGAGAGAGCAGAAAACCTAAAGAGAGAAAGAATAGAGAGAAGAGAGCAAAGAGACAAAACATGAAAAAAGAAGGGAAGAGGTAGGAAGGAAGGCAAGAGAGAAGGAAAGAAGGAAGGAAGGAAAACAGGCCAGTGCCAGAGGGCAGTGGTACAGGCCAGGATGTGCCACCACAGAGCGGGCACCCAGGGTCTCCCAGAGGAGACCAGGGGCCACAGCTCTCACCTTTGAGGCTGGAGGTGCCCACGGCAGGCACGGCAGGACAGGAGGACTGGGCAAAGCACTTGAAGGCCGTCTGCTCATTGGACGACTCGTCCGAGGTGGGATTCTCCTTTTTCTGCCTCTCGTCGTACACCCGCATGGACTGCAGGGTCAGCTGCTTCCTGCGGGCACAGAACCCGCTGGGCGAGGGTCCCCGGTGCCCCCCGGGACCCCCCTGCTCCCCAGCCCCTCCTGCAGCTCCTACTGGGGCACGAGTAGCACAGGGGAATTAAGAGCCGCGGCCCCCTCAGGAGGAGAGCGCGTTTCTGGCAGGCAGGGCTTGGCTGCTAATGAGAGGAGATTTCTTGGAAGCGTGAGCAGCTCCTCAGCGAGGGCTGATATTAAAGACAAGGGGCGGAGGGGAGAGGGAAGCATTCCCTGGAGATTAGCTTTTAAAAGGCAAGGATGTTCCAGAGATATGAGCCATTTTAATGGTTGCTAAGATTGCTAGGAAGTGGTTATTTTGTTAGGCACTTTATGTAATCTTTTCACCAACAATTAACCCGGAGTAAAAAATCTATTTATATTTAGAGAAATTAGAAATCATTTCCGTCCTGTGGCTCCAGCGCTGGCTTTATTTTCACACTGATGGACAAGAGGAGCTGGCGTGTGCATGTTTGTGTGTGTGCTGGGCAGGGAGAGAGGCTTCTTGGTTTACACCACGTTCCCCCCACTTTTTTATTTTGTTGTTGGTTTGAAAAAGGAGAAATAGATCTATTTATTCATTATCTAAACCCCTGTTCAAATGGCTAAAATATCCTGTCTCCTGTAACGCAACAAAACAGACATATCCCCCATTAAAGGAAAAAAAATTGTAGCTTTTTTCCCCCATGTATTTTCTTCTTACATTAAAAATGAAAGTCTTGAGTCCCATTATAATGAGTTCTGTCTGCCTACCTGGGGCACAAACTCAGTCCTGCTGCTTTTGGAAAAAATGAAGAATCTTCTATCATTAATTACTTCCATATTCATGAGATACCTCTGTCCAAACAGTTTATTTCTGTGTTTCTCCTCCATATCTGCGTTTCTCCTCCATTTCTGTGTTTATTTCTGTGTTTCTCCTCCATTTTACTCTTTTCCAGACAGTCCCCAGAAAAGCGCCAGAGGAGATTCAAGCAGTGCTCAGCCCTCACTTGTCCCTCTTCTCCAGTCCCAGACCCAAACTACACTGTAATATTCTCTCTCAATTTTGTAAGGGAAAGTTTTTTCCTAGCAATATTTGCTTAATGTACTGCACTCCCTTTGGCCAGTCATCCCCTGTGATGTGAAAACTAAACGTGGAAAGCAGGAAAGAATTCCCATGCAATCCGTTTGACGCTATTAACACCAAGATCCTTATGGATTTTGGCGGGGGGAAGTGTGGTTTGGAGGCAAGGCAAGGTGATTTTGACCTCTGCTCGTGTTCTGAGCTTAACACATGAAAACCAAATGAGGAGCCTGTAAAGAATCAAGCCAGACTCACCTCTTTTCCCTTCTTCCATTCCCGGTGTCCCGAAAACCTTTAGCAAATGGGTTGTTGTCTATTTTTAATTGCGTGATCTATAGGATAGAGAGTAAAAAAAAAAATAGCCGGGGGGTTGAGGCAGAATAAGGAGATTTTTGTATTATAAAACAACAGCAAACCCTACTCTTCCCAGTTCCCCTAGTGCTGGCAGGAGGAGGACAGGGCAGGGGGCAAAGGTGCCTGGTTTTTGGGTGAATCCATGTGTTCTCCTGAGCTGTTTGGAGGCAGCTCGCCCCCAGTCCCCCGCCGGGCTGGCCGCTGACCTGGACCGTGGTGGCAATGAAAGAGCCCCGTGTTGCTGCCACCGCATCGGAATGAATTGAGCTGTGCAATGAGATCCATGCACGTTATGCCTGTGCTTAAAACTCTTTAAATACCATAATTAAACCGCAAAGGAATCATACCCACCCCCTTGCTATAATAAAATACTTTATATAATCGCATTATGCTCCGTGTGTGTTGGGGCGCCAGGGGTGCCAGGAGCCAGTTCATTTTTTTGGGGGGGTGCATGTGGAAGTTCCTCGGTTTGGGTATCCTCGGGGTTCAGGTTATGGCAGGGAATGGCTGTTGGGAGGGATGGGGGGTGCGGGGCATCCCGCAAGTGCCGGGTGCCCGCGCGTACAATGCACGGAGCCGAATTCACAGCCCGGCCGGGGCTCACCCCGCTGGAACAGGATGCGAGCAGTGGGAACGGGAATGCCGCCTCCCGGCCGCTCCATTCCCGGTCTCGGGCCGGGCTGGAAGCACAGCGACCCCCCAATTTAGGAGCAGAGGATGACCCCGAAAAGGAAACCCCGCCTGCGCCCGAGCGCGGGCAGGACTGGCCCTGGCTCCTGAGTCACCCCCCGCCGCACACACGGGAGCAGGAGGGAGCAGGAAAACGCCACTGCTAAAACCAGCGGGACTTTTAATCCAGGTGCTCCCGGCCGTGCCTTCTGCTCCCCCCGCGCCGAGCCGAGGGCTCCCCGCCGCTTCCGCACGCCGCTTCCCGGCCGATTTCATGGCAATCACACAAATATGCTCATTTCTGTCCTTCAGCCGAGCCGCCCCCAGCTGATAGACCGGGGCGGCCAGCCCTGCTGATAAAGTCCCAAAGCAAAGTCTACTCTCTGTACACTCATTTTCTTTCAGTTTCCTTGCAAGTGCCTGGCTGCAGAGAGAGAGAAATAGCCCGAGCCCCGAGGGGGAAGCGGTTTTTTGGAAACGGAGGGCAGAAGGGTACAGACCCCCCCCCTTTTCACCCCCAAGTTTTTTACGGTGAAGGATGTGAGGGGCAGAGAGGGGCACAGGGGAGCTGCAGCGAGCGGGCGCTGCGCATCCAGAGCCTCTGCGCTGAACACACGCAAACGCAAAGCTGTAATTCACAGACAACAAAAAAATCAAAGCCCCTTTTTTGGCTCCTTCGCTTCCTTCCACTTGACTTAATAATCGTAAATTCGCCGTTTGCCACTCTCCCAAATATACCACCTTCATCGCAAGTGACAATAAACCAGCAGCAATGGAAAGGCAACGTTTGCAGCGCTGCAAAACTTTCTCACACGGGCTTTTTCAGCCCTTCCAGCTAAATTCAAGCGAGATACCCCTCTCTGACCAGAGCATATTTCTGCACCACAAAAAATAATAAAACACTGCAGGATGCAAAAAAAAATATCATAATATAATAATAATAGAAACCAGACGTGCGCTCCAGCCTTATTGCCAATTGCTGTTAAAGGAGCTAAAACAGCACAAAGGCCAGGAAGAATTACAAAATCTCAGCCCCGCTGCTCTCCCTACTCTGTCTTTCGACACACAGAGCCGAGTCTTTTTTATTACTTTTTTTTCCGTGATGCATCTTAGATTAAATCCACACTAATAGCAGCAAACCCCACCCCATCCCTTTCCTCATACTGGGGAGATATACTGGGGGGGAAAAAAATGGTAGAAAACCTCTAAACATTCTCCCCCTCACCCCCAGTCCTCCCTCCTTTTAATTGCCTTCCCCGAGGTCGGTATTAGGAGAGTGCTCGACCCCCTCCCCCAGCGCCTTCCCGAAGTTGGATCAAGGAGGTTTTGGGGGAAAAGATAAAGGAGGGGAGAGAGAGAAGAGCAGGATGGGCTTCGGGAGTTTTAAGGGAACAATGCAGAGTAAAAGTTCTGTTAAAAGCCAAAACACGTAAAACAAATCCTCTCTTAATCTCCTTACCTTATCATTCTGGTATGCGGTCACTGCGATGAATTCAGTCTCCGGGAAAACGTAGGTCCTGAACGTGCTGTAAGGAAGCTTGAGGATATCGTTGGCTCGGACGATGTGGAACCGGGGCTGGTACTTGTGCATGGAGTTTAAAATGGTCTGGTGGGGGGCAGCGGCCGGCAGCAGAGAGGGCAGGAGGGGGGGGGGAAAGAAGACGATCAGCAGGAGCAGCATTTCCCCCAGCCATCGGCACTTTCTCCTCCTAATTTGCCTTCCCTCTCCTTCCTCCCCTCACTCCTCCTCCCTGCCAAGCACACTCCAAACACACGCACATGCCTCGCAGCATCCAACTAAAAGTACTGACAGCTCCAGCTCGCCGGGGCTAGGCTCTCGCTGGACCTCTCGAAGGAGAGGAGAGAGGGGGGAATCCCCTCAGAGCTCTGCTCGGAGAGGGGGAGAAGCTGTTTGGGCTCCGGCAGCAACGCCTTTTGATTTCAAAGTGTAAAACAAAAATAAAATCAAGTAAAGCAGGAGCAGCAGCTACAGTTGCAACACCACCACGAGAGCCTCGGCTCGGTCTAATTGCGTGCCCCAATTCACTTAAGGCCTTCTGCGAACGGCAAAAATGTATCGTCTAATCAAATCACAGCAGCAAATGCAATCTTCAGCACATTAGAGATCCCCCGGCCGCGGCCACCACCAGCAAGCCCCGGCTCCGAGGCGGAGGCTTTCCCAGGAATAGAAAGAAATGGCCAGCATCGACAGAGCACTTATCAGCAGGTTTGTTTGATTTCACTCTCAGGGTAAGTTTTTATCTCTGCACACCCGGTAAATGTAAAGGAGTGGATAGACATGAATGGGCAACTTGACCTCTGCTTTTAGTCCCTGTTTATTTTCACTCCGGCTTGCTTTACATTATCCAGATTAATATAGATTTAAACGTTTGCGTACTTAGGCCTTTAAGCCCTTTATACACATATGCATATCGTTTTCCTACGCTTAGAAAGTGTGATCGACTTTATTAAAAATATATATAGATATATAAAGTCACCGCAGCTCTGAGAAATATCGAGTTGCTCTGCGCTGGAAATGTATCCCTAAAGTTAACGCTGCATGGCACGGGGAGGTTACAGAGCAAACTCCAGGCTTTAATCCTGACCCCAGCAGGAGGAAAAATCAGGGACTGTTATAAACCGGGCAAATGCCTGTCTCCGGGTGCGTGGGGAGATCCTTTTCCCCGTTTTCCCCGCATTTTGGCCACCCGCTGGAGCTGCCAGCGGGACCAGCCCGGCCGAGGAGCCGCCGTGCTCCGGGCACACCCCCCCGGGACCCCCGCTCCGGCCGGGTGGCGAGGGAGGGGAAAAGGGGGGCGAAGGAAGGTGTAAAAGGCACTCACAAATCCGTGCTTGTCAGAGATGTTATTAGTGAGCTTCAGCTTGTGGAAGGTGACGACTTTGGACATCCATTGTTCGCCGGTGGCCGGGCTGTCCGGGTGGATGTACATTCTCTTTGGCATTTCAGGGTCAGCCTTGCCGGCTACCATCCACCGGGAATTATGGAATTTGTACCTACAATCATCAGCCGCCACAATATCCATCAATAAAATGTACTTGGCCTTTTTATCCAGTCCAGTGCATCTCACTTTAAATGGAGGAAACATTCTCCTATGGGCAGAGGGGGGAGGGAGGAAGTGGGGGGAAGAAAAGACAAGAGAAAAATAAAATAAAATTAATTACAGCGTTTAAACAAGCTTCTGAATTTTGGTAGCGTGTCTACCAAGCAACTTCTTCAGCTCTCAAAAGCAGCAGAGTAAGTCTGTGTCCAGCAAAAAGGTTTCCTCTCCTCATCCCCACCCCGCCCCCAGCGAAAAGGTTTCTCAAATGCTTAAAAGTTGCAGGAGAAAATGGTCCCTGGATGGGAAAGGTACGCATTCCCTAGAAATCAGCAGACTCCTACCTCTCGCTGCCATTCCTAAACAGCAAAGGCCCATTTGGGGCTCTCTGATCCCTCATTAGTTTCCTTTTTGCCTGCTAAACAAAGAAATGCGAGCTGATCGCACCCCGATAAAATAAATCGTCTGAACTATTACAACCCAACCTCCCGATAAAGTGAGGTGTTTTGAACTTCGCAGGCGAGAATAAAAAACCCCCAGCGAGGGCTGCCGGGGCTCTCCGGCCACCTGGGGATCCCCCGTGTGCCGAGGGTTCTCTGCAAACCCCGCTCCCCTCCGCTCCCAGGTCCGGCTCCAAACTGCAACAGGATACCACAAATTTGCTGTTTATTATATCGAGTGGTTGGCATTCAGCAAATCTCAACTTAAAAGGAAACACATGACTTTGCAACATGTAAGAGCTCTTAATACTGGCCGAGGCTTTCACGCAAAAACTTTTGACCACAATTAACAGAAAAAACTTCGGGAAAGCAGTAAAACGGGCGAGGAGAATTTTTTTTTTCTCCTTGCTGCTTTTAAGGCTTCTATTTATTTTTTCCCCTGAGCCCGTAGCCTGCAACTGGTGCTTTGCAAATAGGCGAAGCTCCAGCAAGGCAGCTGAAGGCCATCTAAGAAGACTTTTCAGGAGTGGCTTCCTCGAGTAATTCTCCTGGCAAATCACATGTGGAGAGTTTGGGAGGTTTCTCAGAGAGCCCCTTAGAAAAACACCCGGGTGCAAAGGAGGTTTTCACCCTACGTATCATCACAGCAGTAGATAGAGTTGTAAAAGAGTCCAGATGTCAATGAGTAGCGAATATAGAGAGAGATTTCAGACGGGTAAACCTATAAAAAGCAGAAATGCCGAGCGTGGACGCGCCGTGTGTGTTCATTCATTCCCACGTGAAGGTTACATAAATATAGGGATAGGCAGAGCAGAGCTGCAAACCCTTCCCTGCCACTCCAGCAGCGGCTGCAGGACGGCTGGGGAGTTTTGTCATCTTTTCTGTACGTTTTCAGACATAATCAGTCAGCACAAACCCAGCCGAGATCCCAGCACAGACAGAGGCACAGCCTGACACACCGAGCCTATCTTCCCTCCTGCCCCACCAGCAGCCAGGCGCCTCTCCAAAGGATTTTTCCTTCATTCCCCTTTCTTAAGGAAGAAAAACTGCGTGTAGCGAGGCTGAAAACCAGGCCAGCCCCTTTGCCAACCCCAAATTATTTTCTTCCTGCTCCCAGTCTTCTCCAGCAAGCATTAAGCTACTGAACCATGAAGGGACCCTCTCACCCCCTGCACACGCACATGCTCAGCAGGGCCGGGTCGCGCTTGGGCTTTTCCCGGCAGCCTGGTGCCCCAGACGGGCTGGGATCTTCAGCTGCCTAAAGCTTTCCATAATTGCAGGTGAAAGGAGGTTTACGGAGGAAACTGCCGGAGAGAGAGCCTTGCCCTGCTGGGGTGCAGAGACTGAGGGGTGGGGAACGGGGGGGAGGGGGGGGGAGAAAGGCACGAACCCCAGACCCAGACCTACCTTCCCGATTTGGTAATCACCATCTCTGTGCCTCTTTTATGGAATTGCTCCCAAAGCTCTTTAGCTTCCAGATGCACTTTCGGATCGTCTTCTACCTCTTCTTCTGGCTCCAGAGTTTTTAAAGGCCTCAGATGGGCTGCTGCCTGGTGACCCAGGGAAGAAAAGGGAATGCCAGTCTCTGCAGCCCCCACTAACTGATCCATGATGGGTTTAGCCAGAGCCCCGGGAAGGGAGAGGGCGGCCGCCCCGTTGGGAGGCAAAGCCAGAGCCGGGAAGAAGGGAGGCTGATGTCCCAACACAGCGCTCATGGCAAAGTCCGGTGCCCGGTGCGGTAAAAAGGGATGATAAGCCATGCTTGTCCCAGGGATTACTGGATCTCTCATCGGTAAATTCATCCACTCCACTCCTCGGTCTTCCTACTGCTGGAGTAGTCCCGGAGTGGTTTCTAACAGCACATCACGAAGAAGAAAAATTAAGATAATAACAATAACAGCAATAAAGCACCAAAAAAAATTTTTTTAAAAAAAAAAGGTTGGGGAAAACAAGCCCTAAACAGCACAGTACATGAGGGAGAGGCAGAACTTCTACAGCCTACAACTTCCCGAGCCGGGGCACATCCCCAGCCCTCGGGACAGCGGATTAACAGGATTGTTCATTATTAGTCTTGCTTTTTCTCGTGTTCGGTCTCTGAGGCTTTGTTTTACTTTTTAGTTGTTTGCGTTTTTTTCCTGAGTGGAAGTCCTTGTGCTGGAAAAGAAACGCCGAAGAAGAGAAGAAAAAAAAATCCACCGGGTTCGCTGTCTGCTCCTGTTGCCGCCGAAGAGCTGGACGAGCCGAAATCCTTTTTTTTTTTTCCTTCTTTTTTTCTCTTAGTCCCAATCCCCCTTCTCTTCTTCCGTGGCGGACGGTGACGGCTCGAAGCTGGGTTTTCTTTTTGGGTGGCTGGCTCTCTTCGCCCTCCCCCCCACCCCTCCACCTTTCCTCCGTACGTTCAGGCTGCAGAGCAGAGGCTGGGGAAGGAGGGAAAGCAGAAAGAAGCAAACAAACCCACCCCCCCTCGCCGGCCGAGGAAGGCTCCTGAGCAACCTTCAGCAGCAAAAACTTGTAGGGAAATCTCGTTTCCGCCTCGCCTTCCTCACTCCCCAAGCAGGAGCTGGTCAGGGTGCCCTGATTTCCATCAGGATCTCTTCTTTCTTTCACCCTCCTCCTTTTTTTTTTTTTTTTTTTTTTTTTTTAATTTATTTTTCCCCCTTTCTTTCTCTTTCGCTGTGCCTTAAAAAAAAAATCTGGCAGAATTATATTGTTGTCTCCATAAAAGAGAGAGAAAGTGAGAGGGAAAGAGAAAGGAAGAGAAAAAGGGGGGAGGGAGAAAGAGAGAAAAAGAGAAAGAGAGAGAAGAGAGAGGGAGAAGGAGCCTCTCGGCTCTGAGAATTCCCTGTGAGTCTGTGCTCTGCGTGCACCCGATCGTAGGGATGTGTTGTGGGTTACAGGGGAGCTGGAGCCGCCTTGATTGGCTCTTTGACGCTTTCGGACCAATTGTGAGGCTCCATAGGCGGGGTTCTGACAGCTCGGGTGGAGGGGGACAGCGCCGAGTTATAAAAAGAAGGTGTCGGAAACTGTAACGCTGCAGCAAAGCATCACTAGTACTTCGGGCCGTGTGAATATGTCAACATGATCAGAGGGGAGGGAGCAGGGAGGGAGGAGGGAAGGGGCCGGCAGCGCCCGCCTCTAGGGGGGTGCTGGGGGCCGCCTCGCCCCCCGGCCCCGGCCTCCCGCCGCCCCGGCAGCCCGGGCACTGCCCGGCCGCTCTCCCCCGGTAGGAGCTTCCCGAGCGCCGGCAGCGGGGGGGCCTCCACCCGTGGCGGTCGGGGGGTCCGAAGCTGCGTGCCCCCCTTCCCTAAACGCCGCCGGTACCGTAGCGGGGTCCCCCTGTGTCCCCCCCGGCCCGGAGCCACCTCGGGAGGCCGCCGCGCCGCACGCCCATCCCCGCCGCGTCGCGGCTGCCGCCGGTCCCCGCAGCCGCCGGGCTGGTGTCACCCCCCTGCCGCTGCCCCCGCGCTGTTTTTCCCCTCCCCGGCAAAGTTGCTTTCTTTAAACGACACCTCCAGGCCGGGAGCCGGGCGCTTTCCTTCCCCCCGCGAATCTGGGGGTGAGCTCCGTGGCTCGGGGGTGGCTCTGCGGCTCTTCCCCCCGCTCGGAGCTCGGCTCCGGCCGCCCCAGCGGCCGCGGCCGCCGTTATTATTGTTGTGGTGGGCGGCTGGAGGCTGCGGCGGGCGGGCGGCGGCCGCCGCTGGCTCAGCTCCGGCCCCGGCGGCTGCTGATCGAGGCGGGTGCGCGCAGGGAAGCGGGAGGCCGCTGGAAAATGGGATTTTAATGTATTTATTATTCCTTTTTTCTTTCTTTCTTTGGCGTTGCCGATTAAGGCCACTCGGCTGGCACCGGCGCCGACAGGGTTACGCTCCCACACCCCTCCTCTTCCACGAGGTGCGCGGGGAGGAGACGGGAAGTGCGGCTTTCCCTGCGCCCGGGCCGGGGCAGCGCCGGGCGGGGGGGCCCAGCTCCGGGTTAACCCGGGCTCGCATGGAGCCAGCCACCCCCCGGGGAAGGCGTCACGCGTGGGTCTGATCCGACCCCACGGAGAGGGAAGAGCCGGGCAGGATCCACCTGGGAAGTTTCTGGGGAGATATATTCCTTTCGGGGGGGGGGGTGCTGCTGGGAATGGGTGTGTGACAGTGCAGGGCAGCAAGAGGGGGCTTGTGACTGTGCGTGTCGTGGCCATGCAGTGCACGGAGCGCCCACGCGTGTCAGGCAGGGTATCCCAGCGCTGGGAGGTGCCGAATCACTACCCTGCCCTGGAGAGGGAGGGGGGAATCTCCTGACGCCCCCCACCCTGCTTTAAACAGGGGAGGATAATCCTCCGGGAGCGGAGCGGGGGAGCGCGGGGGCTCGGCGCTGGCTGCGCGCAGATGGGAGCGGAACCTCTAAAGTGATTAGCTCTTCTAACATTGCATTTTTGACGCACATGGTTAAGAGCGCTTGGCGCCAGCTTGGTGAAGTCCCTGTAGTAACCAGCGTCTAGGATCGCTTTGCATTCACCAAAATATCTCCCCTTTAGTCGGGGGTGGGGGTGAAAAGAGGAGGAGGGAGGAAAGGAAGCGGGAGTAATGCGTTCAAAGAGGATGAGGGGGGAGAAGTCTGATGTGTTTCACGAAGCCAGGAGCCTGGTTACCAGCGCAGCGCTCGGCTGCGCTGTGCGGCTGCTTATCGACCGAGAGAGCGAGTCTTTCCAACCTCTGCTCGGAACCGGTTCTCGGGCTCCTGCCGCGGTGGGAACCCCCAAAGCCTATGCCTTCCCTTTATCAGCCTCCACAGCAAACGCCCGGCGGCCTCAAGAAGTTTGCTGCAATTTACCCCAACCGGGCCGCCGCTCTCTCACGGCGACCGGGAGGTGCCCGCGGGCTCCCGCGGGACAAGCGCTGCCGCCCCCGGCCCCGCCGCGCCCCGGCCCCCGCGCCCGCCCCGCCGGAACGCGCCCTCGGCGCCGCGGCACAAACCGGAGTCGCTGCCGCCCTCCGAGCCTGCCCCGCACCTTGCGCCGCGCTCCGCACCCACCCGCGCAGGAAAATAAAATGTTTGCCGCTTATGATTTCCAATTCCAGCGTCTGTCTAATGGCGTGCAAACTTCCGCCAGTTCCGAGTGACCTCCCCGACGAAGCCCCCCGGAGACTCGTATTATGAAGGGAGGCTGCACTAATCTAAGATCAAAAGCGGGAAGGTGCGAACAGTCTTTGTCTCCCTTCGGCCGCCTCATTCCCCCTTCTGTGTGTGATAAATCTACCCTGGCGCCGACTGCGCGCTGGATGATTAATTTGCAAGCAAACAAAAGGGACCTGATGGCCAGCCATCTTAGTTAAATATTGGCCAGTGCTTCCAGCTACTTGTTAGCCTCCTCTTTGCCTGAAATAAATAAGCGAGACGCAGAAGTAAATAAATAAGGAGACCCGCAGAAATGAATGGCAAAGCGAAGGGATGGTACGGGAGTAAGGAGAAAAAAAAAAAAAAAAAAAAAAAAAAAAAGAGATCAGGGCGGCTGACGGTGAAGCGGGAGCGGGTGGAGGTGGGAATGGGGCTGGTGGCGGGGGGAGCCAGGGTGATAGCACGCTGAGATAGCCGGCTGCCCCCGCGCCTCCCGGCCTGTCTACAGCCTGGGCTTGCACCAAGGCCGACACTATCTTGGCTCTTCAAAGAGGCATGAAAGGTCTCTGCTGTCTCCCCGGAGAGCAGCCAGGCCGGGGCTCTCTAATCTCGTAGCTCAAGAGCTAAAGGCCAGGGCGGGGGGAGCGGCTCCCACCTTCCCCAGCTCTTCTTCACTCCACCATCGCCAGCACCTCGATGGGTTTTCCCCGGTTGGATCCAGACCCCGGGTCTGTGGTGGCTGACCGGCTGGGAGAGCTCCGCTTCCTCGGATTTCACCCTCCTAAGCAACTTTTAGCGTTTGCACGAGAGCTCGGCGCTGCAGCGAGCATTCCCCGTGCGTATGTGTTGGAGGTGTGGGAGGAGAGAGGCTTTGGCTCTCTCCCGGTGGCCTGAAGAGCCAGCTGGAGGAAGGAGGCGAGAGGAAAATAAAGGCAGCCCAGCTTTCGGGCCCACACGTCCTCTCCCAGGCCTGCGGGAGCAGCTCCGAGGCGTGTGTGCGTGCGTGGAGGGGCTGTGTGTGCTCCACGGCCTCTGCGGAGATGCGCTCTGGGTGTGTGGCACCGGGAGGGATTCGTGCCCTGGGGCACACCGCCAATCCCCGCTCCGACAGCAGCCCCTGAGGTGTCCCTGACACCCCCTCTATGAGCTGGGTGCTCTGCAGGAAAGAACAAGCCTCGGTGCATGGTGAGCAGGGCCAACGTGCACAGCCTAAGTGGGGTTTTGCATCCTATCTATGCATTTCCTTATCGCACTGCCTGTTCCAAGCATCCCCAGGGGCCCAGACCCATCCTGCCTGCCAGCAGCTCTGCATCCTGCAGCATTTATCCCTCTCCTCCCTCCCTTTCCCACGGCAATGCAACCTCTGCTCCGTCTCCAGCCCTTCAGAAGGCAACACCCCAGCGTGGCCACGCTGTGTTTATCCGAAATAAAACGCAGCGGGCTGGTTTACTTTGGCAGGTTTGCAGTAAATACTGGCTGGAGCACGGGGGGCATCTGGGGAGTGGTGATTACACGCTTCTTCCCAGGGAAAGTGTGCCCAGCCCCGGGCAGGCCCTTCCCCAGCCCCACAAAAGGTGTCAGGAGATGGGGGCCGTGTTGACACAGATCCATCCCAGAGTGGCACTGCAGGCCACAAGTGTAATGGAGCAGCTCCCTTAGGGAGCTCGTCCACACACTTGGATCATACAAACTGCTATGGGGAGAGTGGGGAATCACTGTAGCAGTTCTTTGCCTTGCCCTTTGGCAGAACACTTCCTCCAACTGCAAATTGGATTTCATGGAAAGTCTGGCCCAAAAACTTTTAAAAATAACCTGCCAGAGTCTAAAAAAGCATTGTGAGGCATTAAAAGTATCAAGAATTAAATCTCCCATGTCTCCCTCTGAGCAGGCTCAGCCCCATCGTGTCCCACTGCAATCAAAGGGGCCATTCCCAAATGTCTGAACAGAAGATCCCCCACCAGGGGGATCAGGCCCCCTTCCCAACACAACCGAGGTGAGGGCTTTGCAGAGTTGGGGGAAGCCCAGAGACAGCATTGCTTGTTGTAATACTGGGGGAAAAAAGAGAGGAAAGCACCACTTGGAGAGGTTTCTCCTCCACCACCTCTCACTGGGATGCAATCCTCAGGGGAAGGCTGCTCGTGGCCCAGCCTGGTGGGAGCAGAGCAGCACTGAGTGTGACAGAGCCACTGTGGGGCCAGGCAGTGCTGTCCCCCAGCACGGGGTCACCACCAAGCTGGCAGTGAGCAGCCCTTCACAGCTCCCAACTCCCCTCGCTCCTCCTGGGCACCCAGAGCCTGGTCGGGATCCTGCCAGCTGCTGGCTCCAGTGGAAGCCCAAAACATCAGGGTGCTCAGATCACCAGCCCTGCCCCGGTTCCTCCCCTCCTCACAAGACCTGCCTTCATCTCATCCCCATCCCGGCTGCTCTGACATTCTCCAGTTGCCTCCACTTTGTCCTGGACTGGAAAAGAAAATAAAGGAGCACCCAGAGCTGCCTGCTGCAGCTCTCCCCTCTGCCTCGGGCCAGGCCCAGCCTCACCGACCAAGGCATGTCAGGGCACAGCAGGGTTTGGGGCTGGACCTCTTCCCTCCCAGGCTCACATCCCTTTTTACCGTTTCTGAGCCCTTTTTGCACTATTCAGCTTCTGCTTGCCACAAACCAACACCCTCTGCACTCACAGATCCAGCGACCCTTTCCACCCCCTGGTCTTGTTCTTCTCACCAGTGTGCTGCTGGCAGAAACAAAATGAAAGCCCTATTTCCTCCCTTGCCCTCTCTACACCCATTCTTCTGCTTCCACCATCGTTGGCCGAGCAGAAATTGTAAATAGAGTTCACTATTTGGATAAGGCTTTTTTTTTTTTTTTTTTTTTTTTTAATACCCAAGCCATACATCCAGTTTGCCGCTCAGGAAGTCGCGCTAATTGTCCTTTCCTATAGTCAAACAGATCTATCTTTTCAATGCTGTCTTTGTGTCTCTGCGTGCGAGAGAGAAAGAGAGAATGAGTGGATAGGTTTATTCAATTATTTAAACACACACACAACACAACAAGAGGGCCAAGGAGCGCCGGTTCCTCCCGCAGAAGCCCTCCAGCTCTCCAGACGCGGCATTGCCCCCCCACCTCCCCGCAGACCCAGTAGAACAAGGCACTCGAGAGCACCCGGCAAAGAAACCGATTTTATCTGCTTTGACCATCAGCCGTGTTCTTTAACAACCCAGAACCGGAGCCTTTCCCATCTCCACACGCCCCCCGGGCGTCTCCTCCGCGCCCCCGGCCTGGCGGGGCGGGCGCAGCTGCCCCCGGGGCTCGGAGCGGGGCCGGAGCCCGGGAGGTGCTGAGCAGCACCGGGCACACGCAGACGCTGGGCTGCAGGTCAAGGAGGGGAGTGGGAGCCTCTGGCACCGCCACTGACACACACTTTGCTCCCGTTTTCTTCAAGATGCCACCAAGTCACCCGGTCATCGATTGATACCTCGGGCGGGGGGAGGACCAGCTGTTGCAAAAGGACATGGTAAATCTAATAGGGGCTGCTGTCAATAAAGAAATGACAGGGAAGAAGAATCGGCTTCTTAAAGTCTGCTGAACTAACACTCACCATGCAGCCGCGGACACGTATTCTCCATCGAAGCCTGGTATCCATTACTATTTTCCTTACTAGGT
Organism: Vidua macroura; assembly: GCF_024509145.1. Classification (NCBI taxonomy): domain Eukaryota; kingdom Metazoa; phylum Chordata; class Aves; order Passeriformes; family Viduidae; genus Vidua; species Vidua macroura. The sequence continues at coordinate 9,707,069 of NC_071588.1, read as the reverse complement.
TTCAATTAAAGAGCTGTAACCCCCACACGCACACCCCAAGGCAGGGCATACATGAAAGGGACGAGGAGGCAGCGGACAACTCCTGCCAGCCCCGAGCCTCTGACGTGCCCAAGCGAATTCCCCCGGCCCCGAGCGGCCGGGCCGGGGCAGAGCCGCGTCCCTGCGGGCAGCGGGACCCCGCACCGGCACCGCTCTCTCCCGCCAGCGCCTCTCGCCATGGGCTGCAGGACTTGAAAACTGCTAAAGGTGGATGTTCCCCGCGCATCTGGGCAGCAGAGGAGCTCGGGGCGCAGCCGTGGGCACCCACAGCGTGACCGTGTTCCCAACAACTTCATTTCGCTCTTCCCTTCTAGCGTGAAATAAATCCTAAATTATCCCCAGCTTAAAAAAAAAAATTAACAAACTCCACCAATATTTTTTTTGTGTGAAAGACGGAAGAGCTTTATTTTATTTTTTTTTTTTTTCAATGTCCTAGTTAGGAGGTTCGGGGCGGGAGGGGAAGGCTGGGAACGGTTTTTTTTTCCTCTCGTGGAGCCCCTCTGTGCGTTTGACCCTTGGCATCTGCCTGCGAAGGGCGAGGGAAGGGCTTCACCCGCCATCCCTTCAAACGGGAGCTGCAAAAGGCGGCCGAAATGTGCCAGCTCAGCCCTGGGAAACTTTTGGGTAGCGTCAAATTCCTCTAAAAAACTTGACCGCTTTGGTCAGCCTGAAACTGTCACTCGACGTGCAGGGCAGGGGGCTGCGGGGTCCCTCGGAGCGCCACTCCACAGGGTGTGGTGGACCGAGAAAGTCCTCTCCTTCTTCCCTACTGCTTCCCAGCTGTCCCCACTGCCAGGGGACACCTTCCCGCGGGGGCTGAGCCAGTAGTTCAGCCCCTCAGCCCTGCTTTAGGGGATGCTGACAGCCCCGCCGCCAGCCCCCGGCCTGTCGGGGCACCGGCTCCCACTGCGCTTCACCAAAATCTCCTCTACACGCTCACACATCCACGCACGATCCAGCAAAACCCTCCGGAGATCATTTCCGTGGGGAGCACGACAAGACGGAAATAAATAATAATAATTAAAAAAAAAAAAGCAGAAAAATAAATCAGGGGCTCCTCTCTGTCTCTGGGGCGTGGGAGGTTTTGTAGCGCAGTTTTATTTTAGTTTAGTATTTTGAACAAACTTCAGATTGATTTCCGGAAAGCGCAAACGCGCACACATGGGAAAGTGAAAAAACCGGTCCTTCGAGGTCATCTGAGAAGGGGAGACGGGATCTGTATCCTTCTTCCCCCGTGCCCCCCGAAAGAAAAAAAAAAAGTAATAGAAGGGGAAAGATCCCATGTTTTTATAGTTTAAAAGTACTTTGAATTATTTGCTTTTAATGGCACACGTGGCTGCAGCAAAGCTGGGCTCTGCTTTCGATCTTGCACTTGCTCCTTGCTTTTCTGTACATACATGCATGTGTGTGTATATACATCTCTAAGCTTTACAGCCCCCATTTCACGGCCAGGTTTCTCTCTCCTCGTCTCCTCGTCCTTTCCCCTGGACCAAAAACAAGTCCCAGGCCACTCTTGCTCCTACGGTAATTACTGTTCTGCTGGGATTCAGAAACGCGGGCAGAGCCGGCTTCTGCCACAGCGTTTCTCTGGAGCAGCAGGAGTATTGCGAAAATTTATTAAACCCAGATGATTCGGGAGTTGGGGCAGACGGAAAAGATTTCCAATTAAAGCCGAGCGGAGCAGAATACAACCAGCCCCGTGTCGCAGGTGTAAACTGCATTTGTGCAGCTCTTGCTGCGCTTCCCGGAGCGGCTCCTTCCCCTTGCTCTAACCGGGGTTAGAGGGGAAAGGTTTGGGTTTTTTTTTTTTTTTCCCGCAGGAGGTTTTGCTAGGGAGCCATCGGGCTCGGCCCGGCGCCGGGCTCCGCGGCGCGGAGCATCTTTCCCCGCGGTCGATGCGCGCCTGGGCGGCTCGGTGCCGGCAGCCCCCGCGGGGCCACCGGCCGCCACCTCCTACCCCTGAAAATTCCCTGCTCACCTGTTGCTTCAGCCGCTTCTTTAATGGCATGGGCTTAAGGGAAAGCTAAAATGCTCACAAGCGATCTCGGAAAAGCGGCGGCGGGAAGGAATGATTCCAGGTAGATGGGAGATGGGGGAGGATAAAACAGACGGGGCATCGCTCCTAATCCTCGGGATAAGAAAGGAAATGCCCTCTCACAGAGCACAGCTACTTTCTGCTCATTTTGTACCGCTTCTCGGGGGTGTTGGGAGCGTTAATTCCCCCCGAAAATTGGTTCCTTGTTCATCAGGAGTACCCAGGAGCCCAAATCATGTCGTGGTCCGTGGGAGCCACCCACCTTAAACAGCTTTTTTTCTCCTTAGAGTGAGGCTTGACACACACTCCGAGAGCGGGGCACTCAACTTTCTGATGTTACAGTATAAATAAGGGGGAAAAGCATTAATGAATGTTTAATCCTTGTTTTCTTTAAATACCATTAGGACAATTGTCCGGACCCCGGGTCAGGGAAAAATGCTGTTCAGTGGAGACAGGAAGGCGACGGCTTGGAAGGAGAAGGGGGGATTTGAAGAGCGAATAAGTGGGTGCACAGTGCCTGGAGCTCACCTTCTGCAAAGACAAGGTGTGATTAATGTCCGACACTTGTGGAGCCGTTTGTCCCTGCCCTGGCTCACAAATCCTGCTGCTCGTCCCCCGACCGCGAAGTAAGCAGAGCAGATTGTGAAGCCTCTGCACACTGGGACGGGGGTGGGAGAGGGGGAAAAGAAAAAGAACATACAAGACAAGCCCGTCCCAAGAGCTGGAGTGGGCAGAGTATTACATGTACAAACATCCAAACAAGATTCGAGCAGTACAAAGCGTCGGAAAATCCAGAGCAGCCACATAAAAAGAGAAGTTAAGTAGGAAGTGGTGTAAAAGTGTTGTCATTTATTTTGCCTTCCCTTACAGATGTTCTGCATAAAGCCCTATCTTAATGAGACGGAGCGAGGGAAGGAGGGAGGGGTGAACGCCGGCGGAGCGCCGCGCTCCCAGCGCGGGCGGGGAGGGGGCGCGGGGGTCCCGCCGGGGGCCGGGCTCGCCCCGCGGAGGCTCCGTGGGCTCCGGCCACGGGATGGCGCCGCGGCCACCGCCTCTCACCTGCCGGAGCGGAGCTCACCTGGGCGGCCCGGCTCCCCCGACCCGGCCCGGGGCACCCCCAGGCCCGGCCCCGCCCGGGAATAGGGCAGCGGCTGGAGCAGTGGCACCGCTCATCCGAACGGATCGCAATAAAAGAGCTTTTGGAAGTGACAGCCAGGCATTTATGGGCTGAGAGACAACGCGAGCCACGGCCACAGCATCCCTGCTCCCGCGCCGGGAACCCGCGGGTGACGCAGGATAACCTGTCCCGGGGGAGGGTGGTGAGGAAGGAGGGAGAAGGGGATGGGGGAAAGTTCAGATCCTGGCGGTCAGAGTTTGGCCGCCAATATTAGCAGCTCCTGAGCTCGCCAAGAGGGAGGAATAACGCGGCGGAGCAAGAGAAGCGCTGAGCTAAACTTAGGGACCGGGAAGGGAAAGATCCGTTCTTTAAAACAGCTGGACTAAAAATACCCACCCTCCCCCTCCAGACTGAAGGCTGGGTGAAGGTGTACGAGATCTAATATTTCAGGTGACATAAGAAGGGAGCAAACACCCTGCCAAAAGCATCTCTCATCCCGTACCACCTCCTCCCCCGAAATACAGTGACCACCCCGCGCCAAAAAAAAACCCTCGAGCAAATAAATCCAAAGTCACGTCTCACTGTCACCCACCAAGAAAAAATAAAATAAATAAAATTCGCGTTTTATGAGCCCTGCTCCTCCGAATCAGACCAGGAGAGGAGCCGGTCGCCCCTCGCCGCCTCCTTCCCAGGGCAGGTGCGCCCACCGCCCGCTCCCATCACCCAACCACGATCCCACCGCGCAGCAAAGCGCCGGGGACAGTAGCTGGGTTTAAGCATAAAAAAGAGCCTGTTTGCTTCTTTATTAGTGTCGAGCCTACTCTAATTACGAGAAATCGCTGCTCTCGGGCTGAAACGACGTGTTGTCCTGTGCTTGTAAAATACATTTCAAGTAATTCTTTTCTGTCTGTAAAATACAGCGTGTGTGTGGGGAATATAAATAAACTGCTGTCCATTTCTTTAATGCTATTTTAGCCAAATTGACTGGCCGGATTGGAATTCGACATAAAAGCTTTAGTTTGCAAAACATCCGCACTATAACGTCTAGGAGACAGGGCTTGAGCTCCAGCGCGACAGGCACGTTAACTGCATTAAAACCTCTCCATACATTTTCGAGCTTTTGCTTTTTTCCCCCTCTTGCAGCACATCCACCCGCTCTCCTCCCCGCCTCCGGGCGCCTGCGCCTGGTTTTCTCCAAATGAAGTATTTTACGTGATCGATGGAAGGAGTCATTTGGCCCATAATTAGGTCAATAAAATCAATGTTTATTCCTCTGATGGCCTGAAAGCTAATAAATTCCTCTTTTATATTCGCTCCCTCCGAAGATTAGAAACGAGCTGCCCCAGCCCCAGCGACAGCAGAGCGGGGTGGGCGGCAGCCCCGGCCGGCGGGGATCGCTCCGTTCCGCCGGGGAGCGCGCTCCCAGCCCAGCCGCTGGCACAAAAAAAAAAAAAAAAAGTTAATATATATATTTTAAAAAATCCCTACTCCTATCCCTCCCCATTCCTGTTTATTTTTCAAGACAAGCCAATTTACAACATATCCAAATTGAGTCTAACCCTCCATCGCGCACACGCACGCCCCACTCCTGTCTCGCAGATAACTTTATTTTGCTTGATTCCCTTTGGAGCCACTGTTAGTCATGGACACGCAAGGTTTGAAGGCGCCTTGGAGAAATCCTATCAGACTTGGAGAAAGTAAAGCTTTTGGGACACTAAAAAAAAAAAAAGCCACCAAAAAAACCCCAACCCAAACCCGCGACAGTTTTATTTTTCACGCAGTAATAGCGAGGAAAAAGCATCGCGGTCCTAATCAGATCAATACAGACACACACAAATCTTTGCAAAGGTTTAGCAGTTTACAGTGGGTTCCAGACCTTTGACATACATTGCAGATTAATTGGGCACTGTCAAGAGGGGGGAAGAGGAGGTGGGATTCCAGTTAATTAGTCGAGAAATGAATAAAAACTAAACATTATCGGAATTGTCTGCGGGTCCCGGTTTGTTAGTGGGGATTTGGGGATCAGCTTTTGTGTGCCGTAAATTGGATCTGAGTAGCGTGGTGCTGTCTTACACTGTCGTTTTGTGAACTGGCGACAGCTCGAGTCCATGGGAAAACTTAAAGGGAACCTGGGGCCGGTCACAGAGCCTCATTATCTCATGTCGGATACCATCTTTCGGGGAGAGCGTTTAATCAACAGTGGCACACAATCCTCCCCTCGCAACCTGGGCAAACTGCACCACCTTCCCTTCCCTCCGCCCTGCAAACGGCCCGAGAGAAAAAAAAACGAGAGCCCCCCTTTCCCGAGTGGGTGAAACCGTCCCGCGGGCTGGGAGGCGGTGGCGGAGCTCCCGCAGCCGCGGCTGCCCGCGGTGAGACCCCAGCCGGGCACGTGGGGCTTCGCCCGCGCTCCAAGGGCTGGGTCTCCGCGGTGCCTCGGGTTCTGCCTTCCCCCACAGAGCCGGCCAAGAGCCGGGCCCGTGGCCGGAGGGAGCTCTCCCCGCGGCGCTGGACGGGGCGGTCCCCGCTGCCCAGCCGCGGGACCGCCTGGCCGCCGCTCCCCGGCCGCCCCGCCGACAGCCCGGCTCCGCCGGCTGCTTCTCCCTCTCCCCGGCCTGCTTTCCTCGAGGCCGTCACGGCTCGTCACCCGCTGGTTCTCCGGGCCGCCCCGCCGGGCTGGCGGCGGAGCCCGGCGGCCCCAGGCCAGCGCAGCCCTGCCGGGCTGTCCCCCGGCTGAGCAGGGGAGCTTCCCCTGGCGCTCAGCGAGGTGAATTCCCAGGCACACTCCTCTCTCCTCCTGCCCTCAAGGGTCCGGCTGGCGGCAAGAGGGGACGCGGGCAAAGAGATGGGAACGAGCGAGGGATCCGGCAGCGCCTTCGCTCCGGTCTCAGGACGGGAGTCCTCACGGGAGGAAACCCTTCCGCCCTGAAGGCGAATGTTACTCCCCGCCGTGTCGGTGTCCCGAGCACGGGGGCTCCGGGGCGGGGGGAGCAGCACGCCGAGGTGGCCCCGGTTCTGCCCGGGACCAGCGCAGAGCCGGGATGGAGCGAGGGGAGCAGAGAGGGGGAGCCCTCAGCCCACGGGAACTCCCAGCTGGGTGTGGGTGTCCCCCCTGAGCCGCTTTGCGGGCTCGCAGGTGGGGACGGGACCCCTGTGAGGGGGTGCCGGGTCTCTGGAGAGATCTCTCGGGGGTCGGAGCGACCCGAGCGGGGCGAGGCCCGACAGGATGAGGCTGTGGCACACCGGGAGGAGCCCGGGTCCAGATCCCCCAGCATCCCGCGTGGGGCTGGGAGAGCCCGAGGGACGGACAGACGGACCTTGCCGAACGGTAAAATCCGCTGCACTCTGCTACCTGTAGATAGGGCGATCCCTGTCCTGCGAGTACCCTAATCCTAACCCTAACGCCTCCTCCGGGGCTGAGCAAAGAACGGGCCCCGGAGACACGAACGGGCCGCCCGGGATGGGCAGCAGCCCCCGGCGCTGCTGCCGTACTCCTGGCCACCTCCCGGGCCTCCGGGGCCACCGCTGCAAGTCCCCGGCGTGCCCCCAACCCGGGAGGGAGTTTGGCAGAAGGGAGGACGAGAGCTGCGAGGGCATCTCTCTCGGCGCAGGAACCTCTCTCTCTCTCGGAGCAGGAAGGCAAAAGCCGCTGGGTTTTGGGGAGAGAAGGGTTTGGAAAAGGAGCGCATCCCGGTCCGTGCCCGGGAGGTGCCTCCATCTCCCGCGCGGGGCGGCGCGGAGCCAGCGGCGCTCGCCGCGGGGCCGGTGACAGCCCAGCAGAGCCCGGAGCATCCCCGCTCCGGGCAGCAGCCTCTGCCCCGGCCTCCTCCAGGCCAGTAATTGGGTGTGCTTAAAATCAACCCGGCTAACGAGCCTGTTGTCCTCCTCACCCCACCCCCGCGTGTGAAACATTGTCATTAGGCGTCTAATATCTCCACCGCTTCCAGGGGGGAATGGGAAGAGGCTGCTCGAAAAAAGCCACAGACAAAAGAAAGTGTGTGAACTCCCAGCGCCCGTATGCGCAGCACAATGCAAAGCGGGTTAATATCAGTTAGCAGTTCTGCAGTGACCTGTAAAGTTGCCTCTCTGGAAAGATTCTTGATGTATTACTTAACATGGCTACACAGTTATCTGTCTCGGCATTAATGCGTCCATTAAATCACTGTTGAGTAGCATCAACCTACTCCCGAGTCTTTCCGTCCCCTGGGAATATGGTTTCTAAACAGGATCAAACATGTGATGCTGACAAGTCATGAGATAAGTTATAATTAATTAGAGTTTGCTACATCCACAGAATGGGTACTTGGGGGAGTGGGGATGGACCGGGCCATTAAGGACTTCAGCCAGGAGGGAGAATCTATAATATCGAGTTGGAAAACAAGAAGAAGTAATAATCAAAGGTGGCCGAAGAAAACTGCAAACCTTTAGCTTTCAGAACTCGGTCAAGATTAAAGTTGTTCTTGATGGGAAACACACCATCCACTCCTTAATGAAAACCATGGGGAGACCGATGCTGCGGATGGCTCCTTGAAGAGGGAGAGGAATCCTCGCTCCAGGTCTGAGGACAAAAATCAGCGGCACAATTTGCAAGAGGAAGAAGAGAGGAAGGAGTTGGGAGAAGGGAGCCGCCTCGCCTGGCTGAGCAGTGAAGCCGCAGCCAGAGGTCACGTCTCCACCCGACACACACTTCGGGGTCGTTTCGCAGATGTTCCCCCGGTTCAGAGAGCCCCGGAGCATCGCCCTGCCTGCCCCAGAGCGCCCTGGAAGCTGCCGAAACCCCTCTCCTCCTGGCAGACAAATGGCCCCTCTTGCCCTGGGCTGGGGCCAGCCTGCAGCCCTCCCCCTGCCCTCTCTGCTGGAATGACAGTTAAAAATCAGACTGCAAACAAGTGGATTTTGGTCTGAGCTGTAATAGCCCTTATTTGCTTTGCTTTAACAAACAGCTGGAGGGGGGGATTTACTTTCAGGCTGGCTGTAAAAGCTCCACACGGGAGGGGAAAGGCAGGGGACGGAGGTTAACCGGCGGCACGGGGTGTCTTTTCATGCCCTCTGCGAGTCAAAGCAATGGCTGGGTTTATTTGCTTGCTCTCTGCAACAAATGGGAGCCCTTCAGGTGAGAAGATGTTGGAAGGGTGGAATGACAGGACAGATTTACACCTGTCCTTACAGCCTACTCTGACAACCCCTATAGCCTACAGAAATGGCCAGTGGTGCCGCGGAGTCTGGGGCAGTCAGCAGGTTCACTCGGCTTTTTTGATGCTTTTTCACTCTGTCCTCCTCCACCGCTGCCCCTCCTGCTTTCTTCTCCCTTTCCTTTGCCTTCTTATGGCACCGCACGAAGCACAGAGGGATGGACCCGACTGACAGGCTGCCCCAGCCGCCCTGTGCCCCAGGAATATCACAGCTGACCCCGGGGAGCCCCTTCTCAGCACCTCCTCGGTCGCACAGGGTGCTCAAGGCCTGCGTTCACCACACTCCAGCCTCCTGCTATAACCTTCTCCAACTGTCCGCTGTCCCCTCCCAGACAAGAAGGCAGAGAGGAGATAACCCCCCTCATGCCCTGTCTCCCCCCAAACATCCCACCTCGATGACAGAGGCTGTCCAGATGCCTCTGGAATCTGCCTGGACCCAGCTGCCATCTTCATCCGTGGAGAGGACAAAGGCTGCATTCTCCATCTCCCACCCCAAGGGCCTGTTGCCACCTCCTAGTGCCTGCTGAAAGCCCTCCTCAAAGCCAGCTCTCGAGTGGGGCGCCTGCTGGAGCCAGCACCACTCAGCCCCGCGCTCAGCACGCCTGGCAGGCTGCAGCCATGCCGGCTCAGGGCATGGGGGTGTCGCTGAGGGCCCGCTGGAGACGACTGGAATACGTTTCAGTAGCCCCTAGCCAAAAGCATCTTGTGAGCAAGCAGCACAGCCCAACATCTCATCACTCAGCATCATCAAACGGCGCTGAGCAGGACCTTGGGAGACTGCTCCAGCACGGGTGCCCGAAGTTACAGTCAAAGAGCCAAATATAAAAGCCCCACGACATGGCAGCACATAACAGAAGTCTCCTGATGGATCCCACAAGCCCACCGAGTTCCCAGGAGGGAGCTCCTGAGCAGCAAAGTGCTCAGGCACGGCATGCACAGGTGTGGGACATCAGGCAGAGAAGAAACAGGTCCTAAGCTGCTCTCAGCATTTTCACTTTGTTAAGTGCCACCTTCTGCTGGAGATCTCCAGCTGGATTCCTCCTCGTGCAACAGCAAGGGAGCCAAAGGCATCAGTTCTAACAGAAAAGTAAAAGCCAGAGGTTTGTCATGCCCCTGTTAGGCTCATTGCAGCAATGATTTCCCAATTACGCAGAGTCAGTTTCAACAGAAAAGACTGGGAATGCCTCACAGGAGGACTCTTGACTGCCCCAGGCTAGGAAAGTGTAGAGAACCAGCCCCAAATGAAGCAAGTGTGGGGATTTGCAAACAGGTACCTCTGCTCATGGGACAACCCTAAGCCCTGGAATGGGGTTATAGCCAGAGGCAAGCACTCGAGATTCCTCTAAAATCTTTGGGAACATCTAAGGGTTCGGCACTTCTAAAAATCTCTTGAGGTTTCTTCAGATGCCTGGAGAGAGATTTCACAGCTTGTTTCCTAATAGCTGAGTTTTTAGTCTCTGGCCAGAAAAATAGGTTGTGCAACTTCAGTGTGCCTTCCCTAAAATAATTAGGATAAATAACTCACCACTTCACCTGTGATACACACCATTGCTAGGCAGTAATCATGAGATAACATCGTTTGTGGTAACTCTCATCCCAGCGAGGATGGCCGAGGATATCACAAAGGGGTAACGGGGGACAGAGCGAGGAGTTCAACCTTTTACAGCCTGGAAAGAGCTGGGATGCCTCTCCCTACTGCATTCCCTTCCACAGCTGAGGCTTTCTGGGATGATTCTGCCAAGGAAGACATTGCAGGAACTGATGAGGTCAGGAATACCCTTAGGAAAATTAAGAAGAAAGGTTTATGTTTTCTCCTGTGCAATGTGAATATGCAGATGAATTTGCATACGGCTACTCTGTGCAGTAAATGCCTTCCAGGGAAGATACAAAGGTGCTCTTTGGGACTGGCAGGGGGAAGAGGATGGAGTACAAGACTGTTTTGAATGACCTTTTTCCACTCTGGAGCTGATGGGGTGATATTCCAAGGGAGGCATCGATCCAGGTGCGTGACCACGAAGAGTTAATCTCTCCATGGAGGTCCTTCCTCAGCCATTGCCATCCACAATTTCACACCCAGGGTGCTTCACCTAATTTGGGGATCTGCTATCAACCACACAAAGTCAAGGTCTCCTCCTCATGCCCTTAAACGCTGTGGACCCTGCCCCTCAGAAGAAAACCACTTCCCCCTCCTGTGTGCTGGGATCACTGGGGTTTGTACAGGGGGAGGTTGCTGGGGGGAGTGCTGACAGCTGCCTTTGCTCGGTGAGAGGCCCTTGGCAGCACAACCACTTCTCACCTCCCTTTACCAAAGCCTGGCTCTGGCACCCTCCTGGTGGAGATCCACTCCTTGTCCATCCAGGATTTCCCAGATGGGAACATGCGCTGCCCTGCCACATCCCAAACACGCTGGATTTCCATCCCACTTCCCAGGGCACACACAACACATCCAGGGCACCCCAGGAGCGCTGGGTTTGCTGCTGCTCGCCCAGACACAGCTCATCTGCATACATTCAATGCCCACGTCTGGGAAGGCTGCATGTGTTAAGCCCAAGCATAATTTCCAGGCATGGAAAAGGGTGTGCTCAGAAACCCCAGACATTTTCTAAGCCTACTCAAGACTTGCCATGATCAGATGGTTCCTCCAGCCAAAGAAGTCCTGAAGATGGAGCACATGGCTGAGAAACATCAGATTTGGAGGGAGTTAAGGACATTCAGAAGACACTTCCAAACGTGCAGTTTTTCTTGCATGACACACAGGGTCACTCTTGTCAACAAATATCCCATTTTAATATTTCATTAAACTTTCATGGTGTACTCTGAGTCCATGATATAGGCACAGTCAACAAATGTAAAAATCAATTAATCAGTCCCTGAGCAAATACCCAGTGAGAGAGAGAAAGGCTCCCATTAATTTCTCCAGACTTCAGGTCAAGCCCTAAATGTATAAAGATCAAAAGACCTCGAGATTAGCATTGAGCCAAGTCATCAGCAGTGGGATTTCCAAAGGCCATGCTCAGCCCCTTGCAAGCAGATGAGTAAAAACACACTGACCCAAGATTTTTTAGTTCCTTTTTGTTTTTTTTTTTTTTTTTTGTGCAGTGAGGCAACTTTGGGTTCTATTTTTTACTTAAGAAAGGAAATGGTAAAAGAAGTTGTTTGCATTTTTCACCACAAGTGAGAGTTTTCCTCTACACACACATCACTCCAAAGTTCCTGAGAAGATGAGTGACAGCCAAATTGCCTCTTTGCACATCTCCCTGCCAGGTTTGTGCTGAGAACAGGTGGCTTTCACACCTAGCACATATTTGTGCTGGCTGAGTATTAGCAGTGAAATCAAAGCCTTTCCTCTGACCTAGGAATTTTGATGGCAGAGGGAAGGGTGGCTTGTTTGAAGGGGTGTGGCACTTCTTTCCACAGGAACATTTATCATTTCTCTGCTGAAAAAGAGACCAATAACCCATACCCCGTGCCTGTTATTACCCTGTGAATTCAAAGGTGTCTCGTTTTTAATGGGCCCTTAGCAATAGCGCCGGCACCTCATCATTTATCATCTTGTGCTGACAACTTCCTTGATGCACAAAGCTCCTGAATGGCACCTCTAAAAGAGGTGTCAGCAGAATGAGCCGTGAGGGGTCTTGTAGCTTTTCCTGTAGTCAAGCAAAGGAAGACCCGAGGCGTGTTTATACCTTTGAACTGGAATATCAGTCACAATATCAGACTCCCTATGCTCTCCTCTCTAGCCCAGTGCCAGGCGGAGCTCAGGGGAGGAAAAACAACCTCTGAAGGCCACATCTCCCTCTTCAGCAAGGGCAAGAGTGATGGGGCACAGCAGTGCAGGCAGGAGAGCCCTGCTCCCACCGCCTTCCCAAATCCAACGACCACACTGGAGCCAGCACAGCTTGGACATACCCCTGCACAGGGCAGAACTGGCCCCAACAACTGCTCCTCCTTCCCAAAGCAAAACAGAAACCAAGGGTTGAGTCACAGCTTTGACCTACAATTTGAAGCCTGCTTTTTTTCCCAGGGCTTCAAGGAAATCTCGTGTTAAATCCATAACTGAGTCCTAAGGGAGACAGGCAAAACATCCTCTGACACAGCTGACCTCCTTTCTCTCGCTCTCTCTCTCCTCGAGAAGATGTTTTTCAAGGAAAGAAGCCAAAAATTGAGCTTAGGGAAATGAACAGAGCTTGGCTGGGTTGATGGGCTGAGCTGACTTTGGCCAGGCAGAGCTGCCTCCTAACCTGCTCCTATGCAAATCCCACCACCAGCAGCAGCAGCCTCACCCTGGCAAAGACTGCTCTTCCCTCCTGGTTTGTGCAAACACAGACTTGCCACAAATCCATTTGCAATGGCCTTGAACGACAACAGCTGATTTTGATGCAGGCAACAGTAAATCTTCCATTTTTCCCCTTGGAGGGTTTGGCAGAGCCAGGCTGATTTCCTTCTCCAAACCTTGCCTGGCAGAGGTTTCCCTATCTCATAGCCTCATGCAAGCACAACACTCTGTAATTACCAGGTCCAGAGTCTTTCATTCAAGTGCCTTCAAGGACTTTAAAGAATTTTGACTTGGGGCCCCCTGGGGCAAAAGCCTAAGGATTACTTTGCCCAATTTACTTATGAGTAAACTGAGGCACGGCAGAGGGAAACCTGTAATTTTCACGAGTCTGTTCATTGAGGATTCCTCGTTTTCCACACTCCCAACTCCAAAATGCCCTAAGGGCTTCAGTATTCAGGGCTGCTGAGCAGCCAAATATTTGGTGGAAGGATTCTGCAGTGCTCCAGAAAGCCAACTCCATCCTTCTTCCAAACCACCCACTCAGAAAAAATCAGGGCATCCAAAACTGGTGGTTTGTGACACTCAGCTGATAATAGGGTATGCTGCTAATGAGCCCCAAATCTCAACCTCTCTGCACTTCCATTGGAGAGATATCTAGAGGGGAAAATAGGAAAGCAGGTAATAGCTTCCCCCTCTTCTGCCCAAGAGCTCGGTGTGCAGGCAGAAGGTGGGAGGAAGGGAGGAATTTCCAAACAGCCCCACAGGAGGCTCAGTGCTGCTGCTTGCCAGGAGACACCTCAGTCACATGCAGCACGTAGGGCCACGAGCACCAGAACCCCACGAGCCCGGCCTGGCTCCCAGCACCCACAGCTCACTTCCCATTTTAATGAAATCCCATGGAGGCTCAGGCAGGAATTCATCCCTGCTCTGTCCCCAGGGCTGTGCACAAGGGATGGACTCTGTCCAGCAGTGTCTCCAGCGTCCTCAGGGACACCAGGGACTGGTTTATACCTGCTGTGGGCACCGAGCAGCTGCTCCCAGTGTGGATCCTCTGCCCAGCAATGAGACCTTGCTCCAATAACAACTGCTTTGGTGGGGATCATTGATGGTCTCCTCCTCTGTCCCACTGCTGTCCTTTCCCACAAAAGTTTTAGGAATCTTTCACCCTTTTTTTGACTTTGAAACCACCATTCAAAAGGTACAAGGGGAAGGGGATGGACGGGAAGGGCAAAGCCACTCCAACCTCCTTTTCCTGACAACTCTCTGAAGAAAAAGGAATAATTGTGTATTACCCACATGCAGCCAGAGAATAAGTTACAGGAAAGAATCCATCAAGGGCGAAAGGAGATTCAGATATTCAAGGAGAAGATTTCCAAGTTGACTTATGATTTTTCCTCCAGGATCTCATTGCAACAGGCACTGTGCAAACAGCGAGAGACAATTTCCTGCACTAGATATATTAAAATCTAAGCTGCAGAGACAGAAAGAGTGTGGGAGGGAAAATGGGAGGGTTGAGGAGAATTGATCTGACTCACCCTGGGTTACTTATCTGGTCAAGAATAGAGGCACGGAGGAATAATCCAAGGCTCCAGAGTGCCAGTCCAACACTGTCCTTCAGACAAGGTTGCTCCTACCTGCCCCTTTGATGTGCTCATAACAGCAGGGAGCAAGAGGCACCTCCTGTCAAAATGAGAAGCCAGGCCACAGCCAAAGTGCAGCAAATGGAGAAATATCAAGAGGAGATTATCTGAGAATAAAGTCCCTGTCACCAGCAAAAACATAATGGTGTCACTTGTGGGCTGGGGTAAATCAGCACAGCTCCCCAGCAGCCAGGGCTCTGCTCACTAAACATCAGCAAGGTCTGCTGCACCTTATCCATCACCAGTGCCAGGAAGAGTAGAGGGGAGATGGGAGCTCAGTGAAAGCCATTCCCCAGTTAGGAGAGCACCAACCTGTAGTCCCAAACCAGGGATCTGGATGTGTTGGCCAAAGAGAGAGAGGGGTGATAAACAGAGAGAATAATGCCAAAATAGGGATGTAAATTAATCATCTTGAGTATGGGAAAAGAAATGGGAATCCAGTCCTGCCAAAGGTGAATTAAACCTTTCTTATCCCTCTGAACCCCTGAAAGAGTTAACAAAATAGTAGGAAAAGTAGAACAGAGATTCTAATTTATGGAGAGGTTCAAAGGGCTTTTGATAAAGCCCTTCAGTAGAGTCTCTGAAGGAAATTTTATAATCATGGGGTTGGGAGATAAAGTGCTGTCATAGATTAAAAACTTGTTGAGACAGAAAACAGAGGAGAAGGAAATAAATGGCAAATGACCAGCATGGAAATAATTTAGGAGAGGTGTCCCCAGGATGAATTTGGAAAGTGGTTAACTGTAGTATGACTTTATGACTAATAGCAATTAGAGCTGGTAGAATAATAAACAGAAGCATGGTAACAACGTTGATCCTGTACTCGTGTGCTGCTAAGAGTCTGATCTAGAACAACTCATTGGTCTTTTTGTGATTATTTCAGGGGAAAAAATCCAGCACGAAACAACACTAAAGCCACATTGTTACTCCCATTCCTTCTCCCTGAAAGTAAACCCAGGAACATTTCAGCGACACCTCCCCGTCCCCACACTCCCTGCACGGGCAGACGTTTCCAGAGCGCTCTGACAAAGAATCCCTGGCACCAGCAAAGCAGAGGAGCAGGATTTTTCTGGCGTTCGATTGCAATAAAGTTTTCAGCAATTCCCTCCCCCTCACTTCTCCCTCCCTTCACCGGCTGCCTTCCCTGAGCTGTGACCCACGGGCTGAGTGAGAAACACCCATGGCAGAAAGGAAGCTTTGTGCTTTGCTGGCAACTAAGAACTTGTAGTTAAGTCGGGCCTAGGAGAGAATTGCAAGGACCAGGGGGATCCAGGAGGATCATACAGAGGGTGGGATACCTGGAAATGCAGCTGAGCAGCAGCTGGATATCAGTCCAAACTGGACTGCCCCAAGTCAGTGCCCTGAGTTGGAAAGGGGTGAGAGAGAAGTGGTCCTGCCACTAAGAACCTGCTCCCACCACCCCAGGGAGCCCCCCAGCCCACGGCCTGGGCAAGGAGCCCTCCAGAGCTGAAAGGTGCCGTGCAAGGAGTGAGGAGGGGATTTCCTTGGCACTGAAGCATTCTCCTGCGTGCTGTGAGGAGATGCTGTGTCCTGGCAGGTGTCATGTGAGGCACAGGCACAAACACAAGGATTGCTGTGGCACCTCTTCCCAAAACAGGTGTAGGAAAGGTGATGGGAAGTGCCTTTTCCCACTTCCCAAACACAGGAGAACAACAACTACCTGGGATGTTTTCCACGTGCTCATTGCCCCCCATCTCAGCAGTTATGCTCTGAGCCAGGCTTGGAAAAGACCCTTCCCACCAAGCCCAGCCCCTTGTTATCCACAGGAAGAAAAAAAAAAGGACAGTGTGGAGATGAACCAGATTGCACTGTACAGTTCAACCAGCCTTTAATCAAGTCATGCCAGGATAATTTGGAAACAAATGAAAATTGATACATTTGCGGCAAGCTGAGAGCAGGGAAGGGCTGGATGCAGCTGCTGCATGGGCATGGAAGGATGCCCACAGTGGGTCCATGCCCTCCCCAAGGGGGAAGAGCAAGGCAGCTGCCTGATGCAGAGGGGAGAAGGTGCTTGGCATTTCAAAAGAACCGAAGTCTTTCCGAAAGGGAACGGTTGCAGGAATATTGATTGCACAAGATGGCTGGGTGCCTGCCTTGCCTTTGTGACGCTTCCTCTTTTTTTTCCCTCCCCAGTGCGCCCACAATGGCAGCCCTTTTATGACAGAATGATTTCAGTGAGCCTAAACACAATGTGCCTTACAGCTGTAATTCTGGGACTCCTCGAGCATGAATCATATGATGCACAGAGCTGATAGTGGGGGCAGAGGCATTTGCTTCGTTTCCAGACAGAGGGATGGAGTCAGGCTCCATCCGGCTGAACCAGTGCTTCCACTGCTCCTGCTCCTTTTTCCAAACACCACGGAGCAGGGCCAGGTACCTGTGTGAGCCCTATTTGCTGGAAACCACCTTCCCGAGCCGTTGTGCGACTCAGCAATCAAAGCTCAAGGCATTCCAGCCCCTGGTCTCTTGCAAAATCTCATGACCTTGTGGAGGCAAGGCTACAAAATTCACTTGTTTGACTTCATTCTCAGACTTTCATTGAGTTTGACTTGGGGAAAGGAAAAAAGGCAAGAAAACATCCAATAACAAAACACAAAGCAGCAGAAATAAAAATAAAACCAAAGGGAGCAGAGTTTGCAGGGAGGGAAATCTCACTGCCCTTCCCTCCTGCCCAGAGCTCTGGCTGCTGGGGACATTTTTTTGGAAATATCCATCCATTCTTTTACTCCTTTCTAAGCCCATCATACATAAATCCACCTATCTGGGCCTTCTGGAGAAAAAGCAGTAAAGAAACTTTGGAATGAAGATTTGAGAGGCAGGGAAGGATCCCAGAGCACACACAGGTGCCTTCCTCCAAGCAGGATTGAGCATTTCTCCAAAGCCCAACACACACTGGCATCGTTACACTGACTTCAGAAAAACCATGCTCCCTCAGGACTGGATTCATTTTCTTCAACCAAGTGCTCGTAACATTTTTTTCCCTCTCTTTGGTGGAAACCAGCACTGTCCCCACCATCCTCCTGTTACACAACGCATCCCCAACCCTTCACTTACGTTTTATTTACGTAGCCTCACTCACGAGGTCACTGACGCAAAAAATACCCCATTTTCTCTATTTGTAGGTCATAAGATTTCACAGGTATGAGTGTCCTTTTATAGCACGGAGGCAAACAGCTAAGAATGTATTTTGATTGCCCTTTAAAACTTGCAATAAAGGTGTTAAAAGGAAAGAGTGTTTTTACGTGCCATGTCAAGCTCTAATCTGCTCCATATCTCACACGCACGCTCTTCCAGCACAGAGCAGTTGTTTCAAGTCTGTCTCCAGTGTTGTTTTTGTATTTTTTCCCTAAGTAGTGCTTGTATAACCAGCAAAGGAAAGGCAGAAAAGCTTATCTGCAGCCAGCTTTTTAAAGTAGCAATTCCATGTTGCTGTTCTCCTGCCCCAAGGAGTTATGTGTGACGCTGCTATTGCCTTCCCATGGGACGTGATAAGAAAGTTTGGGCTCAAGTTACCAGCAGGAACATTGGTGACAGTGAACCTTTAGTGTCCTGCTAGTGAGGAGCCTGAGTCTGGCTGATCCATGAAGCCACAGCTCCAATGCTCTGCTCTGTCCTGATCTGCCACCCAAAATGGGAGCAGGAGCTGGGGACATGGGTCAAGCTGTGGGGTCTCCTGGCGTGTGGGTCCTGCAGAGTGCCCAGCCTTGTCTACAACACCAGAGGAGAATTTGGGGGCCTACAACTGGAATCAGAGGAGACCAAGAGCTAAGCAAGGCAGTGGGAAACACTTAGGAGATGAGCCCGGGCTTTGTCTCCCTTTCACTCGGAGCTCCAGTGAGAGCAGGGTGAGGAAACAGAATCCTTTTTTCCCCCCTTTGGCTATTTGTCATGAAGCTGGGGGAGGAGGGCACTTAAATGCTATAAAACCATCCCCTAATCCCCCTCCCACCACGGAGAGAGCTGTCAGGGGTGCCTGTCTTCCCAAACTTGCTGGAGCCTGCGTGTGACACCTCCAAGCCACAATCATCATTAGCTGAGATTCCCAAATGACTCCCAGAGCAGTCGCATCCCCTCATCCCGAGCATCCCCTGTGCTCCTTGCCCCTACCCCCGGCTCCAAGGCTGCCCACAGCCTGTGCCAGTGCTGCCTCTGCTCCCTCACTAGTCCGGCTTAAGAGCCACAGGGCAAACGCGGTTCAACTCCTGATCGCCTTAAAAACAAACAATCGGCAACTCCCCTAAAACAGGAGAGTCCAAACAAATAATTATCACCTCCCCCTTGACTCTGGCGAACGGGGCCACAGAGCTGGCTGCTCTTTCTGCTTCTGTGTGGTCTCTCCCTTATAGACAGGCCAACATAAAGGACTAAGTCACTGAAACTTAACGAGTTACTGCTCGTTAGCTGAGGCGCATTAACTGCCTGTGCTCCCTCCGGAGAGCTGGGACAAGCTCTTTGTGCTGCCAATGGGCTGCCACAGCGTTTTCCAGCCTCGGAACCGAAGGCTGGTTTCAGAGAGGTTTGCAAATGTGGCTGGAAAACAAACGACTTGTCACCGGGGTTCAACCACTAACTCAGGCATCCACACCCAGTGGGGGGGAAAAAATTGTTCAAGGGCTGGCAGAGGGAGGAATGGCTGGGCCCAGGGCATGCCCAGAGCAGGGACTCAGCTGGGGAGCACAGCTGAGGAGTGGTAACTCATGACAGGATTTAATTACATGCAACTACCTGTCCGTGCTGTCATTGCCCAGGTGTGACAGTGAGACTGCAGCAGCCACTCTCTTCTACACCAAGCACAGAGGGGAAGTAAATGAATAATCCAGCAATTAATACAGCCATCCCACAGCAAAGTTTCTACAGTGCTGGAACCCCAAAGACAGAGGGTTTGTGGCTCTGCAGTAAAACTCAGCCCCGGTTATTTTTTATCTCCCTCTTTCGAGTGCTGCAAGCCGTGATGCTTTCAAAGCATTTTTTGAAGCACAGCAAATATTTTTTAAGAAGCAAAAAGACAGAAAAAAAATTATGTGGGGTGAAAATGGAAGAAGGAAGTGCTGCTCTGGGTGACTTCCCAGTTGGGATAGGGTAGGAGCAGCCCCACGGACAGTTAGTGAGGAGCACTGACAGGCTGTGGCTTGTCGGCGTGGCCCTGCCCTGTGTCAGCAGAGCCGTAACCAGATAATTACACTTCTTTCTTTCTCTCTCTCTCTCTGGACATTTCCACAGAGGCAAAGCTCGAGGCACAAACCTAAAGCAAATTGCATGGTGGCATCTGTGTGCTAATAAGGTGTCTCTGCGTTTGAGAGCGTGAGAAATCAGCCGGCTGCGCTTTAAAAAGCAGGAGGATGGAGGGATGACAAACGTCCTCGTTCATCCCAGGGGGATGTGGGTGCCCCTGTGAAGGAAAATTTCCACCTGGGGTAACCCATCCTCTCTCCAGACCCATGTCCCACAGGTGGACTCAGGGCTGAAACCTCCCAACACCAGTTCCTGGGGGTCTCAGACATAAATCCAGGGCTCTGGCTTGGGAATGTCAACTGCAGCAGTGCTGCTTCAGCCAGGCTTCTGCTCAGGGGGATTTACCTTCACAGACTCTCTCTCCATTAGCAAAGATTTTGGAAAAAAATACTAATAATAACTTAGGAACATTTAAAATCTTTGGGTTGATGATTTTTCTTACATAGCCTAACTTGGTTGGGGTCTCTTATCTTCTGTAAAACACTACAGTTTTATCTCAGGGTGGAAATTTCATATGAAATCCAAATGTACTTTATGATTCCTTTCTGTTGCCAGCTCTTTTATTTTTAATAACTTCTAAGATCGACAAAGCAATGCTATTTTAGGCAAATGTTTGGTACAATGTGTCCAGATGTTCAAATACCAATACAGAAGTGCTCCAAGAAGAGAAGGTTCTCTCTTCTGTCCTTACAGGAAATATGTTTGCTGTCACAATATTAACAGATAACCCCCCCTTGGTGATCAGCAGAAGTAAACATCAATTTTTATTTGTATTTTTGCAAATCTTTCTCCATGCCATTTATGTAATGAACTCACCCCAAACAGCATCTCCAACTGGTGCTGCACTATCATTTATACTGCTGAGCTAATAATTTAATTTTCATTGGGGAGCAGGGTGGGGGGGGAGGAGGAAGATGGAAGGAAAGAGATGATTTTACTAAATTGCTTCACTTTGGATAATGTTCATCCTCTGGCAATTTCTGATTTATAGCTACAGTTGGCATTTCCAGTTTCTTAGAAATTAATTCCTGCGCTTTAAAGGAAGAAAAATACCTTGAGTGAGCCCAAGACTGTGGGGTTTTTGATGGGGCTTGGCCAGGGCTGGGCAGGGCAGAGCCCCAGGCATGGGAGCAGTTTCTGCTCCTCCATCCCTGCTCTGGGAAGGGCCGGGAATGGCCTGTGGGGATCCCCAGGGAGTGGTGGAAGGTCCCACCACTGGTGCAGGGAGAGCTCAGCAGCTCCTCTGGGGCTGTGGGGAGGGGGTCATGTCCCAAACATCCCAAAAACCCAAGCTGTCTGAGCTGGCCCCACTTCCCAGACCCCCAAGGTGGGGTGCTGGGAGCTGGCTGCCCCCTCCCTCTCTGGGGTCTCTCCCCACCACGTCCTGCACTGCTCCTGGCCTGCTGCACACTCTGGAGGTGAAAAGAGAAGAGAGAAAAACCAAGGTGCCATTAAAGTTAATTGTTTTTATTGCTGGTTTAACAGTGTCTTGTAAATCTTTTTATGACCCAGCCCAGGAACACCAGTGAGGCCTAAACTGGAGCTGGAGCAGGATGAGTAAGGGAGCAGGGACAGGGGAATCACAGAATCCCCTGTTAGAATTGTTAAGGTTGGAAAAGCCCTCTCAGATCATCAAGTCCAACCACTAACTCAGCACTGCCAGGTTCACCACTGAACTGTGTCCCCAGTTGCCACATTGACATGTTTTCTGAACATTTCCAGGGACAGTAATTCCACCCCTTCCCCAGGCAGTTCCAGTACTTGGCCACACTTTCAGTGAAGAATTTTTTCCTATTTTCCAATCTAAACCTCTCCTGGCACAACTTAAGGCTGTGTCCTCTTGTCCTATTCCTTGAAGAGCAGCTCTTGCTCTGGTCTCCTCCCCTGAAAGCTGCAGGTGAGGTGGGGCCATGATGCCCAAAAGTAGCTCTTGGCAGCAGAGAAGAGGGTGGGATAAGCCCTAAAATATCCCCCAACCCTTCCCCACCCAGCCAAGTCCTGATCATCCCTTGTGCCCTGGCAGAAGGCTCAGCTGAGCTCATCTAAGTTTGTTCTGTCAGAAACACCACAGGATCCCACGCGTGTCCCTCCTGCCAGGGACACCTCACCGAGGTCCTTGCAGGGCACGGGAAAACCCCTTTGATCTTGCAGTACTTCCAAGGAGAAAGCTAATCCCATGTTGTGATGTAAGTACCAGATGCTTCTTGGAAGAATTATACTGGGGCACAGGGTTAATGCTCCAGCGTTTCTTTAAAGTGTCCTGTGGATTATTCCCCGATTAAAAGGATTGTTCCCCAAACGGCTGGAGTGTCAGCCGGGCTGTTATTGTTGTTGTTGATACGTGGGGCAGGAGAAAGGACGTGGGGGGAACAGGGTGTTGGGATTTATTTGCTGCCTCAACAACCTCTTGCCCCCTCTTTGCCCGACCCTCTTCTCCCATATGAGCTCACCGAGGGTGGGTTGGCCACTGCTGGAGCTGCTCACCCAGGAGGGGAGGGAGTGAGGCTGGGAAAAGGGTGCTGGGAGGGTATGGAAATATTTTTTCCATCTCTAAGGCATCAGGCATCCACCTCCACTTGGGAACGAACTCGTGCAACGGGACACACACACGGACACACACAGAGGGGTAAAAAGGGCTCAGCCCCCTGTGGAAAGCTATGCCCTGCCCCAAACCCCACATCATACCTGCTCAGCACAGGGACATGGAAGCAGTGAAGGGAAAAAGAGAAGGGAATAATTTGTCTCGTTTACTCCCAAAGCTGCAGGTTCCCCCACACAGCCCGCAGGGAGCCACCCGTGGGGACAGCCAGCTGCTCTGTGCCTGCACAGGTGTCCCCCTGCCCGAGCTGCTCCCTCATTTCCTTCCTTACTCCCCATCTCCACTTTTTTTTGTTGTTTTCTACCGGTTTTGAGTCCCAACCCAATCCTCATCCACCTCCCCATCGCCCGCATCCCTTCCACCCGAGCATCCTCGGAGGGGCCGGGGGCCGCTGCCGGAGCCGGGCGAGCGGGGAGGGCGACGAGCTCCGGCCCCCGGGCACTGCCAGCCGGGCACCTCCTCCCCCCGACCTCCGCTTAACCCACGATTGTTGCCAAAGAAAAAAGACCTCGGACTTATAACATTGCAAATGTCTTAAACCGGGACGGCGCCGGACTCGGGAGAGGGGGAAAACAGCATTTCCCACCAGCAGAGAAAAGGTAGCAGCTCTGCAGAGGGACCAACACATCATCCCTCCCCAAAACCGCTGCGAAGGGGCCGCGGGGACCTCTCCGCTACGGGGGATCAGCAGGAGAACCGCTGTGTCCGGATTAAGGAGCATCCCCACCTTTATTTCCGTAAACGAAATCGTCCCCTCCGAAGGGGGGACAGGAGCGCTCCTCCCGCCCGGGGCCGCCCGTGGCTCGTGTCTCCCGTGGGGGGCTCTGCCTTCCGCGCCCCCCGCTCCCACCTCCCTCGGCTCCTTCTCTCGGGATTTCCTCCCGCTCCGCTCCGTCCCTCTCTGAAAAGCGGGGATTTGGTGCCCCTTGGAACGCGGCTCCTTTACAGGGGGGTCGAGCCCCACTTGCCCATGGCGGAGCTGCGTGTCCTGCCCTCCGGACCGTGGAGCGGGCAGCGCCGGGAGTGTCCCGCGGGCACCGCAGGGACAGCGGCCGCGGGATGCTCCGGGACGGGCCCGGGAGATGCTCCCAAAGCGCCGGGAGTGGCCGGTCCCGGGAGCGGCTCCGCAGGGAGCTGCCCCCAGCCCGCGGCGGGGAGCACCCCTGGCCCTTGCCCGTCCCTGGGTTTGCCTCCTGAACCTTTTCCATGCCCATGAGCGTTATCAGCGCCCAAGGCGAGCGCCGCCTCCACATCTGCATTACTCTGCATCGCAATATATCCATGCACCGAGCCCTGCAGAGAGCCGCAGCCAGCACCCCGCCAGTGCCAGCTCACCCCGATTCTGCCACTGTCCTGCACCGACCGCCGCTCTCCCCTGCACAGCCCTTCGCTCCTCTCCTTCAGGCTTCCCCCGCCTTGCTCTCCCTGTCTTTTCGGGGAGCTCGGGGGGGTTAACGCTGTAAAAACATCAGCGGGGAAATGGGGAGACTCGACAAAACCGCTGGAAAACGGGGGGGGGGTATATCAAGGCCTGATTAAAAAGGGGAGAACCCCTCTTACATCCCGGCAGAGACCTTCAAAGCAAGCGATTTCTCCTCAACTTGAACACATAAAGGGCATTTTTTTCCACATTAAGTGTCGGGAAGGCAAAACCAGGGTCCATAACTGGGAAATTATAAAAGGAAGTAAATCCATCAAAGGAAATGCAATTGGGAATACAATTAAGCAGAGGGCTGGAAGGACACAAAAGGAGGGAGGATGGAGAGAGCTCTGCCGCTGAGTGACGATACGCAGGCTGCGCAGGGAAAAACATCCCGGCAAATGCCATTTTCTAGGAGGCTCTGGGCAAGGAATAAAATCAATAGGAAGCCAGGGCGGCTTCCGAGAGGGGGGATGCGGGTGATACAGCACCCTCACCCCAAGACTTGGGGGTTGTTTGGGGTTTATTTTTGAAGCAAGTGGTATGAATTTTAAGACAAAAACACCTTTTTTTTTTTTTTTTTTTTTTTTTTTTTTTTTTTTTTGTGGGAGGGGGTGATGCTGGCGTAGGGGGTGAAAGCTCGGGGCAGTAGGGGCAGCGCTGGGGACACGGGGGAAAATCCCCACACCCAGCTCAGCCCCCGCCGCAACCGCTCAAACTCTGTGGAAACGCTGCGAAGAGACGGAAGTGTCACCCTGGCACCCAAAATTCAGCGTTTTCACTCCAACCCTCCGGGCCAGGTGTTCTGGACAAACCTGGGTTTTGCTCCCATCCCTTCTCCCCGCCGGTGTGCGAATTCCCGAGAATTTCGGCAGGAAAGGAAGCGGGGATGAATTAAAAGTACCCAAACTCTTAAGGCAGCGCTTACATCCCCACTTTTCCTTTATTTATTTCCACTCCCCCTCCCCGAGGCGAGAGACAGGAAGGGCTGGATGGACGGTACTGAGAAAAGTGAGAAGGTTTTATGCGCTGTCATTAAAAAAACGCTAACCCAAACCCGAATTTTCTTTTGTTTGTAACATAAACTATAGCCCAGCTCTGGAAACTTAAGGAAGCCACTTCTATTCCTCTGTGCACCTATTTATGCAGCCTCTAATTAACACATATACAAGCGCGGAGCCTTCCATGACATTTATTGTTCAGATCTTTCTGAAAAACAATAGATCTCCCGTCAGAATTTCCTATTCCTTGTGCTTCAAATCATCAGCGTTTCCACTGGGGGGGAAAAAATGTGTCAGGATAATCAGCGATTTTCAGCAGCAGTGATTTTTTTTCGATTGGGGGTTAAAAAAAAAAAGGAGGAAAACGAGCAAAGGTAGTATAAACACGCAATTATATTACAAGAATTTTTGCACAAATGAACTTAATGAGTAAAAAAAAATGTGTAGTTAAAGGCTTTGCCCCCTCACTGAACCAGATTAACAGTGTTTGTTGCTTTTCTAACTATTCAAAACTGCAGTAATGAAAAATAATCTTGACATCATTTAACTTCCTTAAGGTATCTTTCCCCCGCAGACGCTTTTAGAGCTATTAAAGAGATGAGACGGGTTTGTATTGAGCTGTTACAACGCTCGCTTTAATCAGAATTAGGCTGAATCGCTTAATATCACAATTAAGAAAAGTTCCTATTAAAAAAAAAAAAAAAGAAGAAGAAAAGAAAAAAAAATCCTTAGTTCCTAGCATCAGCAAACTCCAGCATTCCCAGCACCAGGAGCTGGAGACGGACACTGAAAATTTGTGGACACAAAGGCTCTCAAAGCCCTTTAATAGGAGCTCGCTGGGGACCTCGGGGTTCGGCGTCTGCACCTTCCGCCGCTCCCGGCCCCGCGGGGAGGTGACACCGCGTCCGAGCCAGTGCCCCCTTCCCGCAGGCGCCACGGGGTGAAGCGACAGCGATTTTAGCTCCCTGCAGGAAATAAATGTGACACGCGAACGCTGGCACGGGGCTCGGGCACGACCCGGGAGCGGCCGCCCGCAGCATCCCGGGGAGCCGCTCGTCCCTGCGGAGGGAGCGGGGCTGCGGAGCGGGGATCTGCGCCTCGGCTTCCCTGCTCACCCCACGCGTGCCTTTGGGCAAGTCTTCTCCAAATCCCGAGTTGTTGTGGAGCTGTCAGGGGAGCGGGACTGCGGCGCGTGTGGTGAGCGGTGAGCAGGGATAAAGCGGCTGCGGGTGCCGGGAACCTCCGGTCCCCCGGACACCTCCTTTGGGGAAAAACCTGCGGCAAGGACAGTCCTTCCACCCGCAAACTGATGGCACAAGGTTAGCGAGCAGAGTGGAGAGCAGCAGTGAAAACCCCTTTGTGGAAAAGAAAGGGAAAGCCCAAAACAAACAAACAAACAAACAAACAAACACAAAAAAAAAAAAAAAAAGGAGAAAGGAACAAAAAAGGAAGCAAGCAAAAAGAAAGGATAAAAAAAGGAGACAAAAAAAAAGAAAAAAGAAAGAAGGAATTTAAAATACAAAAGAGGGAAAAAAAGAAGGAAAAGGAAAAATGATAGGAGGGAAAAAGGAAAAGAAAAAAAAACAAACAATAACAAAAAAAGAAACAAAACCCAACCCCCAGTCCTTAGAAACACCCATATCACACCACCCAGTCCTCCCACTACTTTCTGTAATCCAGGAGGAGAAGCCCAAGGAAATAAAGGGCGAGATCCAAAATCCCCCCCTCCCTGTGACCCCCTGGCCAAGGCTTGGCAGGCTGAGAGGGCGGAAAAGCTGCGAGCCAAAGGTGGACAGGGGTGCGCAGGGCCTGGGGTGCTCCCTCCCAGCTCTGCCCCCTCCTGCCTCCTCCCGCTCCCTTTTCTCCAAGGAAAGTCACAAGGTAACCACGGCTGGCTGTAACCTAAGATCTGAGGATGGCTGCAGATTATTTTTACATTAAGGGCTGCCTGAAGATGCAAACGTGCCTTTGGATGAGTTCTACACGCTGGGGTTTGACCAAGGCATGTGTGGCCATCCCCTGCTGAGTGTCCTGAGCTGCTGCTCGTGCATGCACCCCACACACAAAACACCCCCACAAAACACACACACACACACACACACACACAAGTGCAATCCCCAGGGCTTGTGCACTCAGACAGAGCACCCAAGGTATAAAAAGAAATTTAAGCTTCTGCTCTGAAACCGATCTCCCTTCCCCTGGATCACACTTTTGATCTAATTTGTTTCTCTGTCCAAATGACTTGGCTCAGCCTTCCCCCTGAAAATTCGGTGTACAGTTGACATCAATCATGTCTCAGTCCAGGGAGGGATAAGGATAGAATATCAGAGAGGTGACCATGCATGCCACATGATTCAAATCATCTCAGCATTGATTAATTGGGTTCAATCTGAGTTTCAGAATCATAACAACTGTTGTTCCCCTTCACATAACATCAACAGGGCCTTTAAAGCAGAGTATCCATTTACTCCAAGGCATGTGATGCATTAAGACCATCATCTTCTATTAAACCTTAAAGGCTGGATGAATTTTAGACAAACTCAATTAGCTCAAGATGGCTCTGCAGTGATTAGACATTGTTGCCCCTTCCCCTTCATCAGGGATTTTTCTACCCCCTCTACTTTTTAATACACAGGGCAAAGTATGCTCACATAAGGAAGATGAGTGCATTCCTTGGGCTTGTCTTGTCTCTGCTCTGGCTGTGCAGGTGCCCCTTCAAAGAAGGCAAATCCCCCCTAAAACTTGTAAAGGAAATCTTTCATAAAAGCAGGACCCGTTTTTCCACTTGGACTTCGAGAAAACCGTTTGCATTCCTGGTGGCTGGGACGTGAAGCTGTTACCAAGAGGAAGAAGGAGCAGATGGAAAATGTGTTCTGAGCTGGCCAGGAGAAGATGGTACCTCGAGCTCAGAAGAAAGGAGAGCCAGGCAGGACTCAAAGCCCTTATAAACGAAGGGCTATAAATAAATGAAGTTATCCCTGCCCCTACACCCAGGGAGAGGCTGTGCTTGGGTTAGAGAGTTGCTCATCAATTAACTACAGCAAAAACAGGGCAGAAACACTGCCTGGGTGGACGGGGGCTGAGCAGGCTTTGAGATGGAGACGACTTCTGCAATTCAGGTTTCCATATGGTAAGAAAGATGAGCCCTATTTGTGTGTGTTTGATTCTTATCTACCAGCTGGGATCACTCATCCGGGTTGTAACTGAAATAATAATGATTAAAGAAAAGCATGCCTGCCTTGTAATGTTGCAAGTATGGGCCTCCACATCACATATATTCAGCCCCGACTGAGGGATGACCTATCACAAACTCAGCCTTGAGCAATCAGAGGAATATCATCTCTAATTACTGTTTTGCAAGCTGAAACCCTATTAAGCACTTCCCTGTTGTGCCTATTATGACTGGTTCTACACTTAAAACAAAAGCATCCTTTTTTTAATCGTTCCACTTTGCGTGGGAGCGAGGAGAGGGCTCTGATTCAGCTCAGGGGTTGCTTTCTTTGGTTTGTTTTTTTTTTTTTTTTTTTCCTATTTACTTATGAAGAAAAGCTCTGACTGCAGGGACTGAGATGACTGTTACATGAATACTCCTTGTAGCAGGGACATTAAGTTGATTTAAGAACTGCTTGAATCAATCCCCTAATTTAAGGCACAAGTGTTTTCAAGGAGAGAATTTCCATAGCCAGACTTCTAGGAAAGTTTTGAAATAACTTGACTTGAAAGCTTTATCTGCACAAACTGCCTTGCTACACGTATACCAGCAATGAAAATGAATGTATAATTTTCCATATAAATGAACATATCCTGGAACAAAAACCACATGAAACAGGAGATCCTGACGAGGCAGAGCACCGGGGACACATCACCCTTCAGAGCATGGGACAGACACACCACTGACCCAAGGACATCATCACCCTGAGCTGTACAGATGATTTTTGGCTCTGATTTTACTGCTAGAAACAGGGAACCAGAGAATAAAACAGCTCCCAAAGAAATAACATCAAGTTCACTACTGGAAAATGATGGTGGGAGACAGCAGCAAACATTCTAAAGGGACATCCAAGGGATGCTCACCTCTGGGACCAGGATTCTGGAGTAGGGAGCTGTCACTGTGTTCACACAAATGAATCAAGTTAATTAATTAAGCAAGTCACTGTGCTGACTTCCAGGATTCCCAGTTGATTTGGCCAAGTAACACAAACTGGTGTCCCAACACTCATCAGGCCCTCATGAGTTTTACTTTTCAGCCACTAAGGCAGAACCAGAGTTTTGCTGTCTCTGCTGTTCACATCCAAAAAAAAAAAACCAAAAAAAAAACCAAAAAAAACCCAACAAAAAAACAACAAAACAATTCCACTTGTTCCTTTCCAGGGATGAGCCACAGGGAGCAAACACTCTACAGGTACTGGAAGCCATCTGAGACCAGCAGAATAAATAGATGGGTACACAAAGATGGACAAGTGCTGAGCTTTGGGCAGGTAACAAACTCAGCCAGAGCAGGCACAGCTGGGTCTCCATCACTGAATTTGTACCAGACCTGTCAGACATCCCAAGGGGGAAACCCAGCAGAGATCTCTCAGCCTGCGGCTCCTACTGACATGAGCACTGCTGGAGTATGGAAAAGATCATGAAAAAAGGAACTACTGCTGAAAACCTCCAGCCCCCAGCCATTTCTAGAGATCACCCAGACTAGCAGACACTTCTGTGTTTGCTTTCTTGCTAGAGTTGCATCCCCTCATGCCCTGAGGGGCTTGAGAAAAGAAACAGCTTAATTTGAGATCAACTTGGATAGAATGGCTACCGATTCCCATTTTCCATGTGCACTGACAGAGACAGAGCTGGGGCACATTCCAGGGACACCAAATTGTCCCTCCCCTGCAGGAGAGACTCCACACAGGATTATATCCCCAGTCCAGCACTGGCACTGCCTCACCTGCCAAACTTAATGAGTCTGTGATGCTGACAGAGCAGCAGCCGCCCTCTCCTATGGAATTAAGTGCCTGGAGAATGATCTGCTGTCCCACGTAACAGGCAAGCATCTCCCTCAGCCCTTTGTGCTCCCAGGGATGGAGGTCTCAGGTGGGTAAATCCTAATCCTGAGCCTTGCTGTGCTAAAAACCCAAATCTTTCTATTTCTTCTTTTTTCTCCCTCAAAAATTTACTTCTAGAGGAGAAATTTCCCAAGTGCTGACACCACACGAAGAGGTTCTTCACTCCCTGTCATACAAACCTGCATGGAGTGGATTCCTTGAGGGTTGTTTATTTTCTCTCCTTTTTCCTGCTTTCCCATCAGCTGCCTGGCCCCTTCCTTAGGCAAAGTCTCAGCTGGGAAAGGGGAGATGGATCCATCCCTGGGAGCAGGGCTGTTATCTCCTGTTCTGTGCTGGGAGGGGAGCACAGAGGCACCTGCTTTTCTCACTTTGGGACAATTCCTGGAGCTGAGCCCCACATTTCCCCTGGAATGATCCCCACTGTCCATCATCTCTGCAGGCTGGGAGTCCCCCCCAGCAGGAATGGGATAAAGCCTCCCAGTATGCTCCTCCAAAGCAGCTGAAAGAGAGGAAACAAGAGAAGGAATGCACTGAACCAGACCTCGATTTGAACTTTTAAGTCTCCCTCTCACTGAACATAACTTTTCACTTTGAATTTGGCTGATCCAGTAGCTACAAGGTAGGGAGGGAGAGCACAGGTGTAAGGATGTATCCATCCCTCTGGACTTTCTGGGAACTCCAAGCTGGTGCTGCCCCAACTTTTTTCTGCACCTCAATTCATTTAGCATTCCCCAAGTGAGCTATCCCAGGAATGTGCAAGGATCAGTCCCCAGAAGAGCAGATTGAGAAGGGGGAGGTCACAGAGAAATGCAGCATTTCCCCAGCTCTCTAGAGCAGATTTCTTTTCCCTGCCTTCCAGCCACCTTCCCCTACGTGACCCGAGAAGTTTCCCTAACAAAAATATAGATGTAACCTTATCGAAGCTAAGTGCAGCAAATGTACTCTGGATAATGCGTAATTAATAACAGAAAAATAATGTTTCTTCTGTTATTAAATCAAGGACTCCCCTGACCTCTCACCCTCATGTAAGTGCCTTTCGTTTTATGACAGCAATGGGCAAAGTTATTGTGTGTCCATATGTGCAGGCACATCCTAGCTGGCAAGGGGCTCACCCAAACATTGTTGGAGTTAGTTCAGGCATTTTCCTTCTTTATTTACTTTTTTTTTTTTTTTTTTTTTTTTTTTTTTTTTTTTTTTTTTACTTTTAAGGTTAAAAAAAGAACTGCCTCCAGTAGTTGAAATGCTGCTTGGCCAGGGAATGAACTCAATCAGTGCATGAAACGAATCTGGTCCCAGTGAGGAAAGCTGCAGCCCCACGGTCTCAGGGTGACAATATCTATTTACACACTTGCACGTGGGTGTGCATTGCTTTTGGGCTCCCTGATGCACTTCCAGGCTCAGATGGATGCTTGAGGAATGCAGCAGTATTTTCATATATCTGCAGCGTGCAAAGAGTAAACAAACAGCAGGCAAATTCCCTGGAAGGGCTCAGCATTTTTTTTGGCTGTCTTGCAGTAAAGCCTTCCCTGCTTACAAGGCAGTGTTTCTTCCCTGGCTGCTTTTTTACTTTAATACTTGCAGAGGCTCAGCCCCCAGCCATCCCCGCTGACAAAAATCTGTGTGCTAAAAACCCAAACCTTTCCTTTTGCCTTTACATGGGCAAAATTAACGAGTTTGGGCCTGAAAGCCTATCAGGACATTAAAGAAATGAATAAATAGGAGGCCAGCCTGGTTTTGCTGCCCCCCCCCTTCCCAAGATGCTGCCTGGGGAATGCTGTCTCACTCCAGAGGTCAGCGGGCTCCTCTGATCTGGGGGCTTCCCTCCTGATTCATTGCGTTTGATGCACGGCTCTTCCAGGAGTCAGCTCAGCAAAACCCCCGGGTTAATGGAAGCCACACCAGCTCCTAATCCAGTAGCTTTGAATTCTCCTGTTTGTGTTGGACGGGCCCTGAGCGAAAGCCCCGTCTGCCAGGGTCAGGGAGTTCCTCGTGAGCACCAGAGAAGGGGTGTGAGTCCCAGGTCACTCATTTTCCACCAGTTCCTTTCCCTTCCAGGCACCCTGGGCCCTGCTGCTCCTTAAGGACCGTGGCACAAAGAGAGGGAAGGGACACAACCACATCCCTGTCATCACAAAACCATTTGGATGCACTTCCTTCTATTCCTGAGCTTATTTCATTGTCTAATTCAAGGCTCAGCCCAAAGCTCTGCCTCTCCCCCGAACAGTTTTTTCTTTGCCATGCTCTGAAGTGCTAAAAGATGTGGAAATACTGGATTTCTTTGACAATTTCAGCTCTAAAGAGGTGGAAACCCCTTTGCCTCAAACACACAGATGTGAGCCAGCCCCTGAATCTCAGGATTTATCCATTCAGCCTCTCTGGTTTGAAGGGAGAAATCTGTGCAGAGAGAAATGTGTCTTTTAAACAAGCACCACACACGAGTGCTGCAATGGAAACACTCCTGTAAAAGCAGGTATTTCCTCCATACTCCTCCCTCACAACATCCTGCCACCCCTTTTCCAGCCCTGCCTGCTAAAGGCTCAGTGAGACCCCCGAGGTTTGGAGAGCAGATCCATCACTCACTCGGGTTTAATCACTGGAGCTGAATCCTGCCGTGTTCCTTGGACACATCAGGCTGGAAATATCCTGCCCTGCACTTCCCTGGTGCTCTCCCTTCCCTCAAAACACAAGCTGAGGGTGTATCACTTTCTGGAGAACCCAGCAAAGACTCTCCCAGCCCTAAAACCTGCTCCTGGAACGGGGGACATGAATCTTTTGCTTGGCATCTCATTTGAAGAAGAGTTTTTCCCGAAAGGTAAAGATGCAAGGCGTGAGGGGCCTGAAGTTTTGCTTGCTTGCCCTGCATTCCCAGGAGAACACAGCTATTTTACAAGAGAGGGGAGCCTCCAAACCCAGGGAATGCTGGCAGCAGCCCAGCAGAGTCCTGCTGCCTACCAGAAGCAAACTGGTTTTGTACTGGTCAGGATAATATTCCTGTTGGGGAGGTTCAAATGGGATTAGGGAGTCAGGACATCTCCCTCCAAACAGAGTAATGTAGGTGATGGGAAGAGTTAATCCCATCAACTTCCCCACTGCTCTGTGGTTAAATCCCTCTTCACCTGGCTGTGGGATGCACCCACACATTCTCCCTTCCCACCAAAACCTGCATATAGATCTTATTTTATACACATATATTTATATAAAATACATCTATTATCTTTGCAAAGAATACATTTCACAAAATATATTTACTGCTTTCATATCTCCTCAGTGCCCACACAGCACACGGACATGAGCGGCTGCAGCTGTGCTGAAAAAGGAACTTTCTGTCTTCAAAGTCACCACCAGGTCCCATAAATCTTAAAAATATTTCATGGATCACCAAAACAACCCCCCTACACACACAATGAGCTGCTTTCCAAGCACACAAATACTTTCAAGCTCAGTGAAATGTTTTGTTTCAGTCAGGGCAAGTTCTTTTATCTGGGTTTGGAGCCTCTGTTCAATTATTTCTCTATGGATTCTCCCCTGAAATGAGTTCAAAAATTAAATAAAGTTTGTTCAGTCTGAAAACATCCAATAACACATTTTGCAAGAAAACTCCCTATTCTTTTTTTTTTTTTTTTGAGGGGGAAGGAGGTGTTGTTTGTTTTTATTACATAAAATTTTTCCATCAGCACATTTTATGAGGGAAAAACCACTAAACAGCATTTTCTGATTCAAAACCCAATTCTACTTCATTTCTTCTCTCTGCAGAGCTCAGTCCCTGAGACTGAGCATCCCTCCACCACTCCTAAAAACCCCTCACCGAAAACTATGCACAAACCCAGCCAAGTGCAGTTCAGAAATAAATCTGCTCTGTTTACTGATAAATATTTATTCAGATATTTACCAAGAAAACATGAAAGGCAAACCCAACATCTGTATTTCTAGTATTGCTTGCTGGGGAATATCACTGGGGAACAGGGAGAAGAGGGCAGCTTTGTGATCACCTTTGAATTTCCTTGTAAAAATCAGCTTTCCCCCCTTCAAATAAAAGAGGAAATTCTCATTTACTCTGGAGGCCGTGGCATTTCTGTCGGCTGAGCGTTGCAGTCCTGTTCAGCTGCTCTGCAAACCATTCTGTTGTTACGGCTCAGAAAAAGCTAAATAATGAATTCCCATTCCCATTCCCATGGGGAAAACCCAGCGTGGGGGTGATGGGGCCACGTCCTTCTGGGGCAGGGAACCTTTACCACGACATCCATATGGGACTTGCAGCCGTTTCCATTTACAAAAATGGTTTTTTTTCCTTGGCTTTAGGTGAGCTTCTTATTTCTGATTTATGGCACTAGTGAGAGCTGAGAGCTGGTCTGTGAGATGCTGTGCTGTACTTCTTCCTTTACTGGTGTTCCAGTAAAAATAATGGAGCTGAGCAGAACTTTGCTGCAGCTCATTCCATCAGATGAGCCCATGGATTCATGTGGATGGAGGGAATGAACGGCAGGGCTTCAAAAATATGATACAAATGCAAACAAGAAAAGCATAAAAGGACAAAGGGCTCATGAACCCACTGCAGAAATGCTCCTGAGCAAGGAAGTCTGGCAATTGTAAAGCCTGCGAAGTTTTATCCCTATACTTATATTTAACTTTGCTTTCCCTGACGTAGTAAATAGCTCCTGGTCTGAATTCAGTCTCTGAATTCAGAGATGGCCCAGGCTGATAATTCCCAAGAGTTTGAATAGGCAGAAAATTTAAGATTTTAGCTTCGGTATTGCATTTCCAAACACCAAACTAGAATTCTGTCTTGGCTATAAATTGGAATTTATGTACAGTCTTTCTGTAGAACAAAAAAGCAGATTAATAGACCTAGAAGAAACAAAGCCACCACTCACCAAAGTAACAGAAATAAGCAAGTATCCAAGTCAAAAATGACACACACGTTTACAAGAAAGGGGGTTTTGTTTGTTTGTCTGCCACCAGCTCTGAAATTCTGCAAAGCACAAGGGACGCCCTGAACAAGAGGGAGAACAATCACCTTGGGGTTTCTTCAGGAATTTGGGGGATACAGGAAAAGAGAAAAGAAAGATAAATGATGAGTTGGCACCTGAAAACCTGCTCAGCTGTTGGCACAGAGGAATGTAAACATGTTTTGCTTTCACCATCGATTTCAGGAAGCCGGGAAGGCTGCTCAGAAAATGGTTCCCCAGCCTGAGCTCCCATGCAGTTCCAATAATAGACAGCGTAGGCAGATGCTTAATCATCTTCAAACTATGCCAGCTCCAAAGCTCTTGGCCTGCAGGAGGACACAGTTAAGCTCCTGTTTAGCTGAAGAGTTGCAGCAGGGCTCCAAGACAGTTGTCCCAGAGCGGGGCAGAGCCGCGCCCTCGTAGCGCCAGGACTGAGGCATTTGGGGCTGGGATTGACAGGCACCTGGGAACCTGCCCTGGAAGGAGGGCTGTTTAAATACATATCTTGGGAACCTCTTTTCTTATTTCTTGACTCATTTTTGAGCCTTAAAACACACAGCTACACCAGCTCTACAATGTGTTCCTACCTCCAGCACAGCATCCTTTCTCTCCAAGGTGAAAATGAGGGGACATCTTTTGGGGAAGCATGGGATCCTTAAAGATGCTTTCATTTTTCTGATATGATTTACAGCCTGATGCTCACCATCAACCTCCTAATTCCTGCTGGAGCTGAAAGAAGAGTTCGGTGGGGTCTGAAACCCCCTCCCCTCCAAGGGGACATGAATCCCTGGCCTCCAAGGAATGGTT
The DNA here is from genome assembly GCF_024509145.1 of Vidua macroura. Classification (NCBI taxonomy): domain Eukaryota; kingdom Metazoa; phylum Chordata; class Aves; order Passeriformes; family Viduidae; genus Vidua; species Vidua macroura. The sequence goes on along the minus strand of NC_071588.1, from coordinate 9,671,693 downwards.
GTCAGATATCTATGGCAATGCCCAGCTCCACTGCCATGAGCAAAGCTTGAATTCCTCCATTTGTCTGCCAGTGCCACAGCAGGTGAATAAATAAATACATTTGGGATACTTCTCTTTTGGTGCAAACCAAAGTGACCATCAGAGTTGGAAAACCAGGGGCTCAAATCAAGCTACTGCACACGAGTACATAAAGCAAATGATGTTTTGTTTAAACCTCTGTGAATGATGCTTAAATGAACAGGTTTTATCTTTTCTTTGTCCTAGGATGGGAATACCCCCCTGGCTGGTTAATGCAGAGCAGCTGAGCCCGGGTAACTTGATCATGGGCCTGAACCTGGTTCAGGGACTGGCACACAACAAACAAAACACTGCAGTAAGTCTTGTGTGCAGGGAAGAGCTGTAGCCAAAGGGCCACCACCCTGCCCTGGCACCCAGCTCTGGGAGGACAGATTTCCTTGATGCTCTTTTTGGGGAAGAGGAGGATTTTTCTGACTTCTGAATTACACCAGCATGGGCAAAGAGACTGACCCCTGCACTGGCCATCTCCAGCTCTGCCGGAGTGCAGGGCTCACCATCACTCAGCATCAGAGAAGCCAGAGCTGAGCAGCTAAACCACTGCTTTTGCCTTCAGTCCCCAACCAGTCTAACTGAGTTCAGTATTTTCAACAGCAAGGATCTGTTCCAGCATCCAGAACAGTGCCAAGCATTTCAAAAAGGTGAAAAATATGTGCAATAAACCACTCATAAATACCTCTGCTTAACCCAGGGCAAGCCAAGCAGAGAGAAGTGCAACATTCATGTAGCAAAATATTCTGGGAAACAATTAATGCAGGATCCAGATCAAGAAAAATATACTCCCTAAATCATACAAGTGGGAAGACCAGCAGGCAGGCAGCTCTCCTCTCTGGTGGCACTTGTCCACTGTGCTGTCACGTGTCCTGGGCTGCCCTGAGCTCACCTGAACGGGTGCCAGGGGCTAGCAGGGAGTGTCAGACACTGGGAAAAGCCAGGAGCCATGGCCAGGCTGGCCCTCTCTTTTTCAGCTGTGCAATAACTCGGGGAAAGGGTGTCAAAAATAATGACCTGGCTGGGGCTGGAGGAGGAAGGTTCGAAAGTTCAGCCTGGAAGTGGAGAGCCAGGATTTCTGCAGGGAGACTGGCCACAACCAAGGGGAAGGCCGGGGGAAAAAACCCTCCTTTGCAGAAAGTGCTGCTGGGGTTGCTGGCAGAAAGGTGTGTCCAGGTGCTACTGAACTTAATCCACAGGGCCAGGATTTGGGAGTGAGGACACAGCCTGGCTCCTAGCTCAAGACCGAGCTCTGTCTTGGTAGGGAGTGAAGGAAAAGGTGAGGTTTTTTGCTGGGCTGCTCCAGGCAGCTTTTGCAGTAGCACTACTGGTGCAAAGGGATTTTGGGATGCAGAAAGCAGCCCCTGCCCTGCAGCACTACCAACATGAAGGACAAGAACAGCACTGCTTCTGGGAAGGGCAGATGAAACCCCCAGGATAGTCTCCCAACCTCCCTGACTGCAAAGCCAGCACTCAGAGTGGGTCAGACCCCTCCGTTGGCATTGGAGAAGGGGCCCAGATAATCTCATCCTACTACAAAGAGAGGCACTCCATCAATCCATGAAACCAAGCTCAGCCTTACATCCACCTTCTTGGCATGGGGGGATTTTCCCACCCTGGATAATGCACAGGGCATGCAGAGCAGGCAGATGCCATCACCTCTGCTGCCTGTGATTACCCCACACAACACCCAAGTGCAGCCCCAGGTGCTGCACTGGAAACAGCTCCAGCCCCAAAAGCTCTTTCTTCATCAATGAGGTTTGGGAATTTGTGGGGTCCCTGTGCCTGGAGGAGCAGAAACACCAACACCTCCTGCACAAATGCTCACTGCCATCCCAATCTTGGGTGAGTTTCAGACAGATTTCCCCTGTGTCATAACGTTTGCATTTTTGGATGCTGTGCATCTGCAGCACTCTAACCACCCTCAGCCCTTCCACCTAGAGAGGCAATTTCAACAGTGTGGTAGAAGGCACAGAAAGTGCACAGAAAAGCTTGGAATTCCCCCAGCAGGGATGGAAAGTGCAACCCACCAAGTCAGGCAATCCAGCCCTAATGGCTGCTGCCACCCTCTCCCCTTCTCCCTTCAACCTCACCATTAATATTTGAGATTTCTGCAGATTTATTCATTGAGATTTTGCCTTCCAGGAGAAGCTCTTATAGGATTAGGTGGCCTCACCACTAATTCCAAATAATTTTCCTCCCTCTTGGAAAGAGGACCTCCTAGTCCACCCTGGGTTCCTCCCTTTCAGTGGACTTCCCCAGCAGGGACAACATTTGCAGGGGAAACGGAAAACCGAGCATCTCTGGTGAGATTCAGAGGAAAGCAGGGTTTCACCTCTTTGGAACAAGTTGAAACCAACCCCTGTTGGCCTCTACCCCTCCAGAGGCTTCTCCACCATGCAGCCATGGGAGGCCCTGGCTCCTGTCGAACCCAGCGCCTTCCCTGCGGTGCAAGCGCTCGGCAGAGAGCAATTCCAGGCCCAACAAGATGTTACATGCAATGAGGATGAGGTGTTTGATGAATCATTTTCAGAAAAGGGGATTTTTTCTTAATAATAACAAGAATTTACATCCCACTGCAACACCTACAAGACAAACAAACAGAGCGAAGTATCCATGAGCTCGGCACGCTACCTGCCTCCTATGAAATACTGCTTGGGAGGTGAGAACCCCTCTCATTTAGAGCCTTGCTAAGATTCTGGCTGTAATTAATTAGCAGGTGTCGTTAAGTAACACTTAAAGATCTTGATCTTCCAAAGTTAATACGGCTGACGTTTTATTTACAGTCTGTCCTGAAGAGTTGTGGTTAAAGTTAATAAAGGGCAAACGTGGAAATGTGGGTGTTCTGCTCATTTAGAGTAAAATATGTCCCCATCACTGGTGCATGTTCCTATTACTTTTGGAAAGTGTGAGGTCTGAAAACAGTAGGGAAAATTCCTGGAATACGTTTTGGTACAGGGCAGCTGTCTATACCAGCCCACCACCATGGGATCTGCAAACAAGAGGCATTATTGCAGTTTTGGAGCATCAGTGATCTCATTTCTGATTTAACCAAGGCAACTGAGTCACAAACCACCAGCGGAGGGAGAAAGGCTCTGAAATCCAGCACTGCCCATCCACATCTAACCTCATGCAGAAAAGGGCACTGAAAGTGGGAAAGCACCAGTGCTTCTGCCATTCACCCCCAATCATCTTTTACACTGCTCTCCCAATTCTTATCGAGTGGAAGATCACTTGAAGAAGTAGCACTGGGGAAGGTGGAATAAAAACTGACTTGTGCTGCGCTCCTCATTCTCAAGTGATGCCTCACATCACCACAGAGAAAGCCATTAAAGAACTAAAAAAAGTAATGAAAAGAAAAAATCACCCTGAACTCTCAAGCTTCTCTCTCTGCTGCTCAGCATTTCTACAGTGGGGCCCATCTGTTCCCATCTCCCTGGAAGCGGGTAGGGGGAGTAATTGGGATATCTCCTCAGCAAGGAGATAAAACCCCGATGGAAGTGCCCAGAGCCGTGGAAAGGGGCTTCCCCCGCCACGGGCTGCGCTGACCAGCCCAGCCCAGCCGGGATGCTCCCACCCTCCAGTGCCTTTCAAACCTCTCCAAGTTCCAGCCAGCCTGCCAGATTTACGACGTGTTTCACTTTTTGAACATCCTTGGATCAGGCTGGGGTGATGAAAGCCTGATAGCTCTGGAGATGGCTTTTTGTGCAGAGTATATAAAAAATATTGTCCCCCCCATATGCACACACGCAATCCTCTTCTCCCTTCCCTTAAATGTCTCTCTACTGAAAACTCCAGCCAAGTCCATCCATGCCAAGAGCCTTCCCACACGTCATTCCAGCCTCTGCTTTACTTAAAATTAATTCAGAGACATAGCACCAGGGACCACAGCCTTTGCTGGGTCTTAATAAGACCACAAGGAATAGAAAAGGAAAAAAAAAAAAAAAAGGAAATAAAAGGAGGGGAAAACAGAAAGAAATATTGCAGCAGTTCTTGTAACTGAATCTGTTGGAGTTGTAAGTGTGGTAAATGCATGTTCCTGCACTATTTGGATGTCTCTGCTTTGCCTTTAGCAGCTGCTGTAATAAACTTCCCAGAAAGTATTGGATTCACGGAAGTGTTACTAGAAACACTAACAGAAACCCATGGAAATGATGTCTCAACGCAACCCATCAGGGAGATAATCCCTGCTACGATAAAGAGAAATTGAAACTCCGTTTTCTTGGCTGAGAGAGAAAATCAAAATTGCCCTCTGCATTTCAGGGAGGGGGAAGAAGAAAGGAAGGAGGGGGGGGGAGATCTAATTACAAGTGTCTTGAAATTCCTTCTGCATAAAGTTTCCTTAAAGAGCTGCCAAAAGAGCAAACCCTGGGCGATGGCGCTGGAGGTGCCGCGCTCGGTTCAGCCGAAGCGCACGCGGCTCTGCCCCGCGATGACAAAACATTTAATTATGAGTGGCCCAATGTCTTCCACATTTGGAAACTGGATTCCTGACACACATAATGTACCCCATGCTGACACGACTATTTGGCAAAAGCTGAGCCTGTGATCTCACATTAATTGCTACACAAATATACTTATTGTGGGCATGGGTTTTATATGGCTGAAGCCTCCATTTGCACATGTTCACAATAAAAACACTCCCCCCCCCTCCAAATAACGATTAACTTCTTTTTTTTATTTATTTTTTGAGAGGTTTTTTTTTTTTGAGATGCAGTTTAATGGCATGAGAACTGTCTGTCGGCTTCCATTACCCCTTTGTTCTCATCGTGTCTCGCTTTATATGTATTTTTATAAGCCTTTTAAAAGCAAGTCTCCCTGTTCTTAATTCTTTCCTCTCTTTACTTTTGTTTTTATTGTAGGGCACCAATAGAAACAGAAAGATTTTGCTGGATTAAAGACATGGCTGTCACTTGAAAGCCAGTCCCCTGATAGAGATCTTGTAAGATCTCCCAGTTTCTTCCATCTAAGGCTTTTTGTGGGGAGACAGGAGGACGGCGACACATTTCCCCTTAAATCAGTGGCTGGAGGTGCAAGATATCCATCAGTTTGTGGGACTCACCCTTTCTACTACCCAAGCCAGCTGAATGAACTCGAGCATCTGCAGGGATTGCTCCCTGGTGACTTCATGGGCCTCTAAAGTCACAGCTCCCAGGATCTCCTGCGTAAGAACAAAGGATGCCAGGGTGGTGTTCACAGGGATTCCCTTTGGTGTGTGATCACAAAAAGACCTGAGATCTTCACCTGGTTTCCACTGAAGATCCCACAGAGGTAAACCAGGCTTTATGCTTGAGTCTTACAGCTTTTGCCAAGCAAAGCAGCACCAAAACACCAAAATTCCCCCTTCTCCAGGTACCCCACAGCACGTGGTAAGCAGGCTGTGAACCACTGATTCTGGCCCCGCTGCTAATCCCCCCAGTGACCCTGAGCTTCTGAGGGAGCCCCGTGAGCTCTCCCAATCCAGAGGCAAAGCGACAGCTGAACAAAGCCACGAACGCCCACGAGGCTGGGGAAAATCCGAGAGCGCGGCAGGTTTGGAGATCCAAAGCTGAAGAAGCTGTTCAGGGCTCAGAGCTATCATTCCCATCACCCTGCTCAGAAGAAGAAGACTCCAAAACCCCTGTGGAGCACCAAAGGCGCTGCCAGTAGGTGAAAGTCCCCACATTCCCTATTTCCCCCAAAAAAATCTTTTCAGCGCACCAATGGCTGGGCTTTTTTTTTTTTTTTTTCTTTCTTTCTCAGTACAAAGAAACTGTTTACTTAGAAAGATCAAGGAACCAAAAACACAGGGAAATGGTTTTTCTGCTGGGGAGGCAGCGAAGCATGCCCGGCCTCGCCGGCGTGTTCCTGCAGCGCTGCGGCGAATGCAGCGAGCTGGATGCAGCCTCCCTCCCTGCTTCCATCGCTAGTCCAAGGGCCATCAGCTCTTTCAAAGAATGACCAATTCGTTCCCTGGGGTGGCATTTCCTTATGATTCATCCCACTGTGCTGCAAGCTAGGATGCAATCCCAGGAGGACACACTCACGTGCTGGACTCTGTGCTGCAGCGAGAGTTTCCATGACCATCAAGGCTTTTGTTTTCCCTTCCAAGTGTTGCTCAGCCCCATGTGGGTGCCAGGGCAGTTTTCCCACAATCTGGATCTGCTTTTTGATGGAGAACTGTTGCTGTTACAACCCTCAGAATGTGCAGAGTCACTCTTGTAATGGCCTCTTGGAATGGAAATTGCATAAAAGAGCAGTGAGGAGGGGAGAAAAATTAAAACCCCTTCATTTCAGTGAGGCAGAAGTGTCTCCCTTGAACAACAGGATGTATTCTGTAAACACCAGGCTACCACAGCTGTCAGAGATCTGAAGTGCTGCATTAAAATATTTCATTTTATCATTGCTGAGACAGAGTGAGAAAGCTGAAGGGATCATTTCAGCCTTTCCTTTCCCCCTTATGCTGCCAAAATCCCACCAAGAAGGGTGAAGCCTTGTTACTTTAATGGAAGTTCATTTTCCAAAGGGCAAGTATGCCTCTAAAAAGGTTGCAGGCGCTTCTCCCCCACGCACATCTATGGGGTTGCCAAGCCATAATTTTAACAGCAAATCTTTTTATTTGCCTCTTTTGTTTTTGTCTTAAATCCCAACCACTTGGGATTTATGCTGTGCATAGGAAGCAGCTTTCCTGACAGCAGCGAGTTTTCACACACGGTGGTTGTGTGTGGTTCCAGCTTTTCTCTGCGAAGGAGTGGCTCAGGCACTGGCACACATGCAAGGAGAGCAAGATGAAGTATTTCTGGGTGCCCTGATTCTTCGGTATCTAATCAGGGTTGATGGCTGGAGTTGGCCATCGCTCACATCCAGCCGCCCGCCCAGCTCCGATAGCATCTGCAGCCTGGGACCTCACACTTCATCTGCAGCATCCATGGCCCACTGGTGCAGTGGGAGGCTTCCAAACCATGAATTATCTTTCACAAGTCACTTATCACAGAGACACATTCATCTCCAGGAGCTGGACCCAACCCAGCCCTGCTGGCTTGGAAGTTCAACTGAGGGCACATGAATTCACTATTGTTTTTTTTTTTTTTTTATTTGGACCATACAATTTTGGGGTTGCAGAGCCAGGCACTAAGCTGGCTGATAGTCTGGTCCTGTGAAGCATTCTGAGTTGACAAAGTTTTACTACTGATTTATGTGGCACAACAGCTCAGGGCCTGGGATGCATCCATAACATTCGTTCCATCTGTCGTCAATGCAGATTTTGTTCTCCACCACTCATGCTGGCAGGGCTTGATCTGCTCTTGGTGAGGGGGGGGGAAAGGGGATGAGAGAAAAGGAAGCTGAAGTCTCCCATTGGTGCCAATGGCTTCACAGGAGGCCTCGAGTTCTTCAGCTGCCTGTAAGCATTGTTGCTGGAGTGATAATCTTTGGCAGCCCATTTAGGAGGGGAAGGGAACGAGCGGTCGCACTGATTTTCAGGAGGATTTCGGAATCAATGTTCACCAACAGTCTCATTTCAGGCCCACACATGCCTGCTCTAATAAAGGATAAAGGTCCAAAAACCCATTTAGTCCTCTTGGTCTCCCACCTTTGTTCCTTGCAGGCAGATGTCCTCTCTGATCAAACCACACACAACACTGACTCCTTTCAGAGCAGTTAAAACCCCGCTAAACAGTGAGTTATCTTCCAAGAGTACGAGCAAGTCAGTCCAAGAAGCAAAGGGAACGTTTATCTTGGGCACAACAAAAGCCTCCAATCTGCCCTGGAGATCTCTGGCACGCCTGGGGCTGGCTGAGGCTGACAGGGCTGGAAGCTCCATCCCCAGAGCAAGTGCTGAGCACCGCTCTGGGATTCACACTGAGCTGAGAGGCCTCTTGTGCTCAGAGACAGCTGAGGCATGAGCCAGGCTGCAAGCCAGGATGCTCTTCCCCCCTTCCCAAGATTGGGAGGGGTGGGATAGTGCCCCCCCATGCACAACCCATGTCCGAGGCTTTGCTGAAACGCTGATGATGCGATTCACCCCGGAATTTTACCTTCTGGTTCCTCGCCGTTCCAACGCCTCCGACATCTACAAAAAGCTGGAATTTCCTGCCAGCTCAGTGGTGCAATTTCAAATGCTTTTTGGTTTTCAACTGCGCTCTTTAATCTCCAGCCAGCTGGGCCCGTGCGTTAGCGTGAAGGCTGAAAGCTTCAGAGCTCTGGGCAGTCAGTTTTCCAAGGATCTCACCTGTGGGTGGAACGGTTTGCTGCAGCTCTGCGTTAAATTAAAAAGAAACGCACATGCAAGAACCATGTGTCTGAGCTGCCGTGTCCTCAGCGCTGCGCAGAGCTGTGGGCCAGCTCCAGGGTTCCCCTTCAGAGAGGGAGAGCTGCAGGTTTAGCTCCTGGTGCCAAGAAAGGCAAGGAGCAATTTGGAGCAGAGAGCTGCAGGGGCTGGCAGGTGCGGCGTGGCATGGCGCCATGAGGGCCTCCCCAGCCCCTCCATCGGGGAAGGATGGAAATCCAACCAACCTTTCTCCTTGGAAGCATACCTTTAAAGAGAATACCTGCTTTCTCAAGGGTTGTCCCATTAGACAAATGGATTTGATTCCCCTATTTCCCGTGAGAACTGGGAGAAAAGATCCCATTGTAGACTCTGCAGTGCTGTTCACAGCCTGCACCATCCTGGGAGTCCTGCAGAGAAGAGCCCGCTGGCCACAGCAGAACGAGCAGCCCCTAACTTACACAAAGGCTTGCACAAGAACTCGCACAGCTCCAGACTACGGGGACCAGACCATCAGCTGATACAGGGTAACATAATTATTGCAAAATAAATAAATTGGGTCCAGTCCACATCACTCATGGATGTGCTCAAGGAGCACAGACAGCTACAACCAAGGAATGCATGGGACGGAGTCACAGCAGAAACATTTGAGAATTGGTCTTACGTGATAAACCAGAAAAAAGTGCGTGGCAGAGAAGAAAGGGAGGTACGAAAAGGTCCTGTCCCCAGCTCACTCTACCATTTAAGAAAAAAAATCTGTTTATTCAAAGAGATCTGACAAGGTCTACAGCAAAATGGATGAGGAGCTGAATATGTAAAAGGAAAAAGCATCACTGAAAATAAATTCAATTATTTGGTTTTGCTTAGAGAAGCAACAAAGTTTCTGACATGTTTGTTATTCAGTCTGTCATTAGAGCTGAAAGATGTCTCAATAATGTTGTAGTTACATTTTTAACATCCACTCTCCTCCAAGCAGTTTGCATATTTTCCACTATGTTAGCTGATGAAGCCATTAGTTACAGTTACTTAAAAATAAATGAGCTCTGTATTTTCCTTCCTCCACACTCCTCATCATGAAGCTCAACAGCAGGGGAGGGGGGACAGGCAAGGGAATGATTTGGTCTGTGATGAAACAACCCAACAATGATGGGAAATGCTCAAGTTTGAGCGTGGAAGGCGAGGATAAATAAGAAAAAACAGAAGCATCTCTTTTCAAGCAAGGAACTGATAAGGGCCTAAACAGCAGCAAAACAGGAAAAAATGAAAACCATATTTGCAAAAGAAAGTGCAGTTGGGAGGTTAATGGCATCCAACTCAATGTAGCAAGAGCAGAGGCAGGGTGGAATTTTGTTGAGTGTGCTGATGTGCGCTCACTTGGCAAAAGAAGTTTTAACTCGTGCTGCTCTTTCTGCTCTTTACCCTAATCCTGCCTCCTCCCTATAAAAAAAGTACTGTCATCAGTCAATTTTCATGAAATGGTTCCTGTTTTTACCCATTACAGAAAAGCAGGTAATTTTAATTCTTCTATCCCCTCTTTCCCAAAATTCAGCCATAAAAAAACCCCAAAGCAAAACCGACAGTTTGTGTTTTGACCGTTGAAAAGCAGAATCTGCAAGCAATTTTGCTCTGTTAATTATGCTTAAAATAAAAAAAAAAAAAAAAAAAGAAAAAAAAAGCAGAAGATGAAGATGTTTTCTGCCATGCAGAAAATAAAGGCAGTACTTTTCCCCAACTATTTGTGAACTGCAGGAAAAAAACCATGAGGGGTAGAGAAAAACCCGAGCATGCCAGGAAAAAGAACAAGTACATTGCACTAATAGGTCATTGGGCAATTCTAACTCAATCCAGACTTCATTGCTGGATACAGATTTCTCCAATATATTGACTATTGGCTCATAAGAATGGCCCTCCACACCCAGCACAGAGCAGGACTCCAAGTGCTACCCTCTCCATATGGGGATATCCTACTGAGATCCAGTCATCTCTGTTGAGCTGCTCTCATTGGGAGCTTTATCAGAAAAATAAATTTCAAAACTCCTTACTGCAATAAATAACCTTAATGTTGGCCTCCCGAGGTGTTCTTTTGCAATAATCTGTGGGGTTTGGCAATAGATCCCTACACTACTGAATAAATCACCTCTGTCCAGGTGATGTTCTCAGCTCCTACTGTACCACCAGTGACCACAGAGCAGCACCAGCGCCCCTGTCCTGCCACAGCAGCAGGGCCTCTCCACTCAACAGGGAACCACAGGTTCCTCCTTCAAACCACTGAATTATTTCTGTGAAGAAATCAGGATGAATTCAAAAACCAGTCAGAGATGCTAAAAAAAACCCAACCCTGGAGACCAGTGGTGGTCCAAATTACGGCTTGGCTGTCACTGCTTTATGGGTTTCTCCCCAGTTTTGGAGCACATGCTGCTGCCACATGTTGTTCAACAGCTGGGGCTTTCCAGATTGTTGTCTGACAGTGGAAGATGGCATAACTTCCAGCGTGAGTTCTGGAGAACCAGGTCCTAACAATGCTATGCTGCAACAGAATGTTCAAGGGTGCTTACAGCTATTATTTTAGAAATGTCCTTAATTGCAGAGGGAGATTTTGCTGGTTTTGAGAGTACTCCCCCCTCATAAAGTCTGTTCTGCTCAAGAGCAATGCAGCTCTGTCCTCTGCTTCCAGAGCAGCTAAACCCCAGGTTTCCACAATCCCTCTAACCAGAGAGATGGGGAAGATTCCCCACACCCGCACATCAGACACTCTTCTTCCAGCTACATCACAAACACAGTCACTCAGCTTCCAGGATGCTCAGGACACGCTGTCCCACCTTGGGAAACTGCTGGCAGTCCAAAGTGCCACGCTGAATCCTGAGCAATTGTCCCAGTTCCCAAGGGACAGCTTGGGGGTCAGCCAGGCTCAGGCAGCGCGCACCAATCCCACGCATGCGTCCTTCACCTCAACCGCACCCTCGGTGCTGGGGTGTGAGAATGCTCCATCCCCTCCAGCTACTGGGGAATTCCCAAGCAGATGGTTAAACTGGATTTCCAGCTTCTCTGGAGCAGCAGAATGGGGGTAACTCATCAGGGTGGAGGTAGGGAGCCGGCTCACGTTGCCCAGTGCTCTGTGCCCTGGGCAAGTCACAGGTCTATCGGTCACCACAGTTTCATTAACTGCAGGTGAGGTCACACCTTGGCATCTGCAGAGCACCTTGAGACCTTCACATGAGCCTGGTAATTATGCAGAAATACTGCATAAATAATGAACCACGCTGGGGAAATGCAGCACATTTTCGCTGGGGGACTCACAGGCACTTTCTAGGAACGGGAGATTTGAACTTCGCTAAAATCCCTGGGCAAGCAAGAACCTCATTTTCTTAGACCTTCTGAAGGTACCAGGTGTGTTAGCACCAACCTGTGAGCTCTGGTGCCTCTGGAGTTCAACAGCTCCTACGAGGCAGGAGCAGCAGGCAGCAGACTGAATGTTAAAGGCTTAAAACAAAGGCCTGTAAGTCAATAAAGTTCAACAAAATAAAGTCGCTCATTTTTTGCTGTCACTCACAGGCTGCTGCAGTGTTGACTCGGAAGGGTGGGAGGAAGGCAGAGGAACACACAGTGTGTGAACAGAGAGAATGAGACATCAAGGGGAGAGCGCAGAGTGGACACAGCCCGGCCCTTGCTGACAGGTGTGGAAATGAAGTCAGGGATTTGGGAATATACCCTGGAGCAGCAGTGCCAGCCAAGGAAAGAAAATCTAAGGCCCTCCTGTCCCAGCCCTGGAAATCATCCCCTCATATGGAGGTCTCCAGCAGCTGCTCCTTCCCATGGTGGGAGGAAGGGTAAGAGACAAAAAGAAAAAAAATCAAAACCGCACAAACATTGACAAATCTCTCTCTGCTTCAGCTCAGAGCTTCCAGCCAGAGCTCAGTAACCCCCTGCAGAAAGCCCTTCTACCCTAGGCTGCAGCCATTGGCAAAACCCGATCAACTTCATGTAGTAAGACCCAGGACAGAGAACCAGACAACCTATCCTGTTATTGATTATGCTGCTGGCCTCAGTATGCTGGCCTGGACTCGATTTTCCCTTTTATCCCAAAATCCAGAACAGGAGATTAGATGTATCCCTTTGAGTCCACCAGGGTGGATGGGAAGAAGAGAAGGTGAAGTTCTCCTGCTGCTTCATCCTTCATTGGGCAGCAGCTCCATTGCCATGGTCCTGTTCCTACACATCCAGGCCACAGTCCCCATTATTGTCTCAGGAGCACTCACGACTGGAAAGGGCAATGCCCTCCCAACTCTCCACTACTTTGTTGTGTGGACATCTGGAAAGACTATGGAAATATGTTCTCTTGAGCCCCCAGGGTTTTTTTGCCTCTATTCTCAGCACTAAATCCTGGCTTGGAAAGATTTTCTCACAATATTTTCCATGTTCAGTGTGTAGAAGGCTACAAACATGTGATGTGTATAAAACCCCCAAGGCTGTTTGGTTGGAAGGTTGGGGGGCTTCCTGCCTCTCTCCAGACTGATGTGACCAGGCCCACTTAGCATAACACCAAACAAACCTTACAGTTGTGAATTAAGGCATCTTCCAAGAACAGTCAAACCCTCAAATACTGAGGGTGTCAGCACTGCAGGGGATTAAACACCCACATGCAGCTCTGAACCTCAGAACTGCGACTTCTGTTTGGATTTAGTCCTGCCCTGGGCCCATAAACAGGGATAGATCTTCGCAATCCATGACCAGACCATGGCCTAAGATCTTAGGCTGGGGTCAAAGTGCTACATGGATTCATATCAGTAGAGCTTTACACATCTATTCTAGCTGAGAATCTGGCCACTTATGACTGGAATAGCTTTCTGAAACATATCCAACAGGAAATCCTAAATCAAAAACACTCTGCAGTTTGAGAAGATTCCTCTCCCTCACATCCAAACCCAACTAAATGTTTTGCAACTTTTTCCATTTTAGGAATGAGAGTCTTTCTTCTCATATCTTCCTTTCCCTCCCAAACAAATAATCAAGTACACAGGAGCCCAGAATGTTTTTTCCCCTCTGCTCACTTTATCCAGCGAGCTGAGACTGCAGCCAGCATGTTTAAAACTGGCCAGCTGTGCTCTGACCAGCTGACTTTGGAGGCCCAGCTGGGACAGCCAAACAGGCAATATTCCAACTGCAAACAAATGAGGCAACACCTTCGGAGAAGGGATCGAAGCAGGGGAAATGGCCACGGTTCAATTCACAGTTTCCTGTTGCTTTTCCAGGGACAGCTGCTGGTGAAGGCCAGATTCTCAGCAGGAGTAAACTGGTCCTGCTGCTTGGAGTTCCTCAGCTCTGCACGAATTTTCACCACCTGTGAACACGGCACAGCCTGGTTCATATTTGGGCTTTGCTCTGCTGCCTCCCTGTTATCATCCTACATCTAGAAATAGCTGCACTAGGAGAGAGAAGGGGAATAGCAACCAAAATTTGTCTAGTCCAGAAATGGTTTCCTGGAACTTAAGTGGGTTTTTTTTCTTTTCTTTTCTGAAAGGAGATAAAGTCGTTCATTGTTTGTCTTGGCTGCCTATAAACTCATGCTGCTGAGAGCAGCCTTTGATCACAGGGCTATTGGGAGGCTGACCCTTGACAGCCAATCCACTCCCTGCTCTTCCAGTCTCACCAACCTGGCCCTGACTTCCTTTTTCATAAAAAGCCATAAAAAAACATTATACATACATTATCCAAGAGCCCTTGCAGCAGTCTAGGGATGTGATCTAACTAGCTTACAGACAATTTCAATATCAGGCTATTCCCTTCCTCAAGGGGTTCTGTGATGTGAATGGGGAAGGAGGAAGGAGGGAGTTTGTGATCTCAGATGTTCTGCCATGAGCAGCAGCTCCATCCAAACTTGCATCAGGGTGTATCCAACAAATCCCCTTTGAAAGGGGCAAACCATAGCCCTGTAAAACTGTCAGGAGTCTATTTCGTGTCCTCTTTTCCCACTGAGAAGTTTCTGGACGTTTGTGTAGGATTTCTGTGTTTCTGGGATCTGGTCAGAGCTCCCAGCTCTAGCTGGTTTCCTGCACATCCAGAACATTTTTGCAGCATGTGTTGCCCAACCGCAGAGGCTGCAGGCACAAAACACATTTTCTTCTGACACCTAGCAGGGAGTTTTTCTACGTAAGTCCCTCTGTGTAATGTGACTCACTGCTCCCACACTTCATGGAAGCAGCATGCTTAGTTTATTCTAGCATATCCCGACCATATTCCCAAAGCACTGGATTTGCAAAGCTTGTGTAAACGATCTGGAGCATGAGCACGATCAGGGAGAAGCTTCCCAGCAATTCCCCACAGATGCCAGCTCAAGCCCTGTGTTCCTCCCCAGCAGAATGACATGAAAAACCAGTGCAGATGACCTGGGAGACACAGGGTAGTAAAAAAAAAAAGAACTTTTAAGGAATAAGAGGTACACATCTCTTTAATATCTTTTTACCTGCCAGCATGAACCAGTGAACACTGAAAGCTGGGGTGGCACAATTGCCACAAGTCTGGGTTTATTAGCCAGCTCCTTCATCAGGGGACTCAGATGATCTGATATACATCAGATGATATCCAGAAGACTCAAATAATGCCCTTATCATCTCCCACTTGTGATCTGGGAGTCAAACTTCCATGTCCTTTGTTCTTGGAGTCCTACACCACGCTCGAGCCATTAACGTCTCCAGTCCATAATCAGTCCCACCCATGTATGCAGCAGCACAATTACTCTGGCTTAAGCAGCTCCACTGGTGCAGAAATACATGACTGTCAAGCCAACCTTTAGAGCAGACTCAGGAACGAGACACGTTCTTGCTGTGCTTGGTTTTATCTGATGCATTAGCTATGAAAATGATCAGACAAGCCAAACGTTCAGACGAACGTCTTGCTCTCGTGTCTGGCCACAGAGTGGAAAGTCAAGTTCCAGTTAGTTGTGGTCTGAACAGATGCAACAGGCAAAAAACAGCTAATTATTTCTAATTCTCAAATAATAATGCCAGGGCAGGGGAGGGAAATATGTGACTGGTCTATAGTTTCTCAGAAAGCTTGCAGCAAGGCCAGGGAGAGAATGTGGTGGTTACATAAACTGGCTCAGCTCTGGCTATCACATTTTTCCCCTTCTTTCCAGATCACCTTCAAAACCCACAAATACAGACTCAGATCTCTCAATTTCTGAGAATCATGGAATGGTTTGGGTTGGGAGGGACCTTAAAGCCCACCCAGTGCCACCCCCTGCCATAGGCAGGGACACCTTCCACCATCCCAGGCTGCTCCAAGCTCTGTCCAACCTGGCCTTGGGCACTGCCAGGGATCCAGGGGCAGCCACAGCTGCTCTGGGCACCCTGTGCCAGGGCCTGCCCACCCTCCCAGGGAACAATTCCTTCCCAATATCTCATCTAAACCTGCCCTGTGGCAGTGGGAGCCATTCCCTGCGTCCTGTCCCTCCATCCCTTGTCCCAGGTCCCTCTCCAGCTCTCCTGGAGCCCCTTTAGGCACTGGAAGGGGCTCTGAGGTGTCCCTGGAGCTTTCTTCAGCTGAACACTCTCAGCCCAGTTCCCTCAGTTAAGATGAAGCTTCACTGTCAGTCTGGGAGAGCACAGCTAAAAATCCCATGAGTCACATTCAGCTCTGCCTCTCCTGGGGTGTCCTGGCCATAGGAACATCTGCTGGGACCTGTGTGCTCACAGACTCATCTCTGCCACATTTTTTCCACATATACCAAAACTCTTCCCAGCTCTTCTAAGAAAACTGGAAAAGCCACAAAACCTGCAACATATGACATCAGAACTTAATACCAGTGTCCTAAAGTGGATATGTGACACAGAAAAATACCCAGAATGACAAAATACAAGCATCAATCAACCCCTTCCCAGGTCTTCTTTCTCCTGCAAACAGTATTTTTGCTCTGACTCTTCTAGAATATTTACCCAAACCTCACCCTTTAAAGGATCCAGCACTAGCTAAGGCACCAGTGTATTTCATGGATAATCTGGATATCACAGCCCCATCGTTGCCTCTTGGAAGTCAAAATTATGGCTTATAAGTCTTGAAAATCTTGACACTTTTTAAAGGTAGGACATGTCCTGTCAAGAGAGAGGCACATCCAAAATGCAACAGAATAAAGACACACGAAGGGTCTGGCTGTGGGGACACCGTGTCTAGGATTTTCATAAACACGTATTTTTCTTGTTAGACTCTTACTACTATGTGCAACAACATGGGAAAAAAGCCCTAAATAACGTTCCAGGGTGACGTTGCCATGACCAAGCATCCTTGTGCCACTCTTCTCATTTGCAATGTCATTGGCAAAGCTCCCCAGATGACAGCGGGGTCAGATGGTGACGAGCGGAGCCCTGACCCTCCAGTTCCCTTTGGAACTCAGAGCCAGAGGGGCCAGCAGGAAAACAGCTGCATTCCCTATCAGCTCTGGAGCTCCAGAGGGAGCTCAGCTGAGCAAGCCATGGGGATGGAGAGCTGGGACTCCCCTAAGGACAGTGACAGGAGGGGCACTGTGAGATCTCACAGCTCCAAGGACTGAGTGTCAGTTCCTAAAATAACGACCATCCAAGCGAGGCATGGACGACAACTCACCAACCTAGAAACTGCCCAAAATAGGCAAAAGGAAACTCATAAATAAATATTCCCCTAAATCCCACTCTCTCCCAGAAACTCACACATGGAATGATGGTGCATCTGAATTGCTCATGCCCTAGGAGACCAGGGCTTTGAGCTCCCTTCAAGAATTTTGGAAAATATTATTGTGTTCTCTCCACAGCAAGGACTGCTCACGCAGGGCTCTGTTAGTCAGATCGTTTGGCACCAATGGGCTCCTCCTAATCAAAACCAAGATAGCTCTGTTCAAAGCTGATAGAAAAGTTAACTCTGCCCCTCTACTACCAACAACAATGGTTGGGGCCACGGACATCAGCTGGGAGAGGCTTGCAGGGGGCTGAGGGATGGCTAATGTTCCAAGATTGAGAGTTGAATTTAGAAGTTCCTCTGCCTTAGGTTACTGTAGGAAATCCAACAGAGATGTTTGAGTGCAGGCAGAAATTGGGCAAGTCAAAAACATGCCCTTTGATGGAGCTGGAGTCCATCTTTACCATTGTGGCAGTCGGGCTTAAGCATCTTTCTGCTCCAAGGACTTACTGTTATTTTTCCAAGACCTCCCTCATTCCTTCTCTCCACTGTGCAGCATGGATTAACTGCAGTTTTAGGAATAAGGGCCCTTTGGCTCCCTCTGGGATGGCCAGATTCAGAGAAGGCCCTTCAAAAGGTATTTTTAGGATTCATAGTTTTTGGGAGTAGTTTTGTGAAAGCCAACAAACAACTTTGACCTGACTGATGCCACAAACTGCTGGATGAACTCCTGGGTGTCTGGGCAAGGGCTTGTTTCCAGTCACACACATCAACAAGGGAGCTGTATCATTTCCAGGCAGCTGAGAACGAACAAATCTCACTTCACTCAGCCAGGACAGCAGTGATCTGAGTCCAAAAGGAAATCACTGCTCTACGCTCTGGTTTTCTCATCTGGAAAAAGAGGCACCAATCTCACAATCCTTAAGGAAATCATGCCACAAGCAGATCAAAAATAGATAGTACCAAATCAGCATTTTGTGATGCTACACTTATGACAAAAGAGCAGCATGTCAATGCAATTTCAAAGTGATAGAAAATACACTGACAGAAACCTTTTAAAGCGTAACCGAGAAGAAAAAGGATGAAAAGACCAACCAGTTTCACATGAGGGGAAAACCAGGAATGCTCCCTCCTCCGTGCCCTCCCTCCTAAGCAAAACAAAACCACAAGTGAACTACAAGAGGGACCTGTTGTTTCAAATCTGAATGGGAAAATCAGACAACTCTCCCATGGCACTCACAGAGCAGAGGTTAAGAATGAGGGGCACAGCAGAAAGGGGAGATGCAAGATAAGCTGCTTGGATTCACATCTCCCCATTTCCTCTGCTTCGTAAGAACTGGGTCATATTATAAACTTATGCAAATGTGTTTACTTTACATTTTATTTTGGTCTTAGCCATGCAGTTGTCAGCCTGTATCAACATGTCAGTCTGTTTGTGCAAACAATCATTCCTTCATGGAAGGATTTCAGTAAAAACAGACAAAATGTTATGACATGCGAGAAAACTTCCTAAACATGACAATAAAAGAAAAGCCACTAGAAGAGGATATGTTTTCCTTACCAATTACACAGCTTAAAACAAAAGGAATCACTCAGTGCTTTTGCTTTCCCCAAGGACAGGCAAGTATCAGATCACATCATGTGAGCTTTGATGAAGAACCACACTGGGGTGGGATTTGTGGGGTGAGTGCAAGGAAAGAGAAGTGGACCCCATCGGCTGTGTCCATGTGCACTCCAAGCCACCCAAAGCCATGAACCTCATCTCCCCATAAAATATCCTCAAGTACTGGAGAGAAATGGAAACAGCCCCCTGCAGATCAGCAGTGTCTGGAGAAATGCTAGCCCTGTTACAGCTCTGTCAGTGCCTTGCAGAGGATCTAAGGAATGGGTGGAAGAGCCCATGGGAGGGATGGCTTGAGGGTGGGAAGGCAGCTGCAGAGTGCAGGGGACAGGGCTGGACCAATCCATCAGTGTTCCGGTTGTCCTGGTGACAGCTCTTGGCCACTCTGCTTCCCCACTGATGTGCCAACATCTGGCCCTGCTCTATTGTGCTCTCCCTTCACGCTGTACCCACGCTCACTCCTCCGCGCCCGCCCAGCCTGCAGGGGAAGGTGTGTGGGGTCTCCAGCAACGTGCTCTGGGTCACAGGGACAGAGCTGTGGGGCACAGGGACAGAGCTGTGGGTCACAGGGACAGAGCTGTGGGGCACAGGGACAGAGCTGTGGGGCACAGGGACAGAGCTGACGCTCAGAGCCGAGCTCCAAGCCTTGCAGGGAGATACTGGGGTGATGAGCAGTGATGCTGGGCAATTCAGCACTGTGGGAAGGCAAGGATCACATTGGAGCTGAGATGCCCTCAGCGGGAGCTATCACCCCCCATTTGGGATCCTTCCTCCCGCCTCCACCACAAACATGACTTTATAAAACCTGTATAAAAAATTCTGGACTAGTTCCTAACGCAGTTCACCCAGATGAGATGAAATCTGAGGCCAAGCAAGGAAAGGAACCTGTTCCTTTGATTTTTCCTGCTTGGAAGTGTGAGTTCAGTTAGTCAGCAGCATCTGCTGATACTTTCTTCCAGGAAAAGAACAGGAGGGAGTCTTCTTGCTCAAGAATTGCCACTAAAGGGAATCCTGAACATTAGGAATTGCACAGTGTAACAAGGGACAGGAGTACAGGGTTGAAGCTACAGCCACAACTCACCTCTGCAGCTGAAGCCCTTTCACTGTCTTTCCGAATCACTTTGCTATTCCCACAAACAAAGTTTTACCCCTGCAAGGTTCTGTTACTGCACTGTTGTAAGGCAAAATAACAAGTGATAATTTAGGAGAAGCAGACACTTCTCTACAAATTCTGTAGAGCTTGGTGCAAACTCCAACACGCCTGGAGCTGCCAACTATTGAGAACCATGACCAGAGCCACCAAGGAACCACCCAGGCACTTGGCACGGGCCCCACTCTTGATGCAAGGTTGGGCTGTGAGTAAGGCGAGGAATGCACATCCATGGATGCCTTCAGCTAGGAAACACTGACTGAGGCCTCTCCATTACCCTGGGAGCTCTCAAAATCTTCCAACAAATAATTAAAACCATTCTGAGTGTGAAAGCACCCCCGTGTGAGACAGCAAACACGCTAGCACAGCTCCCAGCTTACCTCCTCGCTGCAGAGCTCTCCCGGACAGCTGGCACAGCCGGGAGCGCTGCTGGGATCCACCGGGATCCACCCAGGGAACCACAGCCAGGTGCTCCCCAGGGCTACTCCAGCTCCCAGGCAGCTGTGTCCTGCTGCAGCCCCAGCCCATTCCCGCTTCCCCTGGCACTGGAAAATGTGTGCTCTGTTCATTTAGAGCCTACAGAGGGCATTGTGGAGAATTCCCAAAGAATTCCCATCCCAGCTGGTGAGTTGGGTTGGATGGGCAATGGGGGTGAGCTGTGCTGTTGTCACTGCCGAGGCCTTTGGGGCAATGCCCTGGGGCAAGGAGCTACTGAGGGTGGGGGAAACACCCAAGGGCTCATTCCACAGGGAAACAGACCCAAAACAGAGCAGGAGGTTTATCTCTGCCCTGCCAGCAACTCCTGTCCCTGTTGCAGGGGATTTCAGTTAATGTAATGAGAGTGGTGAGGGCGCGGAGGCAGCTCCTGCAATCTTGTTATTGCCAGCAGGCTGGAGCTGCCTGGGGCCAGGAATCACTAATTAATTACAGAATGAGCTGTAGCTCTCGGGGCTCAGGTCCTGCACACACAGCTGGTGCAGGCACGGGGCAGTGCCCAGCCAGCACGGATCCGATGGTCCCCCTGCTCCCAGAGCCACAGTTCCAGCACAAATGTCCCAGCACTGTCATTCCTCAGGGCAGGCCCGAGTGCTCAGTGCACCTGCAGTGACCAGTCCTGGAGATGGGGTGGCTGAGACAGCCAGGGTGCTCCCCTGGACTCAAGGATCCCATTTTTCCTTCTTGCTGAAACACCCAGCAAACTGTGGATGTGCTGTGCTCAGCTGGCAGCTGCCTTAGGTCTTGGAGCAAGGAAAGCTCCTTTTCAAGCTCTTCTTTAGTGTTCCTGAGCATCCCCCAACCCTACACAGAGGAGGGGGTAACTCCTGGGGTCAGGTAGCCTTTGTACCTTCCCATCTTCTCCAGGACTGCCTACTCTCAGGTGGTAGGAATAACTGGACTCAGTCACTGTCCACTCTAGAAATCATCATTCCCCATTCCTTCCACACATCTCCATGTCATTCAGACTAGGATGGGCTCTGTCCAGGGCTGGCTCATCCCCAGGAGCACTTGCTCAAAAATAAGCTTAGCTACGAGCTGCTCATTTAATTCTCCACCTTATTATTTGAAACTTGCACAAGTTTTTGTGAACAGATGAGACGAGGAGGGAGTTCAAAGAGCAAGTCAGTGAAATCCACCTCATGCACCAGTCCAGCATGGCAGAGCCCAGGAATGGAGCACCAGCTTTTAAAGATCAAACCCAGCACATGGCTCATGCCCTTGGGTCCAAGAGTTGGCTGAAATGTAAAACAGTCCTAAGTCCCAGGGTTTGTCTCTGCAGAGTCCCCACAGCCACTATTAAGACTTGGCCCATCCTCAAAACTGGAACTGCTACTGGTACTTGTGTTCCCAACACATTATTAGCAGGAGAGGGCCTTGGCTTTTGCCCAGACTCCCTGAGAACCTCTTATCACAAGAATCTAAATTAGAAAACTGGGACAAGACTTCAAAGTTATTGATAAAAGAAAGCAGTGACCCAATGTCATTTGAGTCTTCAGGCTATGCATTTCCATGGTAGGAATATTTCTTTTGTATATTTTGAAAGAAAATTTGTTCCTTTTCTAGATCAAGTCCTCAGAAAAACAGTAACACCTCACTTCTCAAAACAGTCTCATCTCTCCAGCATCACTTAAAATCTTTGGAGTTCAACATTAAGATGGAGTTAGCAGTCACTGAAGTGAATGAAGTGCTTTTCTAGGGCAGCTGGAGTAAGGAATTCTGGCACTATCACTATTTCCCACCGAGGGACAAAAGTAATTGTAATTCTTTTGGCTCATCTTCCTGCCTCATTCTGTGTCTGTGGGCTCCACTGTGCCCCCAACATGCAACAGAGGTGAGATTTGAACCAAGCCAACCTTGTCTTCATGAGCTTTAGGAGCAGTCCCATGGCTCTGGGTTACCACTGAAGCTGGTATTTCACCTGAATTAAGCCAGAACAACGGAAGTTTACAGATACATCATAAGAGTGAGCACTGCTTTATGATAAAAACCACAATACATCCTCTCAGAATGACCTTGCAAAGTATTTTAAAAGCAGAGCTCACAGTGCAAGGTAAGGCTTAAATTCCTGAGTCTCAGAGATGTTGGGAGAAGGTGGCAGCAGTTTGCTGCTGGTTTCTGATATAAACTGAGCCTTGCCTTGCTCCTGCTCTGTTGTTTTCTCTCAGCCTGCAGATTATTTAATATCGGAGGGGAAGGCTTCAACCTGGCTGAGAAACTGCAGGAATTCAGAGTGACCTGGAGGGAATTACAAGAATGCTGCTTGCTGATCAGATTAAAAGGGAGAAGTGGCGGGGCTCCCAAAGGTCTTCTTATTCAACCTTTGCTGCCGACAATGCCGTGCTTTGTCTCTGCTTTGCTCTTTAAAATGATTCAGGTTACTGCACTGGAAACGTCGCTGCCTTGGGAGCCACGGCAGGAACACCTGGCAGGAGTGAGACTCGGGGTGGATACTCAAGTGCCAGCCCCAGCACATATTTTTGCTTCCCATTGCCCTTGATATGATCAAAACTCTGGCTTGTCCTTTCCTGAAAGAGCAATAGCATTTACACTTGTTCATTCATCTTCTCAAGGCCCAAGTTACAAACTGTGCTATGATTAAACCAGCTTTTTATAGGGCTGAAAGACTTTCGAAACAGCAACTTGGAGATTCACATCCTCAAGGAGTGAGGATGCACTCTCCTCATCTGGGTTATTTTTCCCTCCTTATTTAGGGCCAAAGCATTGTATGGTACCTTTACACCCCTGCCTGCCTCCAGAAAGGAGAAAGTGGCATTTATTGAGAAATACCTCCCAAAAGACTTCATCAAAAACAAATAAAGCAATTAGAGAGTCAGAGATGAGTCTGGCTAGTTATGTTGCTGCTGAATTAAGCTGGCTCAGGAGACAGGAGGGGAGAAGAGCAGCACTGGGCCAAACAGACAGACAGAAACAGAGAACAGGCTGCTATCATGGCTGTTCATATGTTAGATATGATGGGACAAGCCTGGAGTGACAGAGGCTGGTGTGACAGGTAGTTACACACAACCACACACATGTCAGTTTGACCAATTCCCCTGGCACTCTCAGAACCACAGACTGCAGGGTTTTGCCCCCAAGAATCCTTTTTAACACTGGGGGACATTTGATTCTTTCAATGGAGCAAAATGCAGATGTCCAACAGTTCAACCTTAATGGCACCACTCACCAGGCACTTCCACTCTGCGTCCACAGCTCAACGCCTCTCGCTCATCTCTCAAAGGAAATAATTAATTAAAAAGTAGTAGTAACTATGCACTGTTAGCAACTATGTGGTTCTGCTTATTTTCCTACTTGAAAGAGAATCCCAGGATCCAAATATGTCCCAACTGAGGGAAACTCATCAAATCCTACTGCACGTCACAACTGTCCATGACTCACCGCTGCTCCTGAGCATCTCTCAAAGGCAGGGCATGTTAAGCCAAATCCGTCTCTCAAACCCCAACAATGCAACTTCAGCAGGATAAATCTGACTCACTGAGCTGTTTGCCGAAGGCCAGGGGAATTAGGTTCACTTCCTCCTCGTCCTCAGCTCTCTCTCAAGCTACCCAACACATTGAGGTAGCAACTTTTGGTGGAAAAGTCTTTGATCTCTGAAATTTCTGCTGTTTCCATGGTGACACGTAAGACCTGCGTGATCCTGAATGAACCCTATTGTGTTCCTCACATTGCCTCCTTCCCCAAATTGCTTCTACCTGCTAATGTTAGCAAAGTGAGGCCATCTCCACCTACCTTGAGAGAAAGATTAGCTGCAGAAATTATCCACTCCCCAAACTCCTGGAAAATGAAATAACTTAATGGCTCGGAACAATCCCCTGAAGGAGGTAGGTAATTCTAGGGTTCATCACCAGGATGAGGATGCTCTGGTTTACCAGCCACCCCCTTACTCCTTCCTCTTTCAAATGGATAAACAGAAGATTTCCCTTGGTTCTGTTTTGATGCCTGTGTCTGCATCATTCCGGTTTCCACCATTAGTCTAATGAGCAAAATCAGCCTCACTCCATCCCTCTCTGCTCCAGAGAAGAGCTTTCAAGGGGAATAAATTGGCATTGCAGCAGGGTGTAAGTGGGTTGGAAATGCAGGGAGACAGGAACCTGGCTGCACATGGGGCGTTTGCTGTGCCAGCTGCCCTGGTGCTTCCCAGAGAGAGCGCAACTCCGGGCAAGCGGCGCAGCAGGGCTTCATCATTACCCACCCTGAAACTCAAGAGGGGGAAAAGCAAAATCAAAGGAGAGCAGGAGGTGAAAAGAAGGCAAAAGGGTGCCTTCAGGGCTCCTTTCATGCAGCTCGCTTCACGACCCACCAGTCAAGGCTCCTAAGCAGGAACAGAGACACCATTCAGGACAAATCTGGATGTTATCCCAGGGCACCAGGGACACCACTAAAGGGAAAGTTTTGACAGGTGAAATGACCTTAATATAATTATCCCTGCCAGCCCCTCCTTCCTCTGCCTCCTTCACCTTGCCATGAAAACGGTAGTCTGTTAATGAGATCCTTTTTCCCCCTGTAAGGCAACACCGCCAGCTCTCGGATCTTTTGCTCGCACATTTCAAACGGGATGTACGTGATCTCCTCCAGCTTCACTCCCCCCTCTCACATCTCCAGATATTGCCATTGATTCTGCTGCTGCTGACTGGGGTGGGGGGTGTTTTTTTATGTTAGAGAAAAGGTTGAAAGGAACCCTGGTAATAGAATGATTTGGCCTGCAAGTCAAATCCCCCTTGATGAACAATCAGACACAAATGTCAATAATAATTAGATTGGCCGAGGGCTCCAGTCACTTAGGACTTCAGTTTTCCATCTACAGTGCTCCAAATGAAACCCTCAGTACTGTGATGTCCAAATCAAGTTTGGCATCAGGAATGAAAAGACATCAACAATAATAAAAGGCTGATGGCAGGAGAAGAGCAGACGACAGACAATAGGGTTGTGTGTGTGTGTGCAGGGACATGCGCACACTGGGCCATGGAAATAAAAAAAGTGAGAGCTGATGTAAAAATCCATCAAGATATGAAATCAGTCCTGCCTAAAGAATGGCCTAAACTGCCTTGGATTGTCCTCCCAGACAAGTTCTGCTCCTCTGGGCTTTAAAATTTCCACCTCCTGCTGTCCAACATATCAAGCACGGGAAGCGAACGAAGGGAAGAAAGCCCTTAAGTGCAGGCGGTATTTTTTCCTGTTCCTAAATTGTAAATATACAGTGGAGGCAAGAAATGCCCAATCTAATTAAGAGCAGTTGAGAAGTATGGAGACAGGGTGCTCCCAATGGGAATGCTGCAGGTTAAAGAGGTTAAAAAGAGGAATGTTCAGCCTAATGAGGGAAGTTTAACATCGCGAGCACACTTTGCACTGGCAAGGCAGGCTGGAAAAAAAAGGATTAAAGACATGGAAGAGGCAGCTCCACAGCAAGAGCAGGTGTGTGCTTGGCTTCAGCGGCAAGGGCAGGATGTTTTAAGGTTTGCAGGTTGGGGCAGCCCCTCAAAACATGGTCCTGAAGGGATCCTGCATTGAAACCATGATCCAAAATGAAAAGCCAGCTCAGCTTGCCTTGCTTCCTTCTCCCTGCAAGTGTGGGGCTCTGAGAGGTGTGCCCCACCAGTCACCAGCAGCCCCTCGAGGCCTCTACTGGGGGTTCACCAAGCTGGGAGATAACAGGTAACACCCAGGCACACAGTGTTAACTCCACTAGCAGGGGTATTGCTCCCAGGGAGAGGCAACACCAAAAACATCTCAGTTCTTGGTTCACTGCACACAAGCTGGAGCACATGGAGCTGAGTCTGAACGGACTGGAAGGTACTGGAAGGCACTGGTCACTCCAGGCAGGAGTGAGGCACAGCCTGGCCATGGCCCCAGTCACGTGGATGCTCCATCTCCCACCCCAAATTCTCTTCCCTTTCCAGCCCAGGGAGGAAGGGAAGCAGCAGGTGCCCCCATCTGAAGTGGCCGAGGCAATGGGACAGTGGCACATTGCCTGTGCTCATCTGCAGACACAGCCCTCAGCTCTGGGCTGCAGCACCTGAGGAGGGAGACAGGGAGATCTCATGGGTGAACAGAACAGAAATCACACTGCAGGGGGGAGACAAGCATCAGGTAAGGAGAAAAACCCCAAGGACTGGAGATATATCCAAGGGGATGTGAGAGGATGAAAGCAACCTCCAGAGATGCCTGTAGGCTCTCATGCAAAGTACAAAAGCCATTTCCTAGACTAGTTCTTACAGGGAGGGATATTTAGTCCTGCTGTTTGATGATTTCTGATGGCACCTTCAGTGCCCCGTGGAGCACACGGCCCTGCGGTGCAATAGGACCTTCCACCTGCTGCCAGCACCAGGGAACCAAAGATCCCCCACTCCCTCAGCCATATTTAGCCATAAATAGGCACTAAATGAAACAGGAAGGCTGTAAGGTGTAGTTCTTAACTTATGCAGCATCATTCCTTAATAAAGTACTCAAACATTTTCCAGATGAAATGACCCTCTCTTCCCTTTTGGGTGGAAAATACAATCCACATGCAGGTGCAGAATCATTAGTGGGCTGCAGGACATACAGAGAGAAAAGAATGAATAAAGTACCTAAGTAAGAATATTTTTTCCTTTTCTTGACTCATTCTACTGAGATTGCACTGAGTTTCTCACCAAGGCACAATGACTAGGAGGAGGTTGGATTTCCCCTGCTTAGATGTCGAGGTGTGGAGCTAATCCCTGTGTTAGGTCAGTCAGAGCCAGTGGAGCGAGGGCAAGGGGCTGAGCCCCACCAGTGCAATCACTTAACTGCTTTGCTTCTCTTTACCTGTACAGGCTTCACTATGAATTCTTCCAAAATAGTGTTAGTCTAAATTTCACCTGGTTAAAAGCAGAGAAAACACCATATCCATTTATTTCATTCTTGCTGGAGTGAAACCTTTCTCAATAGGCTCTGTGAGGGTCATGGACTTCAGCTAGGACAACATGCCCAAATCCCTTTGCTAGATGCCTTGGCTAGTGGGACACAGGAGCTGGTGGCAGTGCACACATCCCAGCCTCATCCTCCCTAAGCTTTCAAGTCCTTTGGCATCTCCCATGGTTTCTGCAGCTGATTAGAGATGAAACAGGAGTGCAGGAATCCCAGCAGAAGAAAGCTGTTTCCTTGGAGCCCCAGGAGGGAATTAAAGACACAACCAAACAAACTCAGAAAACAGAAAACATGAATTTGTACAGAGCAAGCTGTTGGGGAGTGGCTCTGAGGATAAGGTTGGAGCTCCCACCCCCACAATCCCGCTGCTCCAGTCACCCGGTCCCCGTGGCACGCAAGTGCTGGCCACGTGGGGATGGCGGTGGCCAACCCATGTCCCCAGCCCGTGTCCCCAGCCCCGCAAGGGCCCCTGAGCAGAAGGCAGCTGGCCTGCAGACTGCTTGACAGCACAGTTGTGTCCCTGTTCCCTCAGCTGTGGCCGGGTGTCCTTGCTCACGTGGCACTGGAGGGGAGGGATTGCAGCAGCTGGGGACAGGAGAGCCACCAACACACACACACACGGACTCTGTCTCCTCCCGGCACCACCCCCAGCACGGGGATCTCAGATCCCTACCAGCCCCTCGTCCCACCGTGGCAAGAGGGCTCAGCTCAGCATCTCTGTTTAAAGGACGGTGCTTTTCCCCACCTTTTTCCCTGGGATAATGGCTGCAGCCCAAGAAAGGTAGTAAGGAATTCCTGGGACGTGGCTGTTGCTGCAAAAATAAAGTATCCGTTATTGCTAAAAAACTTTTTTCATCTTTGAGGGGAAAACACATACCACATGATTTCCAAAAAGGAGCTGGTCTGGTTTACAAATACAGTACATTAATAGCTTTGTAAACATTTATTCAGTATGACAGCTGACTGCAACATGTGGCATTAATTAGAAGACTCAGCAATGTAGCATATTAAGAGCTAAGTTAAATCTGAATTAGCTGGGTTTGTTGAGACTAAACACCCGTGGGGGAAGTCCTCGGATCTAATACATTATGACTCACTTGACACGGGAGACCCACAGGCCCAATTCCCAATACACTGGGGGGCCCTTATTCATACTCCATCTCCACACAAGAGCTGCAAACTCTCAGGATACCATAGATCAGAGGGTGTTGATGTTGGGACGTTGCGACAGAATGGGGCGCACAAGTCCCTGGCTCCCAGCTCCCCGAACCTTCCCGAGGAGGAGCAGACAGAGACAGCACGAGCTCCCTTCTCCTGTCCAGACACACTAAAAGAGTACAGACAGGAAGGGGAAGGATTTCACATTCCCTTGAGCTTAAGGATCTTGCTCAACACTCCCACACAGGCACCTTCCCAGGCATGGGTGACACAGCTTCTGCCGCATATGCCACCGCCAAGAGCCTTCGGTGACGATGTGAGCCCCGGGGGTCTCTATCACCAGTGCCATGAGCAGCTGGCTGGTGGCACTTCACCACTGAGCCAGCTCAAACCTGCACCCCGAATTTCCTGCTCTGAAGTCAGACAACAGCTTGTGTTTTGGCCCAGGGGATTGAGACACCTCCTGGCTCTGCTGCCTTGGCAGCATTTCAGGGCGGTGTTTTTAGGAGCTGCCACGGGGATGGGAAACCCATGGCTCTGGCTCCTCCCTGAGCCTGTCCTGTGGCTCAAGGCACCACTGACCCTCCTGCCCCTCACTGCCTGCACCTGAAAAAGCACTGAGAAATACTGAGAAATACTTGCTGAAGTTGTCACCAGGGCTGGGACAGCTGGCAAGGCCTTGGAAATGCATGAGATACCTTGTGAGCATCCTGGTGTTGAGGGTTTTCACTGCAGCTGCCACAGGCTGAGCCAAGGCCAGCTCACAGCAGCCACACTGGCCAAACACCAGCCACTGGACTACTTCTACCTCTCAAACCCATCTCTTGTGTCATTTGCATTATGCCAAGTCAAGGCAGCTTGCTGACAGCCAGATTTACATCAGAGAAGAACTTTTCTGACATTCAGCAAGACCAGAAGCAGCTCTCCATCCCAGATCAAAGCCAGAACCAGAGGGAATCGTTGGGTGAAGGAGATGGACCAGCACAGCCCAAAAGGGGTGCCACATCTCAGCTGATCCCTGGTAACAAATACACCAAAGCCTTGATGTTTATGTGAAACCTTGGTGTAAAAGCACAGTCTACCATACACAGCCACAGGTATTTAGGACAAATGCAGGACAAACCATCTGGAGCTGCTGGAGTGAGTCCAGAGGAGGCCACGGAGATGCCCCGAGGGCTGGAGCCCCTCTGCTCTGGAGCCAGGCTGGGAGAGCTGGGGGTGCTCTCCTGAAGAAGAGAAGGCTCCAGGGAGAGCTCAGAGCCCTTTCCAGTGCCCAAAGAGGCTCCAGGAGAGCTGGAGAGGGACTGGGGACACGGGATGGAGGGACAGCACACAGGGAATGGCTCCCACTGCCAGAGGGCAGGGATAGATGAGATACTGGGAAGGAATCCTTCCCTGTGAGCGTGTTGAGATTGAGCAGCAGGGATGGAACACTCAGGGCAGGGCTGCTTTCACCTGACAGCTCTAAAGCAAATTTTTCTTACCCTGGGCTCCTTACGTTGGATGCCTTAAAGTTTGTGTGATTAGCAGCACATATGAGAGCACCTCCAGAGGTGGTGCTGAGTCCCCACAGCCCTCACAATTCAACCTCTGGTTATAAGAACTGGGTAAATCATCTCAAAAGCAGTCCCATTATTATCTGTGGCAGTTTCAGCTTCTCAGAGACAGTATTGCTAATGCTAATTGCCAAAAGCAAATAAAATAAATCTCTGTGTGGGTCTGTCTTCTTCATTATCCTGGAGCAGATCCTTCCACTCTTATCCAAGTTTCTTCCCTTTCATCCCTTCACACACAATTTTATCCACAATAGATCTGCCAAATGGAGAGTAAAACTACTAATGTGTCACATAGACAGCTATTTCCATAATTTAAGCCTCTTTGTTCTTATTAATGTTGCATCAAGGTATTGGCCTGCAACAATTGCTTTTGAAATGGGTCGCCAATAAAATTGGAAAGCAGAGGACAAGAAAATAAGGAATATTTTATATTTATAGTTATTTTATAACTAAACAAATTGTATCATCGTGTTTCTATTATAATCTGCATCTGAAATAATAGAAAAGGCTGGTCAAAAGTTGAATGTACAGCAAAAATTTCTGAGATATCCACATTTCAAGTAATTGGCATGAAAAGCCCAAACCCTCAGATTTTAGGGGAGATGAAAACTAATTAAAATAGTTTGTTGTGACCCTCTCCCCCAAATCTTTCTTTTTATTAAGAACTATCTAATTTCCACTTGAATATTTCAAACAGAGCTCAGCTCTTTCATCCCTTATACTATATATAAATTGTACTATAATGGAAGGCAGAATTAAGTCAAAAGGAAGCTTTTCAACTTCTCCAAAAAGAAACATTTCGCTATGTTCCAAACTTTTTTCCAGTAGAATTCTCACAGGAAAAAAAAAAATCAACTGCTGTTAGAGTAGCTATTAGTAGGATTAAAAAACACCAATGATAATTCTCTTTCCACGGCTATTTCAAAGCTATCTAGGTTTTGTACATGAATAAAGGCTTCTCTAAAATAAAATGAAACAGAATGGCCAACTCCTGACTTTAACACAAATCTCTGGATATTGGATATTTACTTCAAGGCCCCAACTCCAGGAAACAAGTAATTACATGAGAGTCTCAGCTCTCATCAACAGAAGAACAAAGTTAAAGGAAGCAAATTTCCTTGCTGTTGTGCAAGGAAAATCTTGAAAGTGTGACCCAAGTACATCCCAAATCCCAAAATCCAGAAGCCAAATAGACTTCTTGTGTATTAAATCTTATCAGTTTTTGATGCCTATCTCTTGATTCTGGAGCATTTTATGTTACCAGAATGATTTTCCTGCTCCTCCTCCTACCCTTTGCCAAGACTTCTACAGAAATAGAGGTCTAAAGTGCAGTTCCCTTTGAAAGAGATGTTTGGAAATCCAGTAATTTCCCCACATTTTTCTGAAACAAAGAAAATAAATTTAAGGGTATCAGGAGGACGAAGCTGATTTCATTGTACCGTCAAACCTGTCATCCCTAAGTCTGAAGAATAAAGTCTTATTCAACAGCTCAGCCCTGGTGCCAAGGAACAAATTTGCCAGTGGCAACTCTGTGGCTAAGAAAGCTCTTGAGCACAAGCTTTCTCCAGGATCAGGATCTGGAGCCAAGGCCAGCACGTCCAACAGGGCCACATGGGATCACTGAGAGCCCTCAAACAGACCCACACAGCTCTGGTGATTCATCCGAGTGCCCCGGCAGGCTGGAAGTATTTTTTTTTTAATGCAGCAACCGACTCACTTTGCAGTCAGAGGACACTTCTCACTCAATGAAACACTGGAATAAAGTTGTTGAACCTGGACCTAGAAATAGCCATCTCCCTTGACCATAAAATACAGGCAAAAATGTAGATCTCTGAGCACATTTAAGGTGTGATCTCTGTGGAGATGGAGAGGAAATCTCCTTTGATGCCCAAAGTCAGGGCTGAGGAATCCTGCATACTGTGTTCATCCAGATGTGCACGTGTCCATTTCTCTGACAAGCCTAAAAACTGAATCTGGATGAAATCAAAGATCTCAGAGTGATTAAAAGTTTCATATATACTGTCAAATAGGAAAACAGGATATGAGCACTCACATTTTCCCCCACTAATGAAACTCCATATCCAAAGCCCAAGCAGTGCCACTGGAATACGCTGGAGGTAGGAGTAACGGTGTGGGAAACCAAGGAAAATGGGGAGTGTATATATGGCTGTATATGTATGGCTGAGCATACACAAACCATCACTTTCCATATTACCAGGTCATTCCAGGTGCTTAAGAAAGCCCTAACACCATGAGATTTCCAGCAACATGCAGGGCCAGATGCTCTCTTTGCCGAGCGATACCGAGGGTGGTGTCAGCTGAGCCTGCTTCAGTTTTACTTTAGTTTTACTCCTCCAGTCACAGAGCGCACATCGTGCTCTGATGCTTTAGAGCACTGCCAGTACAACAAGAGGCCCATTCCAGCCTGTCCCCTTTCCCCAGGACCGTGGTGCCACGAGTATTCCCGCAGCGAAGCACGGCTGTGCCAGCGCTTGGAGGACTTGGGCCGAGTTCACTCGCGCGTGCGCCGCCCCACGCATTCAGCACATCCCTGCCCTGGGAGGGGAAGGAGTTCCGGGCACGGAGCTGTTCCAACAACTCCTACATGTGGGAGTGAATATTCTCCGCTTAAATGTCCCCGGACGCCCACGGCCATTTGCCTTCCCGTTGAGGAAGGGACTTCAATGCAGCCCTGTTGCAATCCCTTCCCAGCCACCCAGCCCAGTGCAGCACTGGTCCATCGCTCATAGGAAACCCAGGAACCTCAAAGGTCAACCAGCTTCCCAAACTTCACAACCTCCCTCTGTGTGCTGGTAACTCTGTGTAAGAATCAACAAGGCTGTCCTTGCTAGAGAAGCAGAGCTGTCCATCATAAACAGCTCCTTCTCCTCTGCTCCGAGGGGTAAGAGGTTCAGTATTTTCTATTTTGATGGTCTTTAACACTGCAGTGTGACTCTCAAGATAGAAGCCAGAAAAATGTTACAATTGCAGAAGACTCGAAACCTAGAGAGTCAGGAGGTCTGGTTCTAATCTTCAATTTAACACCAGGGTGTAACTCCAGGCAAGCCTGGGTTTCTTTTTCATTCTTTGATTGTTTTCACTGTAAGCTCTTTGGGGCAGGAACTGTGTCCCATTGTGTTGTTACAGGGTGTAGAACAATGGGCCCCTGACCTCAGCTAGGGAATCAAGAGATTACGAGAATTATTTAGAGGAAATCTGTGGTTAAACAAGGAATTGGAATCAGACCTCAAGTCCCCGTCAAGTGCCAGTACCAGATGAGTATCCTTTTTTTACCCTTCTTTAAAAAAAGTCATAATCCCCATTTATTGTTGTCCAACATTGACCATTTTTCACACGTCTCTTTGCCTGCCCAACATCTAAAGAGCCTCCGCCTTCCCCTGGCTCTGCTGCCATGCTGGGGCAGAGCCTCTCGTCCCGGCAGCCCTGGCGCTGGCACTGCAGCTCGTTCTGCTTCTGATAAAAAGGGTATCTGGGGAAGGAAGCACCAGAAGGAAATCAAAAGGAAATGCAAGGGCTCGCTGTGTTTGTGTGTGTGCATGGGATTCTTCAGCCGTACATCGGAAATTAATTCCAGCCAGGGTGAGCTCTGTGTGGTCTCACCAGCCATCCAAGTCAAACTTCAGCTCACCCCAGCTGCCAAGCAGAGTTGTGGAGGAGAAAAAGGTTCAAGACAACGTGGAAAAGGAACAAAGAAGCCAAAAAGAGTGAGCTGGTGGTATTTTTTCTTCCAAGTTTTTCCTTTTTTTTTATTTCCCTCTCCTTTTTTTTTTTTTTTTTTTTTAAACAAACCACCTGGATTTTAAGATCTCCAGAATCCCATTAAAGGGCTTTTACTCCTTCATGAATTGGAGGCGTTTGATGAAAAGGGGTAAGGGGAGAGAAGTGTGTCTGCCTGTGGGAGGGGGAGAGGAGGGGGAAGAGGGGGAGATAATGGGGCATGGGAGCCCTTAATTTCTCCTGTCTCCCCTGCCGGTAATAGGGCTGGATGTAAACACTGCTCTGGTGAATGTTGGAGAGTGATTACAGGATAGCTGGGGAAGGAGGAAGCATTTTGAAACCACAAGTAGGAAAGCAGCTCTTTGATGGAGGGTTAGTAATTTCTTTTTTCTCCATGCCCTCTTCCCTTGCTCAGCAGCCCCCCTTCCCCTCCATCCTCCACCTTCTGTAAACACAGAGGCAGAAAATAGATGTGGGCCAATCTGTTAAACTTCGGGAGGCAAAGTGGGCCTGGCAGTTGCTCCCATTCCCTAGGACACAAAAGAAGAGGCTGGTAACACTGGAATGGGCCTTCCTGCTCTTGGCTGTGGAGCAGCACACAGGGAGCTGAAGAGGAGGGAAGGCACAAACAGCTGCCATGGAGAAACATCACTGAGCAGGATGGACACTCATAAAATGAAGACTGCAGGTTCTCAGCAGGAATTGTCCAGGCACTAAAGTGCTGATGGCTGAGCAAACAGCAGCTTCAGGGTGTCCACCTATGTGGAAGGCCCAGAGGCAACCTTACCAGAGCAGCTTCAGCCAAGCTAGAAGCTGCCTGGGGGGAACATCACCATCCCCTAACACCCAGATGGGCCCTAGAGCCTGATGCTCAACTTCTGGCCTGGGTAATTCAACTCCTTTGCTGTGCCCTGGTTTTCCCCATGTGCAGTTACTCCTCTGGAATGAGCTTGAGTCCAGCAGTTGGGTAGAGCTGGGCACTGCTTCTAGAACAAACCACCCATGGGGGAAAATCCCTCAGCAAAAACAAGTTGACCATCTGGCCTCAGACATGAGGGTTGTGTGCTCCTAAACACTGGGGATTTATATTCACAAAGAAGGGCAGAGAAGAGAGAAGGGGAAACATTCCATCTTTCCAAGAGTTTTAGAAGATTTACGGCAAAATTCCCCATCTAAGTGCTGCGAGGGCTGTTCATTGCTGCTCTGTGAGCCACACTCCTCCAGAGCACAGCTGGCAGGAGCACAGTGTGCATCCCAAACCTACTGTTTGCTTTCCAGGACACATCAGAGAGCAGTTTTTCTTCCCTGAGCCAAGACCACTCCCAGCCAAAAGCAGCGATTTTACAAGACCGGGGATGAATTCAGCCTTCAGGTCACTACTAACCACTCCAGAGACTTTAAGAGGAGTAAAATACCCCATTCTCCAAAATCCCATAGTTACTGGGTATCTAACTCGCCTCCAAAGCATTTCAGGTATCTCATAGGGTTATTCAGCTCCTATATTCAGTTTTTAACTGAAGATACTCTTTAGCTACAAGATATCATGATGGCCTTTTAATTAAATCTCTTGCTTAATACATCCACCCCTTGACACTTAATACTTTGTGTGCCCCAGGCTGGTGGTGTTTCCTGGTATGACAGCACCACCACGAAAGCCTCCCTTTAAACAACTGTAAATGCTGAAGAGTACACATCCTGTACTAACCACGCATGGTTTACGAGCTGAAATAAATACACCAGACTGCTCTGGTGCATGCACGGAGCCATATCTATAAAAAGGTCATTATATTGCTATTGTTTATCCATGTAAGTTTGCTTAACCAACATATATAAATATAAGGCAGCCCAAAAGCTATTTATATGCTGTCCCTGAGCAGTCTTTTGTTAGGTCTCAATGCAAGAATTTATGTATTAACTATAGGAACTGACCAAAATAGTGATAACATGGAAACTGATACAGAATGTCCTTCAGATGCAGTAGAACAATCCTGATATTCCCAGATCCCCACCTACTCCTCATCCTTCACATTGCTTTCCTTCTTTAACATTCTCCTTAAACTCCTCGGTCTGTGTATCTGCAAGATTTCATGCTATAATTAGAGATTTTCAACTCTATTGCACCTAAACCTCTCTTTAGTGACAATCAACTACAGTTTACTGCTTTTGAGCATCCACCAGCTCATTATTAAATTAGCCACCAAAAAACTCCCAGTTCTTAGATAACTTCTGAGACTTTGTTCCAGTTTTTATCTCTACAAAGGTCTCTTACCTGCTGTAGGCTCAGCAGCAACTGAGACTACGTGATGAACCTGAGACGGTGACGAAGCAGCGCAGTTCTAACTGACAGTTCCCAACCTTCTTTCCTTTCCTTTACCCCTTTCCTCCTCTCCCTGGACCTGATATTTCCATCTCTTCCAACAGGACAGACCCTCTAATGGAGACTTGGACCTTCTTTGTCCCTTTTTACTGCTTGAAAATGTGATTTCCTATCCTGGGAACCACCAACCCTGTGTGCAAGTCCTGCAGCCTGGGCAGGCAGAGCAAAGCTGGCGTGGTGCAAGGGGGCACCACCTGACAGGCAGCAAATGAGACAGACACAGGCAGAGGCAAGTGAAGCTGCCCAAGGAACTGCTGGAATGGCCATCCCTGGAAGTGATCAAGGATGGACTGGATGGGGGGGGGGCTTGGAGCAACCTGGGATAGTGGAAGGTGTCCCTGCCCATGGCAAGGGGTAGAATGGGATGAGCTTTAAGGTCCCCAAACCATTCTATGATTCTGTGCTCAAAAAGCATGTGGATGTGGCACCTGGGGACATGGTTTCAGTGGTGCACGTGGTGGTGCTGGGTTAGCAGTTGGACTCAATGACCTTAGAGGCCTTTCCCAACATCGATAATTCCATGAAACAACTCAAAGCAGGCTGCCATGGGTGACGCTCAGGAAGACAATAAGCACCATCACATCAGAGCACAACTTGTGTTTGATACCACGTGCCTGTAAAGCCACAACACCAGAGCCCTGCACTGCTCTCCCTCCCCTCCAGGCTTCTCCACAGGAGCCACCGTATGGAATGGGCACAGGAGCCAGCAGGAAATGTGCTGCCTGTCCTGCCACAGGTGCCACATCCTTATCACACGTCTCTGCTTTACCTTTTCCTCTGTCCAAAGTTGGCGCATGGTCTAGTGCTGTTTTTGTTAATGAACAATCACGATTTAGCCATAAAACAGTAAACGGTGCCATGAGCTCATTAGACATTGACAACACCCTGAAGTTCAAGCATGTTATCTGCACCAGAATATTACAGGGTGTGCTTATCATTTGGGAGAAGCTGAGTTGTGGGCTCTTGGGAGGGTTCAAATGTCATCTGTGGAAGAGGAGGGGTGGGAGGCAGAGTAACTGGAGATGATCAATCTCAAAAAGGCCATAACTGCAAATTTAAGATATGAAAGCACATTAGTTCCCACAAATGGCTGAGGCTTAAACCCAAGCACAGTTACAGCCAGGAGGATACAGTCAGCCAAGGTGCTATAAAGGCATGATGTTATTACTTCCAAGGGATGCCATTAAAACTCTGTTTACAAACCTAATGTGCCAGGGAATGGGTCAAGGAAAGAATTATTAGCAACAAAGCTATTTGATCTCTTTTATGATCCAATGAGTCATATCACTTCATACTCCAGAAGGTGAATAATGCAAACCTCAAGTCTGTTGATTTATATGTGTGTCCAGAATCCTGTGTTCTTTAACCCCAGATGCCCTCTTAAGTGTGATTCATCCTAAATCAAATGGAAGATTGGGTGCTATCAGCCACACTCTCCCCTCCCACTCACTAATTGAAAAGGTGATTGACATCCTGGTAGAATAAAATACCAGTGCCCAGTGATGGATGGCCAGGGCAGAGGATGGGGTCAAGATACAGGACTTGCAGATATAACTCTATCCTCCTCCCCAGATGGGATGGTCCCAGTTTCACCTAACACTCCCTCTGGAATGCTGGAAACGGAGTCACTGAATAATTTAGGCTGAAAGGGACCTCTGGAGGTCATCTGTCCATCTGGACACACTTAAGTGGGTCAGATCTGGGTGCATGGAAGAGCTTTCTTTTCATGACACACTCATTGCTGCAGCTTCACCAAAGGCATGGGACCGTCACCCAAACTGGTCAGAAATTGCAGCAGAAAACTTCAGAGTCCAAATGGGACAAACCCAGGGATGTTCCTCAGTGGCATGCTGGTCTCAACAAAATCCTGGCATAAACCATTTGGCTTTCAGTGGAAAATCTGCTTCATTATCAATCACCTCAATCTCCCAGCTTCTAGGAAGCCTGAGCTTTAGAGTCCCACATCCCAGCAGGCTTTAGGACTGTGTGAAAGATTGGTCTGCAAGCAGAGCACCCTGTGTCCCCAGGGTAAGTGCAGAACAGCCACTGCAGAGAAATTCTGAGCTCTGGGAAAAACATGAAGGATGCAAAATCTACTGTTGCTGTTCAACAGGTTCCTCAAAAGTGACTCAAGGTTACAAAAGAGCGGGTGATTGCTTTGAATAATCTCGTTATTTTACCAATATCATTATCGAAAAGCTAAATAGTCCTGAAATGTTACGTTTTGCAAATTTTCTTCTTCTCCACTCATCTCTAAGACATACAGGGCAATTCAAGAAAATACCAGTGAAATAATTTGAAGGAAACCAAAAGCCCTATATTTTCCAGCACACTCATAGTACCACACATTTCACAAATACCTGGAGGCACGTGCAAGCCTGGAGCTTTGGAAGGTTTCCAAGATCCATGGCATGTTGCATTGTGTATCTCTACCTGCCCAGCAGAGAAATCACTGCAGGTCATCCAGGATTTTTATGTCTGCCCAACATTGTTGTGTCCACCCTGCACATTCCCTACAGTCCTTAGAGCTTGAGGATGGGTGTGAAGCTGTTCCTGAGACACTGGAACACATATTTTTTTTGAGACTTGACTTCTTTGCATGAGAAACCAACAACAACAACAAAAAAAAAAAAAAAAAAAAAACCCAAACCCAAACAGATCCATAGAATTTGCAGATAGTCAACCCCTGGATCCATCCAAGATTCAGACCAATGCTGTGTTGTTCTTGTGATGGGTGAATGCAGTGATTCTATGGCATTGTGAGCAACATCCTCCATCACAATACAGAGTTTTGCTGTTATTTTTTCCACAGCTGAAGCCAGGAAGGAGAAGCTGGGCTGAAGGAGCAAGGCCATGTTTAAACTCGAGCAGTTTATTAAGAAAGCTGAGCAACCAACCCAATACCTCCCTTCTGGCTTGCAGTGCTTTTCATTTCCCTTCTCAAATCTATGTTCAGACCTTGAATGTTTTCCTTTTGATAAGAAACTTCCACAAATCCAAACGGAATAAAAATGTGGATAAGGGATGAGTGCTGTACTAAACACTGTTTTAGAAGAAGGTACTAATACAGTGGGATTAAATCATCTGAGCCTCACCACAGATCAACAATGATCTGCCTTCTACACCAGACCCAGTTTTTCAGGATGGAAACAAATCTGATATTTTCATTTTTAAGGTTTTCATCTGGATCCAAAACATCTGTTATCTCCTTGGGCTCATCCCTGCAACGTTCCACCAAACCCTGAAGTCAATATATTCCAATTCAGATTGCAATTAATCCATCTTTTAGGCACCCAGTCAGAAAATGTGCTGATCTGCATGAACATATTGCCTACTCATGAGACCATTTTACCCAGCTCGTCAAGCACTGCCCACAGTCTTCACAGCTGCAGCTGCTGCAGCATGCAATGTATCTCCAGCAGAAGTTTAGGAAATATAGGATCTCAAAAGAATTTTCAATGAAAACTTACTCACAGACCACTTGTGGACAGGAATCCTATATTACAATTTAGACCAGACGTAGACAGCTGTTGGCAACAGCCAATCTTCTTCTGCTAGTTTTCTTTAGTATCTTGAGAATAAAATCTATTCATTCTTGTCTGTCCTCAGACCTGGGAAGTTAATGGCTGCTCTCTTTAGGATCCTCTTTACAAGCGAGAAAGCTCCCATAGAGCACAGCAGAACCCGGGAATTTCCACCTTAGCTAGAAGCCAAAGCCATGGAGCCCCAGTTGGGAGGACTGGACACCAGTCCTATCTCCGTGCTGCTTGGCAGGACCACACATAAACAGGATTTAAATATGTATTTTCCCTTCGCCATCTAACGTCAAACATAACAGCCACATGTAGCAGTTAACAACTGTGTTGTAAGATAATGAGCAAAACCATTGCAAACTGGGCTTTAGATTTAACCTGCCTACAACACCATTGATCACTGCAAGTCACAAATTATGTCATTTCAGCAGGGGAGCTACTGCCAGCAGAAGGATTAGCAACATCAGTTGTAACGAGCCACTTCATTTCCAAATAACATTTAGAAATTTACAGTGCCTGGAATTGCGATGATTAAATGGATAACAGAGTTGAATAGACCGGATATGGATCACTTCTAATTTTCCACTTATATCCAGTAACCCATCATAAACTATCCCAAGTCCTTTGGTCTTCATTTCTCTCGCACCAGAATATTTAAACAAAAAAAGATGATCCGTCACTGAAGTTATAGTGGTGGAAAACCAATGGGAGATAAGAAGCTGGCCACAAATTCCCAGACTTAGATGTCCTGTTTCCAATTCTGGCTGTGTTGGGGAGAATTAAGAGAAATGCCAATGAAGTGACACAAAAGTGAAAAATTAAACCAGACCTACAGAACATGAATCTATGACTTTTTCTGATTATAGAGAGTCCATACTCATGTATCCAGTTTCACAAAATCATTATTCCCTATTCCCACGAGTACAGACTGGTCACATATCCAAAGACCAAGACCTCAGACAGAGCACAGCTGGTTTAAAAGAGTTGAAACAGGGTAATTACCTTTAAAAAGCAGAGATCTAAAGAGAAGTATTGATTTTGATGACTTTTTTCCTAGAAATGTCAAAATGTTTGTTAGATTTCTGCATTATTTACCACAGTAAAAAAGTTCAAGCGACTAATCCCCTTGACAAAGTGTCTTGGTAACATTAAATCCATTTTTTAAGTAGGCCTGTGGGACATGGGAAGTTTAACATTTTATTCCAATTTGGAACAATCCCTTCCTCAAACTACAGAATTTCTGAGGGAGCAAAATTCCTCTTTGGTACCTTCTGTACTGTTACATTTGGCTACAGGGAGGTCTTTTACACGAGTTTCCATAATTTCCTTTGCAGTTTGAGCCACTTAAGCAATTACAACACTATTGTCTCTTTTTCTTTCCTTTTTCAATTCCACATCAAATCTGCAAACGCCTCCAAATGGAAGCTGTTGGTTCTGCTGCCATACCCTTCCTTATTCAGCTTTAATGACACTAAAATTTGAAGTTTAGTTGCGCAAAGTTTATTTCTGACAGAGTAGTTTGGGTCAGTTTTAATCCAACACACCTACCCTAAGCTGTGACCTCCCCCAAACGGGCCAATCCACCTGGAAAAATCCATGCTTCGCTCTTTCTTTCCACATTAAAGTAATGACATAAAATAATCAGATGCTGGAATGTGTCTTGGCATGAACAACAAACACAGGCAGCTTTATTAGCTGTTTCCCTGGAAGAAAGCTCCAAAGACCCTCCACATATTCTCTAATGTGCACTGGGAATGACCTCAGCTCTTCCAGGCCAGGCCAGGGCAAAAACTGCTTTAAACATCTTTATAACTCACTTTATACTTGACTTTGTTACTAGCAGGGAAGGATGGAAAAACACTCCCATTGCCTGGGAAACTTGTGGAAAGGGGAATGATGGATTGCAAAGGGGACTTGGCATCGTGGTGCCTCCCAAACCTCCTGCCACTGAGTGTGGGTTTCCTTCAGCTGGGAATGTTTAACAGGCTGTGCTATTTCAGGGACAGAGAACCACTTGGGATCCCTGCAAATGCCTCTGCAGAACTGGAGGGTTGCATGGATGCTTCCATCCTTGGAACTGCCAGTTTTTTGGGGGAAATACCCCAAGATATACTGATATACCCTGATTTGGGGTACAGCCTTGGGGTAAGGCAGTCAGCAGCATTTCAGGATGGGTGTTTGATGTTATTCTGGCAGGAATTACTGTCCAAGAGCCTCTGGCCAGAGCTGGGTGGCCTGGTCCAACAGACCCTTGCCACATCTCAGAAGGGATCGTCCAGGTGCAGTTCCCTGGAGTTACTAGAGAGCAAACAAGGAAGCAGAGGGGTTTTGGAATTGGAACTATCACCAGCTCTGCTTTCCTGGTGTCATCTGACTGTGCTGAGGAGCTGACAAGGACCTACGCAGATTCAGGGACAAAATCTGTTTTGTTCTATGGTGGCAAAACCGCAAGTGGGAGGAACTCACTTCCATCAGCCACACCTTGCACAGTGTCCAGGGAGAACTCCACTGTAAACAAGGACGAGATCACCACAGGGAGGGATGCAGAAACATAGAAGAAGGAGGGAAACAAATTTGCATATGGTTTCAAGAGAGAAGAAAAAAGCAGATTCAGAGATAAACAGAAGAGCTGGGTCACAGTAAACAGAAAGCAGAGCAAGGCACAGAGCGAGGCACAGAGCAGAGTCAGCTTTTTTTCGAGGAGCTGGGGTCAGCTGAACTCTGTATCCATCAAAACTGATCACACTGACCAGGCAGGGCAAGTGCCAGCCAGGGCTGAAATCCTGCAAGAGCAGCCCTTGTTCAGAGGGGACAGCAGAGACAGCTCCAAACCCAGCCATCAGAAACCCTGGGAATCACTCACTGTGCGCTGCTAGGGAGGGGCTGGACAGGAGTCGTGGCCAATGAGGACTTGAACAATAATAGACAAGAAACTGTGCTGTTTCTCAAGCCATTCATCAAGCAAGTTAGCAGCCCTTGGGTCCCACTCTGTGGCTGATGTGGAATTCTTGCTCTGTCAGTGCCACCAGCACTTCCCTACAGGACTAAGAAAGTCTTGTGCTGGTCACCACAGTAACATAAATAACCTCTGCTAGCTGGAGAGGTTTTCAGGCTTTCTCTACCACTAGATCTTAAAAATACTTGGCAAAAGCAGTCAAATATTCCTGTTTATATTACAGATTGACAAGACTCTGCCCTGGCTTCTCCAAGTTCACCCTGTCAGACCGAAGTCCAAGTCGCAGTCCTGTGCTCTGACCAAAAAGAAATACCACCAAAGTCTTCTGTAGGACAGTAAAAGAATGTGCTGGACCATGAGGTCATGAAATAAGAATCACTTAGCAAAGCAATTCATGGGAGATGAAGCCTGGTGATAGCTTCTGGCATTTCAGACAAGCATAAAACCTTGAAAGCAAAGCCTTGTGCAGCCTGAATCCTGAAAGCTTCTCCAAAATGAACACCACTGCCAGGGAGGGATGGACAATTCCTTACAAAAGACTCACAAGACAGTAACTCCACTCTTTGAACTGTGACTCCCCATGGTATCAGTAAAACAGGAGCAATGACAAGTCTCAGTCTCTGGAGGGAGGTTTGGAAACCTTGAAGACTCCTCATAAATGAAGCCTCAAAGTTCCAGATTCTCCCCAAATTGTCAGCCCTCTGCATACCCAAGATTTAAAAATAATAAAAAAAATAAATCCAACACTTGCATAAATAAAATATAAATGGCATCCTGTGTTCTCTCCCACACCCCATTCTTCCTCCCTCCTCTTTCCTCATTGTTTGTTCAACAGGAAGTTGGCTTCGCTGTGAGGTACACCAAGCCATCTGTCAAAAACATGGAAACAGTTAACAACGCACACAGAGGCTGGAACGACTTGTTACAGAGCCTATTTAAGGTCAGAACCATAGGCTGAGCTTTGGGAGAGCAACCCAACCTCCCAGAGCTGTGGCTGGTTAAACCAAATGACAGCTTTTCCCTTCTAACACAGGGAATGGCTGAAGTGGGAGCTCGTGTGGGATGCACCAAAGCTGACCGGACAGCGCTCGGGGAGAGCAGAATCCTCACAGCACTGGCACATCAGAGCAGCTGAAGGAGTTTGGGCCAGTGGAACCCACAGATAATACACAAACAAAGGGACTGACATAGAAACACTTTTGGAAGTGTTTCTACTGGAAATAAAGGACAAGAATAAATTCTTAGGGATTTCTGAACTTCAGTGATCTTTGCAAAACCTCCCTTCTGAAGTCAGACCAGCTCTACCTTCAGTGCTGCTCTAGGCCAACTGTTGGGCTGTTGCCTGTGAACATGAGGGACTCCAAACAGAGCCTGAACTGGTCCCAAGATGGGAAAAAAACAGATCTGCCTGATTTTGAAATGAGTGGTTTTGAAGGCACA
The DNA here is from genome assembly GCF_024509145.1 of Vidua macroura. NCBI lineage: Eukaryota > Metazoa > Chordata > Aves > Passeriformes > Viduidae > Vidua > Vidua macroura. The sequence goes on along the minus strand of NC_071588.1, from coordinate 9,627,809 downwards.
TCTTGATTCACTAGGCCCTCCAAAGGAGGGGGAAGCATATCTGATTCAGAAGTGAAATCATGCATTAGGTTGACTCGCTTGGCAGAACTTCCAGCAACATTGTACATCTCATTCTCAGGCTGGAATATCCTACCTAGAAAGGGACCAGGAGGTCACTCTGCAGTTTTTAAGTCCTTGACCCAGCTTGAGGCCACCCAACAGAGCTGCCAAGGAGCAATGGCTGCAGCAGCATTTGTTCTTCTTTCTTTCCAGAAAAAAAAAGTGCCCCATTTGCTCAGTGGTGGGAGAGAAGAGCCAGATGGCTGGACCTGAGCAAGGCACATGACCCTGGAGGAGGAGATCGGGGGTGAAAGGTTCCATAAACCGATTACCGGGAAAACACACAACTGGAAACAAATGCTAATAAAAATTGCAACATTCAGAGATCAAACGCCTTAAATCATCACATTTCTTTAATTTAAAAATGCAGGATAAAAGAAACGAAAATGACTCTGCAGCACATTTAAGCCAATCCAGTATTTTCCAGGCATGTCCTTAATTTATTTCACAGCAGAGATCTTAAAGAGTAGTTATAAATTATCACTAAACACAGAGGGAAGACTTGGGTTTTTATGAGCACACCTAGAAAGTCACCCTCACTTTCAGAAACACCATCAACAAAAATCTTGTAGCATTAGAAAATATGCTTCATTCCAGAGCTTACGTTAAAGGTATTTAAATCAGAATATTTCTATTTCCATTTCCTTTCAGGAGATTTCTATTGCCTTCAAACCTAGACAGCACTGAGAACCACAGTAACCCTTAATTCAAAGGGCCTGGTAAGGGGCAGGACAAGTTGCCAAGGTTTGAGGAGGAATCACCAAAAATACCAGCCCTAGAGCTTTTCTCCAGATCAGGTTTTTGCCTCTTTTACGGTCAAAAGAGAGAAGGAAAGATTTGGGCCTTTATGTTTCATTCAGCCTCAGAAAACCTTTTAAAGGTTTTCTCCAAGCCATGGAAATGTCAAACTCCTTGGGCATCTCAGAGTGCCCTCGAATCCAACCCCCCAGTTTGGGGGTTTCTCAGGGCTGCCCAGACTCTGCTCATCCCCTCAGTGCACAATAATCATAAACAAACCCAAGGCCATGCTCTAAACATGAGCACTAAACAGAATTAATTGAAACAAAGCTTAGCAAACAAAAATAAACCCAAAATGCACGACAGCATGTGGGGATTTGGGGCTAATCAGAACCAGCTCCCCTGTACTTCCAGCTCCCACTCAGTTTTCAACCACTGAAAATGAAAACCTCTCCATTTTTAAGAAGCTACAATATTCTGATGACAATTTGTCTGAAGTCAAAGAGTTTACTTTTGTTGATCCTTCCCCCAAGACATAAGCACCTCTGTCCTTGGGAAAAAAAGGTAAAACTAGACTCTCCTGGCATCTCTGGGGCCTGGACAGGACCCAGGGCTGAGCACGACCTGCTCCAAGCTCCATGTGCTCACTGTTCTCTGGATTGACACCTAAAGCCCAGCTCCCACAGAACCTTCCTGTCCTTGCAGCAAGACACTTGCAAGCCCTTTTAGGATTCTGAAACTGTTTGATAATACTGTAAAGGACACATTTACCCATGCATGGAGTGCCAGATAGACCACACCCTTCTGCTCTGCAGCACTGCACACATCTGGGTCGCTGTTGAGGCCCATTTTGCCTTTCCAGTGATTCCCAAGGAACACACCAAGCTTAGCCCGGGCATGGCATCAACAAAAGTCAACATGAAACAAGGTCAGGCTCCAGCTGGGCTCAGCTCTGTGCTCTGAATACACTGCAGGTGTAGTTTGTACCCTGCTCATCACCTAAACCTACATCTCCATGTTGCCTCTTTCCCTCTTATGCAGCATTGATGATTACTTTTGATCTGACTGGAATGAAGGAGGGATTGTGTAACTGTCCCCAAAACAGCCCAGCCCTGGGAGCTGCCTGGCCTTATCTCTCCTCTGGCCTTTGTTTGCAGATGGAGATGAAACCTGAAGACTTCCAAGGCATGGTTTTCCAAACCAGTAAATAAGTCATTCATGTGTCCTTCCAGGCCCTTCCACATGCCCCAGGAGGATGGCAGAAGTTACAGGACCCTCATTTGTCACTTTTGTCATTTGTTTTTTTCCTCCAATGGCTCTCCTGCCTCTATCTAATCAGGGGGACGTTTCCTGTCTTTGTTCTCAACCATTCATCCTGCGGGAATGATGATTATCATCAAACAGCATTAAAATAGAAAGCCTGGAGCCAGCACCCAATTAGCTTGGAGTTAGGGAGCCCTGGAATGGAGCAACGGAAGAGACCACAGACAGTCCAACTGGCAAAAATGGGCACTGAATGACGTGTCACTCAACCACAGCATCGTCCCACCTTCAAAAACAAACCCGGGCTTCAAACCCAGCATGGGCCAAGCTCAGAACCAGTAAACATCACGTACGTGTGCTGTGTCCCCAGTGAGCCAGGAGAATGTTCCGAGTGCCATTCCATTCACCAGTTTAAACCTCACCAGCTGGGAGACAACTGCTCCATCCAGATCTCCCAGTGCGGGAAATTATCCAGATTTCCTTCATGCATCAAATCTCTGCTGCCAGGAAACCTCGGCAATTCTCTCCTGAAGGACCAGTGAAGTAACAGAGAGGTCCTCAGGGTGCACACATTATTTTAAATCCTGGATCCATATTAGAGAAAAACCCAAACCTACTTTTGCCTGTTGGCTATTCCAGCTCTCCAGACAGATGCCATCCTTGTCAGAGCTGGAAAAAATTCAAACTTGTACTTAGTTCACAAATATGAGTGAAGGGCCAGTGACAAACTGGAAGACTCTTCCAGGCTGCATAAAGATCATGAATAAGATATGATCAAAGAATTTGGCTCATCAGTAATTTTTTCCTCCAAAAGTCAGAGAGTATGTTTCCTTCCTAAGAGAATAAAACCCAGTATTTCTGGTGTCCCAGCAGGATGGAAGCAGCTGGACAGTAACAGGCCTGAGTTGGGATCCTGCTCTGGCTTGGCTGGATTATGAATTTCTTCCTCAGAAATGTTGTCAGTAAACCTAAAATCACTTTGTATTTAAGATTTTTGAGGGAATGCTGCTATTTGAGTGCCCTGGAAACATGAAGTGTTGTTTACTACTCAGCTTAGCTGACCCAAGGATTTGCCTCCAAGCACAAAATTCCAATCCTTTACTGCAGAGATCCCGGGATGTGTGAATCACAACAGAAACTTCAAAATAACCTTGGGAGAGGCTGGAGCTGGAGAAAAGCTGCTCCTAACATCCCATATGGCAAAGCCAGCCCAATTTGCAAACACTTCTGCATCACTGGCTCTTAGCTCTGAATCCCAGATATAATTTCACTCATATTAGGGATGTAAATAACAAGTGTTGACTTCTGAGAAGTGGGGAAATTCAGACCCAGTCATTGGCCTAACCCTTTGCTGATGACTGGAAAAGAACTGAGTGAGGTTTAAAAACACAAAATATGTTCATAATTTCAAAGTCTGCTCTCCTGATGATGTTCAGCTTATTTGTTCTCCTTCTTCCAATCATTTTTTCCAGTTGCTAATTGGAGGCTAATAAGAAATGTTTAAAAAGTCCAACTCTGCACAGCTGAATTTTTTTTCCCTTGCTCATCTTTATACACCCTGGCGCCAAAGCCCGCGCTGGTGTAAATCATGTACTTGATGGGAACTTTACTCATTTATATCCAAAGGGAATCCGGTCTCCAGTGTCTCCAGATAATGATCTTGTTGTGTTTAATACTGCATAAACACATAGGATGATGCGTTCCCTGTCTTAAAAAAAAGTTTGTTTAACTTCTTCTGTCTCATCTTTAGTCAGAATAGCAAACAACGGGAGGGAAGGGTGGAGAAAGAGTGAGATCCTAGCAATGAGATCATGCAGCACAGAGTCCGGTAAACTCCAGGGTGAGAAGTCTTTTAAACACAAATCTATCTCTGCAAAATCAATGGGAGGAAAAAAAAAAAAGAGGCTAAATTTAACCCTTATTCTATTTAAAACCCGTGTGCAGCATCTCGCAGAACTGTGTTACATAAACACAATTGTGTTATATTTACGGTTTGAAACAAAACACAAAACCCTCAACTGCAGGACTCCAAGTCCCACCCAGCCTCGGCCTGCGCTTGCTGGGAGAGCTGTAAACAGGGAGCAGCCCTGGAGCTTAGTGCTGTGCCTGGCCCCATCCCAGCATCCACAGAGCAAATCCACCCTCCAGCAGCAAACGGCTCCCAGTCTGCCACGTGCACTGGTCCTCTCAGGTGACCACCCCGCTGCAGGTGCAGTGAGCCAAAAATCCCACCCACCAGCAAGGTGGGAGCATGGAATGAAAGGCAGGCACCAGCCTGGTCCAAACTGCTGCATACGACCCTTGCTCAGCCACTTGGCACAATTTCCAGCCCTTCGGCAAACGGTGCTGGAGGTTTCCACAGCAAAAACACCATCCCCCCCCCCAAAAAAAATATTCTTAGCTGGCCACTGAAACATCTGCTTGCCAGAGACACCCAAGGCTGCGTGTCACTGCTGCCTGAGTCACACGGAAGGTTGGTACCAGCTTCTCTCCTTGGGCTGCACAGGATTCAACTGTACAACAGGGTGTGAACATCCGACACCCAATGGGTCGTGGCTGCAGAACCCAGCCATGGCTCCAGTTCCCACAGCACCCTTTGGACTCAGTGGTCACCAGGCAAGGGCTTCCCAAGGTGGCCAAAATGCTGGTGTGACTGGTGTGCAACCCGTGAGGCCGCCTGTGGTTGTATTAAAATAAACCTTGACCGACGTGACGCAACAGCCTTGGCAGAGATGTCGGTGTAAATGCTGGCCCCACAGGCCACAAAAACCTTCTGCTAATTCAGGAGGATCTCTTTGGGAGAGGTGTACCAGGAAACCCACAAAGCCCTATTTCTCCATCCTGCTGTCCTGGTTTTCCTACTCCAATTAACTCCCAAATCAGGTTGGATTTATAGAGGACTTTCATATTCAGACTCTGGCATAGGACAGAGAGGTTCCTCTCTCTGGATCACTGGCACACAGACAATGAGCTCCTTGTCTTCACTCCTGCCTCTTTGAAGCTCTGCTGGAGCTTGATGCACATTGGGTTTCCTTTTCTTATTAAAAAAAAATTTAAAGATGACCTTAATTTTGCAAACAGCATTTTGGCTCCATGACTGCTCCCAAGTCAGGCTTTGTTTTCTTTCTCTGGGGTAGGACTCTGTTTAATTCCAGCCCTCTCACTTTTTTTGCAGTGGATGGGACCCAAAAGCACGACATTTGGGATCATTTCTTTCCAGTTTGTCTCTGCAGTTTCTACTCAGAGGAGGTATTCTGCAGCTGATGCTCAGCTCTGCTCCAGCTGTTTCAAGGCAAAAGAAGTGGCTAATGGGATCAGGGACCCGACCTTGGCACTCCAGGCATGTAAGCATTTAATTCTGCCACCCGATTTGTAACCTACCAGACACTCCTGTGGTGATCCTACTTTGCAGCAGGATTGCAGCCACCAACACAGAGGTGAGAGATGCTGCTTTTTAAAAAGGCATCAACTCTTTGGGGATCAGCGGAAATCCAATTATAAAGAAAATTAATTTCTTTTTTTGTCATCATTACCCTCAATATGAAAGAAATCTCAGACAGAATGACTAATCTGGCTCCAGCCAACACAAGCTCAGCTGCTGGCAGCAGGGAGGCAGCCTGGGAGGGGTGGAAGCAAAACAGAATGGTCCCAGATTCCTCTGCCAAGCAGGGAAATGCTGCCAGAGCAGGGGACCCCCTGGCAACCTGTCCAGGAAAGGGGGGAGCACTGAGTTCTCCCAGAACATAGCGGAGCAGAGGAGAAGCAGCTCCTTGTAGCTACAGCACCTTAGAAATACATTCTTAGAGGGGTCCTGCAACCTGGGCTGGTGGCAGATAGTGTGAACACCAGCTGGAAACTGCAAGAGGAACCAAGCTTGGAGCAGGAAGGACAGATGGATGCAGAGCAAGAATCCATGGGTGTTCACACACACACCCACACACACACACACACACACACAGACACACGCTACAGCAGCCAGAGCTTCCCGAAATGCTGCTCCCTCCTTGACTTTAGGCTCTGGCTAAATAATGCTGCATTGTTTTGTATCAGGTTCTGCTCTTGCAGCCCTGCTGCAGTTCAGAAACAAAAGGGGCTTCATGCAGGACAAAAGGGGACTGTTCTACCTAATGAGGACCAGTTGAGAGGTATGGAGACAGCACCCTCTCCCCATCGGATGGTGGCTGTGAACAGCCCCTCTGGCTAATGAAGAGCAGTTGAGAGGTGCGAGCAGAGGGAACAGGGATGTCCCTGAGCAGAGAGGGGGCCGGTCCCGAGGGACGCCAGCGCTGCCACTGGCAGGGACAGCCCCGGAGAAGGGAACATGTTTAGGTTCATCTGTCACCATGATGGCTCCTGACCTGCCAACCTTGCAGGCCCCGCTCTCTGACCTCTGGCTCTGACCCCTCCAAAGAGGCGCTGGTGCTCAGCCAGAAGTCCCCTATTGACTACCTGTCAGAGGGCACCTGCTTAAGGAACCCCATAGAAATTAAAGTCACAAAATGAGTCACAAGGGACTGTTTGAGCTGGGAAGCCAGCATTAGTCCCTGGCTAGTAAACCAATCTCCCTAATTATCTGTCAGAAGAATATCTCTTTTTTCTATTTTCTTTTCTTTCCCTCTTCCCCCTGCTACCCCCTTCCCAGCCCTCTCTTCTCTTTGACTTATTATCTTAATTTCACATTAACCAAAGGGATTAAAAGCACCTTGGGAGGGGAAGGGAGTGGAGGGGGGAGAGGCAGAGGCTGAAGAAAGAGAGACTTCAAGTCTTCTTGCTGTGTCCTCTCAGGAGCTCGGGCCAGGGGACCAGCAGCGCCGGGACCGAGCCCAGTTGTGTTTTCATGTCCAGCCCCATGGCCACAACCCAATCTGGTCTAAAAGAAAACAAACCCTCAGTGGGGCAGTGTAAATCAAGCCCTGTCCGAGGGAGGATGTGTGGCTGTTCCTCATTTCCCCACCCTCCTCCCCTGCAGGGTAATGCTGTACAGCTGCACCGGAGTGTCTTTGCTGGGGTTTCTCCTCTTGGGCACAGGGCAAAGGGCTGTGGAGGTGCCCGGGGCACAGCCACGCTCCAGGAGCTGCCCTCTGTCCCTGTCAGGTCTTTGTCACACCAGGGCACTGCACAGGAAGTGGCACTGTCCCCTCCATGGCTGGGGCTCAGCCCTGCAGCTGAGGTTGACTCCCAGGAATTCACTGAATGAAGATTTGTGATCCCCAACTCTGCTGATTTTTTTCTTTCTTAAATAACAATAAAGCACAGGCATGTTGTGATTAATTGGATCTGGAGCTCTTTTCCTTTTTTTAAAGTTTATAGAATGATGGAATGGTTTGCATTGGGATGGACCTTAAAGCCCAGCCATGGGCAGGGACACCTTCCACTATCCCAGGGTGCTCCCACCCCCATCCAGCCTGGCCTTGGACACTTCCAGGGATCCAGGGGCAGCCACAGCTGCTCTGGGCACCCTGTGCCAGGGCCTCATCACCCTTACAGGGAGGAATTTCTTCCCAATATCCAATCCAAACCTATTGGTGTTACATCTGAAGTTCATCAAGCACCACATTACCGAGATAGTGTTGAGGCCAATGACAGCACTGCTGCTTTTTCAAATAAATACTTCTTTTTTCTTTCAACATGGGAAGATTAGGTTAATGGTACTCACTTCCCTCACCCTCAAACAAAGCTAAGCTAAAGTCTGCACATCACTTCAGGTTCAGACAACTCCAGCAAATCCACCTAGAATTTGAGTGGAGATCAGAGCAATCCTTTCCTACAAATAAACAGCATCCTCATCAGATCCCAAACTCCTTCCTGGAGAGCAGGATTGCATATCCCAAAACTGCAGCTTCCACAGTCCGTGGTGCTCAGTATGAGACAGAATATCCTGTCATGTCCAGCATTAAAAAGCTATTGGTTCAGAAAGACAATTAATTATGTCCTGAAACATCCTAATTACAACAATAGTGAACAAATGAAACAAAGTAACAAAAAACCCCAACCTGGGATGTAATTTTTTCCCAACTCCAGTGGTCCCTGTGAGAAGTGAGGCCAGGTGGGTCTGACTGCCCTTCCCCAGAGGATCACATCCACGGCTTTACAACAAAGCCAGCTAGCAGGGAATTTTCACATGGGTCTAGGTTTCATCAGGAACATTTTAGCCCTGTACTCCCTCCTAACCCCTCGGAAAGCCAGGACTGCATTTCAGTTTTATTCACAAATCTGGCTGTAACCCATTACTCCTGTTAAAAGGCCGAAGATTTAAAGGTATCTAGCTCCACAGTTAGTCCCATTGGATTCCACAGGATTACTTCTGCAGCCAAGTACGAGCATTAAGTGTGAATAAAGACATCAAACTGCGGCCCTAAGTGTTGATGATTCATCGGCAGAATTCCTAGAAGAGAGAGAATCTGCACAACAGCCTCATAGCTGTGAAGTGACCTAACTAATATGTTGTTACACAGATAGTAAAGCTGCATCCACTGGGAGAAATGGGAAAAATATATTGCCTAGAGGGGACGTCACTGAAAGTGAGAAGGTTTCTTACCCTGTTTCTGTGTGAGAGAGTCAGGGGCTGTCAAATGCTCCCTCATTCCTTCACACTTTGAGCCCCAGTGCAGCTGAGGAGAGTCCTGCTGCTCTCTCCTGTCCAAGTGGAGGGGAAATGAGGAGCTGGGAATGGCACCAGCTGCTCCTCTCAGTTACCTGCAAGCAGAGCTGGGTTAGGCAGGAGAAATGTGTCTTTGTCTCCCTGCCCCAAACCATCACCACCAAGCAAATAAAAGCCAGCCCAAAGCACAGGTCCCAGGGCTGACGCTCCCTCACAGCCAGATCAGGTCACACCACTCACCCCTTAATGAACCCATAAGGGTTTGGCCTCTCTTCTACTGGGTGAAAACATTTTCTCATGGTGAAATGATAAGGGAGCTTGATGCAATGGGCAACAAAGGACAAAGAAAAAAAATCCCAACAGAGGTGAAAAGACATTTTTCACATATTTTCTCCCTGTCATCTTCCAGGAAACTGATAAAACTGGTTTCAGATGTAATTTTCATTCAGAATGCAATCATATATCTTTGGATTGGGTAAACCCAAGCCTTGAGTGTGGCACAAGGGAAGGAGCATGCCCTACTTCATGGTCCACAGCCCTGAGAAGAGACTGAAACCAAAGCCAGGGAAAAAAGCAGGAGAATTCCCTTTACCTTCCCCACCAGCACCAACAAGGGAGATAAAGTGCCTCCAAAGAACTGTCTGTGCTTTCATTCATAGGTCTGTGGTTTTACTACACGCACCTGCTGAGAAATTGTGTTGGCTGAGAAGCAAACAAATGCAGTGAATTCAGGAACACAGACACACAATTCAGCCTTGTAAATGAGAAAATCATCCTCTGGGGTTTGGTTTGGAAACACTGATGGACCAGGAAGCCAAAGAGTGAGCAACTAAAACTCATGTCAGTGTAAGGAATCTTCACAGTTCACTATGCCTTTCTTCCCCATCAAGGACACCGAGGAAGGATCCTTCTTTACCCTTCCAGGGAAACTTCATGCATTTAAACAAACATTATTTAAATAAGCCCCTTGAAATGGAGTGTTGGGATGAAGAAACGGGAGACACTCAGCAGCCCCAAAACTGGGGGATCTGTGCTCCTCAAAGCCTTGAGAACATCTTTGTTTCAAACACTTCTGTGGGTTGAAACCCCCCAAAACCACCATTGGCTTCAATCCAAGGTGACTTTCCTGAGGAGCAGGTCAGGGTTTTCACACCCTTGTCATAATTTCCAGTGTGACTAAACTCACTTCAGATTCGCATTTGAAGAAAACCCAGCCAAGATTTTGAAGTTCTCCATGAAGTAGAAAGTCCCAGAGTTTTTCATTAGGACAAAAACCACATCTTTGCCATTCTGGTAAAACCAAAGCCCTGCCATGACGAAAACTCAGCCACAGTTTGGTGCTGATCAGCAAAGCCCATAAAGTTCCTGCCCCAAGCTCTGTCTCTAAGTCACAGCTGTGGGAAGCCCTACCCTACCCCTCCAAAGCTATGGTCTCTGAATTCCTTTTGGAAGAGGCATCATCCATTCCCTCTAAAGGTGGGGTCACCTTGCTCACTGTAACACCAAAGAACTTACAGCAACAGAGAAACAGGATGAAGTGAAATGCTGCTGCTGAAATGACAAGACCCCAGTCCATTGAAACAAGAGCCTTTTGATGGTATGCAAACAAAATATTGAAAGCCAAAGGAAGTCACGCCAATGTCAGCTGATGGGAAAATTATTTGAAGCTGACACTCTTGGAAGATGTTTTGATTTTAGCCAAAATCTGGTTTTCCTTTTCAGTGTAACCTCTTACACAAAGCAGAGGGAGAAGAAAGGCTGGACCAGTTTTGCTGGGAACATGCTCAACAAACCCACAATACTGTGCTGAATTTGGTCACAGAAATGTGAATACACCTTGGAGGGTCACTCCAAAACAATACAGGAGTATTGTTTCCTACCCATGCTGATTCCTACCCAAGGAGTCTGGAGTGAGTCAGGGCCACCTTTTGTCTCCTTGTACCAGTCTGCATTGAAATCAGTAGGAATTTCTGTAATTCCAATAGTCAGATTGAGAAAATAATTTAAATATACATGTTGATGCTGACAGTCACACACCTTAAAACTCATTAGGAAGGGCAATGCTGCACATTTTCAAAAACCAAGCATTTGTGCACTTCCTCTGCCTCCAATATTTTGGAAATGAAACAAGAGAAGACACAAAGAAGGGACCAGCAGCAGTATCTCTTCCCCAAATGCACAGCAGTGAGAAACAAATCCCCCAAGTCCAAGTGAAGAATTAGGAATGACACTAAGGTGGGCAATTCCACCAGCTCAGATTTCTCCTGAAGTGTCCACTCAGCCAAAGTGCCTGCATTTGGGTCTCAGGTTCAGTGCAGATGAAAAGTCAGGAGTAGCCAAGTGTCAAGGCTTGCACATCACAAGGAAAACAAGTGGAGCTCATGCCAAGGGAGAGCAAAGCAGCTGAATTAACACTGCCTCAGCCAACTAACAATGTGAAGCTTCCAGGGCCTGTGCTCTGAGGACATGTGTTCCATTTGGCTTTTGGCTGCACAGCCTGAGCTGTTAGCTCCAGTTGCAGAAAGATGTGACTGGGGAAATCCCTGACACGGGGCACCATGGAGGAAGAATTCACGGGAGAACTGAATTGCTGAGGGGCTCTGAGGATTAAAGATGACCTTTATCTCCTGCCCAGAACCATGGGACTCAGCATTCAGTGCCTCTAGAATTCTGATTTTTTTGGAAAGTCTTGTGCAGAAGAGGCAAGTTTCCTTCTCTAGCCCTACACTTGTATGTGTTGTGCTCCAATCTCTTGACTCAGGCTCAGCCTTGTGACCAAAAGGACACATGTCAACATCTGCACTGGGACCTCCCCAAGCCCTGGTCAGAGGCCTACAAAAGCAGCTCTGTCTGCATGTGGTACCCCAAACAGGGAATTCACACTGCCTTCCCTCCTCCTGGGACTTCTCACTCCACTGCAGACATGCAGCTGGCTCCATGCAGGGGAGCTGTGGCTCAGTTCAGAAGCAAAGCCCCAGAGTATTGTTACAGGTCTCTTCTACCAGACAGAGACACAAAAACACACTAAGTCAAGGAGAAAACCAGTCCAGAACCCCGAATTGTTCAAGAAAAAAGGAACAGCAGGACTCCTGGTTAAGCACCTGAAGGATGCCTCCAGGCTGCCCAAGCCCTCGGGTCCAAGTCCCCACTCACATTCCTTGGACGTTCCTCTGCAGCTCTCCATCAGGTTTGGTTTTTTTTTTTTTTGCCACTGAGAGTCCTCAGTCATCTCCCCAGTGGAGTGAATGATTCACATTCAAACCCTGAAGCGAGTTGAAAGCTGACTTGCAATGAAATGGATCCTCTTTCCCTCCTGGCTCAGGCTCCCGTGCTGCTGCGGAGCAGCTGCCGCGCTCCATCTCCGGAGCGGCACTGCCGCCTTGGCCGGAGCCATCCTCGCCGTGGCCGTGGCTGGCACAGCGCTTTTGCCCTCAGGCATGTGCTAAAATTCCACCCAAGAATTCCACCTCTTGAATCAAGGCCAGACAGGTTCCCTCGGCCATTCCCAATATGTGCACAGTGGCCAAGTGCTGAAAAGGTAAATGGTTAAATGGAATTTGGAGGGGGGTTTTATTTTTTTTCTTTTATTTTTTCTGTTGTCAGTGCCAAATGATTGCCTAGCTCCTTAGTAAAAGAATAACAAAAACCCTGCAACAGGACGTGTTCCAAATCAGCCACACAGCACAGCAAATAAATTCAAACACACAGGATTCCTCCCCCCAACACTATAAATAATAAAAACAATATACCTCAGCTACAGAAACCGAACCAGGGCAGAAACAAACACGCCTTGAGCCACACATTGATCTGTACATGTGAGTATCCATCATCCCTCTGCCTCCCTCTCTGTCTACTTTGGCATCTGGCATTAACCAGGTTCTGAGAGATGACCTTCAATTTGCTCACTCTAAAGCAAGTCTGGCGTGCCAGAGACTTAACAGATGATATACTTTGGCTCCAAGGAGTCAGTGCTCCAGAGCCTTTGAGCGTCCCACTCCAGATCCGGGATAGAGCAGGACTAAGCACAGGCACGTAATCCTTCTATCACGCCCCTTCGATCTTTTGGACTCCTGTGGTTATTTACTACCTGGTCTGGCTGCTGGGAAATCTGGGGAGGACTCGGAGCCTCCTGCGAGGACCCTCTGGAGTTGTGGTATGCCCCAGGCTATCTCCTGGATTATGGAGTTTCCATTGTGTTTTCTGGGGGAGATGCTGGGGGAGATTAACAGGAAAAACATTGTCCCAAACGCCAGCCGCCGTCATGACTCACTGCTTGGCCCTGCCAGCCCCTGCAGCCCCCACCAAGGCAGCGGCCCAGAGGCTCAGCTGCTCTTTGCCGTGGAGTTTGGGATCTTGGGATGTGTTGCATGGAGCCACAGGCTGTTGGGAAGGCTCGGACTTGTACCCCCTCCTCCAGCACCCACCTGAGCCAGGCATGGCTTATCCCAAAGCACTTCCTTCCTTCCAGCCTCACTTGTAATTCCTCTCTCCCCCAAGCCCGCCTGAGAGAATTAATTCCCCTCACAAGGTAGGAGGGGAACTCTTCCATCTGTACACAGAGATGGAGAGAAAGAACACGACGTCCACCCTAAAGCCCAAACTCTGGGAGTCATCTGCTCTGGCTGGGGATCAAAGGCTCCGTTCCATTTTTAACCACTGCCCTGCCCCACCTTACTACTGCAGTGCATCCAAGCATGTTTTCCCATCATTTCATTGTGTGCCAGAGGATAAACAAAAGCCACCCCCTCATCCGAGGAAAGGATGCATTCCTGAGAACTGCGAACCCTCCTCACAGATAAGTGCCTTTCCCACTGCAGGCAGCCACAGCTACTGTAAACCTTGACCAGCCCGTTTTCCTGAGCTTACATGACAGAGTGGCAGGGCAAAGGAGATGGATGGCTTTATTTTTGTCAAGAGTAAATCTACAGATGTTGGTTTTAACCAAAAGAAAAAAAAAAAAAAAAAAGCTCTGAGGGTGATTGAGAGGCAGTGGGAGGGGGAGAAAGAACAGCCCAGAGATACATAGGGACAAGTAATATATACAAAGTGCTTAAAAATAACACCACTGGGAGCTGACATCATTTGTTTACCCCTGGCCTGCTTGTGCCTGGCTCAGTGTGAGCGTGGAAAGGCCAGAAGGGCACAGGACACTCATCCCACTCACTGCCACTTGGGTGCAGAGATTCCTGCAGGGAACAGTTGACACCAGACTGTTCCCAAAGCCAGGGGATCCTCCTGTTAGACACGGGATGGAGCTCCCCAAAGCATGGAAGTAACTCAGGGATGCTCACACCCCTGCAAGGGCTGGTTCCTCCATGGATTGCTGCTGGTGTTGAGGGAGTCTCACCACAACCAGCCCCAGGGCTGGTAAGGGGTCATTAACCAGAGGATTAACCACATCTTCACTGGTTCTTCATCCCATCACCACCACTTGGAACAGAAGCAACAAAATCTACACCTGAACACCTTTGTTAGGAGTCTCTTTTTTCCAAACTATGTCCTAACCATGAGTTAAAAAATGGGAAGGACACATCCCTGAAGCAACAGCCTTTTTCAAGATTTCCTCTGAGGTGCTGCTTTTAGATCCACAATGGAAGGGCAGATATCTTGAGGGAGAAGCAGAGTGCACCCATGGTCTAAATCCATTACTGGACCAGGGTGAGCACCCACAAACTCCTGAATTTTTTATCCTGGAAGAGCTGCTCCTTCATTTGGTTTCTCCCCACCTCAGTTTTCCCAGTTGGAAATGGAGATGATGATGGTGCAGCCCTGTGCTAGATTCACATCACAGATGCATTAATAAACAAATGCTTGTTAAAATGTGCTGTGCATTCCACTTAGAAGCACTTTGGGGAGGGGTAGAAAAGCAGTGACATTACTTTAAACACAAAGCCCTGTGCCATAATGTCTTCCTTCTGTTGGCAAAACATAAATTTCCTGTACATCACAGCTTTGCTGAGGGGTGAGCATCCGAGGAGGAGGTCCTTGCAACAAAGCAGTATTCCTGGTGGACCACAGTGCAGATGGAAGATGTCATCATAAACCCAGTGCTTCCCCACCTGGCATTTCTCACACGCTGCACATGCCAGGACAGTACCTGACAGAGCTCCCAGCTAAAAGCAAATAGGATATTTCACTCTTAGACTCATCAAGCCGTGGGCAGAAGCTGCCAACAGGGCTGGCGAGCAGCCAGGCTCTCTGGGGTGTTTGTGTGCGTCAGCCACGGATACCTGACTGCCAGGAAATGCACTGAGACCATCAACTCATTGCACATAAGCCATCAGATGGTAACAACTTTCAGTCACTGGTATTGACTTGAGCTGCAGTTGAAAAGGCACTGGTGAGATGAAAGGCTCTGTATCCCATTACTAATCCCCTGAGCTATCCAGTCCCCCAAATTTTGTGGAAGTTTTAAGTTTCACCATGAAATGCTCATAAAATGAAATGCACATTTGTTGCCAGCTCTACTTATTCCTACCCAAGCATTTCTTCAAGCTCCCTCCCTGGAAGCATTAGCAGCAAAGGCACTCTGCTGCTGCTGGAGGCGGCTCCTCTGCTCCCAGGAACCCGGCATTCCCTTCATCTTCTCTCCAGAATCCCTGGGACACCGGCCCACCTCCTGCCCACAATGACACCTTTAGCTATCTACACATCAGCAAACGATTCCCAGAGGCCTGCCAAGAAGTGAAAGCCTTTCTACAAACCCTCAGGGCCATGGATGGGTCTGGGTCCAACCCTGCAGCAGCCCAGGGTCCAACTCATGCTGCTGGGTAAGGCCAGCCCCCTTTTCTCCAGCACCCACCCGATTGCTGTGGCCTCGTGGGCACAGGCAGTGAGTTGCCATTGCATGTGTCACTCATCAGGGGATCTCCCTTGCATTTTGGAGGCCTGTGTCATACAGCTGGACTCTGGCAGAAGGCTGGGAACAATGTGGGAACACAGGCAGGAACATTCCCGCCCCAACATCCCACTGGAAGGCCTTTTTTGGTTCTTTAACTTCTTTCCCCAAATCTCTCCCCACCGCCAAAGAGGAAGGCAAACACAATGCCTGTTAGCAGCAGTGAAATCTCTTACACATTTTCTGCAGCTCCAGACCAGGGGGCAAAGCCTGTCTGACATCACTGGCACGGCGTGGAGCATCCTCACACCCCTGCAAAGGCAGCTGCTAAATAAGAAACAGTCCCACGAAATATGGACACTGCAGGAACCAAACTGGGCTTGGGATATTGCTGCTCAAGAGAACAACCTCTTCCCAGGGAGAAAATGAGGAGCAAAACAGCCACAGGAAAAGCAACGGTCACAACAGAACAAGATGAACTTCGTTACATCCATTGGGAGGCTTTTTTTGGAAACACAGCGTCCTCCCTCGAGGAAGAGTGAGAAACCTTCTGATAGTTGCTCAGCAAAGTGCTGTGGTCATTCACAGGAATTCTGAACATGCCCTAGGAATGTGTCACTGCCCACATCCACATGCACATCCCCAGCTCTCCGACTTCCCCCTGCAGACTCACACCAAGGGAAAAGGAGAGAGACCTCTAGTACAGGAACCCTGGCCCACCCTCTCCAGAGATGCCCCTCAACAATGCCCCTGAAGCCAACAAAATGCCTTCTCTTTGCCCACACCCCTCTGTTGAAAGCCACTCTGTGGTCATGATGTTCCTAGAAACATCCCTTTCATGGTTAAAAATGCTACACCTCCAAATTACAGCATTTTGGGCTGCCTGCAAAGAAGTGGGCAGAGCTGATGACAACATTGAATTGAAGCTGCCAAAAGCCAAGTGTTGGCAGGCTGGCTGCTGGACAAGTCACTGCAAAGGGCCACACTCATCCTCCTTCACCCACAGCACACAGATGTAACCTCTCCCTGCTGGGAGGAGCTCACCACTGCCTCTTCACCTTCCTCCTGCTCTGGCTATAATCTCTTGCTCCCTTCAGGATAAGATTTGGCAGTGATGAAAGTCTAGAATGGATTAGAACAGCAAGGAAAATTTTTCTTCTTTGCTGCTGGGCTCATTTTTTTCCCAGCATAAGCTGATTCAAGTTGCCCAGAGAGGTGGCAGATGCCCCATCCCTGGAAGCATTCAAAGTTGGATGGAGCTCTGAACAACCCAATTTAGTGGAAGGTGTCCTGCTCACAGCAGGGGGATTGGAACAAGATGATCTTTGGAGGTCCATCCCAACTCAAACCTTTTTGTGAGTCTATAATTTACTCAGCTCACTCTGCGGCAGCAAGAACAGTATGAGCGGAGCAGTGGGAATCCAGGAGCAAGTCCAGGGCAGCTGCCTAAGGAGGCCCTGATGGAACACTCAAAAGAGCAAACATCTGTGTGACCCCACCACAGACAAAATGGTTGTTTCTCCTCAAAATCACCAGATTTGGGTTTGGTGCAACACCCCAATTCCATAACACTTTAGGCAGTTATTTAACATGACTTGTAGAACCAACTCAGCTCCACAGCAGCTGATGGAGTTCTTTGCCTTGGTGTCAACAATATTTAGAGCAGTGCCACCCTACAGAATCCCGTGTCCAATCCCACTGAAGAGCTCAGTGTGTTGAGGGATGGGTACACACGTCTGCACGAGGCCGGGGCCAGAGCCAAAACTCTCAGAGCAATGATATCAGCATCTGGCCTGGAGAGCAGTTTCACTCCTCCAGTGGTCGGAGCATTTCTCCGCTTCTCCAGTAGACTTGTGGCTCCTTGTGGAAAAGCCGTGGCTCCACAAACATTTCTCTCAGTGGTAAGCCCAGCTTATCCCATCACACTCCCCCTCCTTCCTCAATCACCAGCCACTCACTCCCAAATCCGGTTCACCCCTCAATTATGCCAATCCAACTATTTATGGAGCCACATGGTGAATCAGCCAAGGGAGCTGATCCTGCAAAAAATAAAATAACCCTGCGGAGAAGGAAAGAGAGAGAAAGAAAAAGCATTCAGTAAGAGGGGGCCTTAACAAGAACTGCAAAAATCCATGGGGCAAGCTGGATTTCGAAAGGGTAACTCAGTATTGCAACTACTGCCCTGACATCTGTTTACTGTTATCCCAGCACAAGTGAGGTTCCGGATACCGGCACTACAGGGGCTGAGGCATAATAACGCGTGGCACTTGGCTTTTCTGCTCCTATTAGGGCTGATTACAACTGTCTGAGTTTCAGTGTTGTTGATCATGGCTGGCGCAGGGAAAGGGGGGCTTTCTGACTCTTATAAGAAGAAAAGACTTGGGGAAAAAGTTTCACAAGGAGCTTTCAAATGTCTCATTTTAAGTACCTCACAGCTACGTTTTCCCACCCTGATTATCCACTGGGTTTATCTTTAGGGAAAAATGCTGGGTTCATGAAACCCTGATCCCCCCTGCTTTAATCTGCACAGGTAAAGGGAGACGTTTGGCACTGGAGCCGTGGGGGAAACAAGAGGAGCGGAATGGAGCTCATAAGCAAATCACCAAAACAGAGCCTTTCAAAAACTGCATTTTTTCTTTGCACAAAAACGTTTGATATAAACATATACTACTGCCCCCACCCCTCCTCTCCATTTCCAAGGACACAGACCTTATTTTTTTATGATAAAAATAATGGATTTATGGAGTCATAAGGCTGACAAAAGATGTGAATTCACATTTTAGAGCCTACTAAACTTCTACTACCAAACATAAGGTTCTGCTCAGGTACTAGTCCGTCACCACTGTCTCACCCCACTCAGTGGGATCAGAAGCAGCTCTCTTAGCAGTGGGCAAACCTCCCTTCTGCTTGGAATTGGCAACAGGAATCTGGTTGTGGAGAGACAACAGGGAAAGGCGGAAGGAGGGAATTTCTGTGTTGTGGGACACTTTCAATTTGCTCGGTTTGATCTCCAAGTTTTCGTGGTCGTGCTGAACCAGATCATGTTTGAGTTTCACAAATGACTAGAAAGGGAAAGCTTGTTTGTTCTTCATTTTACCACGGAAATCTATGGCTACAATGCAAACATCAAGCAGCCAGAGCAAAGGAAGACGCCAAAAAACATCACCACATATTATCCCCCACAACAAACACTGGTTAGCAGGAAACCACAACAACGACATGCAGAGCGCAGTGGGGGTCTCCACAGCTACATGATAACCCAGAATCAAACATGAAAACACAGTGGCCACAACAAACAAGCAGCCAAAGGCACAACAAGCACAAGAACAAACCCACCACCACACATCACAGGCAGAAATGATGGTGCTGTCTAGATCTCCATCGCTGAGAGACACATCAAGCCACCGCCAGCCACATCCGCAGCACATCCCAGTACAGAACATTCCCAGTAACTCATCTCAGATGATCAGCCAAGAAATCATCCCATCTAGGAAAGAATGAAAGTGAAACTTTGGGATTTTTACTACTGTTATCCCATAAAAAGGGAAAAACACATGGCCTGTGGTAACAAAACACTTGATGTGATTTGTCATGTTCCCTGGCCAGCCTGGGAAATTAGGGACACATCAGTCAGTAAATGAAGAGATGCTCCTTGTTTGCAGCCTTTGGATTTGGAGGAGAGATGGGTGACACAGTTGTGGAAACTCCTGAAGAAAGGGAAAAACCTGCCAGATAAGTATGATGATCACCTTCAGGAACACAGAAGGATGACGAGATACAGCAAAAAGACTTTAAATTATCCTCAGCTGGGACTGATGAGACAGGTCACAGGTACAATGAATACCTGGGGAGAAGCTGGGAATGAAGAGAATGAACTGTGCAAGGAGCAGGGACTGAGTCACAGCAGTGACTCTGCCTGCTGAGTGTTTTGCATGCTTGCAGTGGTAATAAAACTTCAGGGAAATACAAAGGGAAACAGGAAAACTTTGTGCACTGTTAAAAATATCATTTGAAGATTAACCAAATATGAGGAATGTAAGCAGTAGAGTTTTTTGCACCAGGTCTCAACAGTGGGAGAATAGAGTGCATGAGAGGTACAACCAAGGCATCCAAAGCTCACAAGAAACACATTCCCCCCACCCCCAGAGAGAACAACGTATTAGAATCCATTAAATTATGAATTAAAATTTATCCATGCAATTTTACTGTATTCTGCAGCTTGAATCCATGTGACCAACCATGCAAAGCTTTCCTAGATCTGCTCCACAGCCTGGCCCTGTCCTGCTGCAGGATGGAGGTGCCATGCCCCAGTGCCTTGTGCTCAGTCACAGCATCAGAACTTCCCAAACTCAAAGCCTCCCTTTGCCACTGATGGAAATGGAAAAGTGACTGAACTGGCTACTGAATGAGAAGAGCAATATGTACCTGAGCTGTCGAAATTAATTTATTGTTTCAGCTGGGATTTCGGCTTTTATCAAAGCCATGACCATGCATGGCCAGTCTCTGGCCCCACATAAAATAAACGACAGGATCTTTTCTCTGGTCTTTGATAAAGCAGGCAAAAGGTCAGAATGGTCCAGTAACCTGTACAAACCATTTCTCCAAGGTTCAGTCAGAGGAAAGTCCCTGACATTAAAAACCAAGTGGTTCACCCTGTGCCAAGCCCAGAGAGCTTGGGCAGCAAAGTGGAGTCTGGCTGAATTGTTCTTTCCTCCCTTTGGGGCTGGAGGGTGGACACCACCCAAGGGGTGGCAGTGGTGGGATGGTCGCCCCTTCACACTCCGACACTCCATGTCCTTATTCTCCTTATTCTATTTTCTATCTACTGCAAAGTTCCCTTCTTTCCTTCCTTCTGCTGCAGATCCCTTGCCTGGAAGAAGAAATGTGACTCATGTTGGCATCAAGAGATTCCAGGAAGTGGATTTCTCTAAAATGCACAGCATTCCATAAAGTTCCCTTCACTGCCCTCAAACTGACCGCAGGATCCCAACCTGATCCTGGCAGCTGGGTCTCCAGCTCCACCACACTGACCAGGCAAATCACCCCCCACCACCACTGGGACTCCACTGGAGCTCATCAAGTGCAGCCTCAGCAGCCCAGTCTGGGGAAGTGGTCACAGCCCCAAGGCTGCCAGAGCTCAGGAAGAATCTGGACAACTCTCAGGCATAGGGTGAGATTGTTGGGGTGTCCTGTCAGGGCTGGACTTGATGATCCTTGTGGTCTCTTCCAGCTCAGGATTTTCTGTGGATCTGGTTCACCTACAGCAGGGGCTCATTCACAAGTGCAGGCAAGGCCACAGCACTCTGCACGTTGCAGAGTGCACCTTGTAGGGAAAGCACTTGACCCCATTCACTGGATATTCCCAGCTCCCCTGCTCCACAGACAGCATCTAACTCCCCAAAAGTCACACGTAGCTCAAAGCAGGTGAGTGACAGCCCTAAAACACAACTGAGCGATTTTTACAGCAGCCTCGCTGCCACAGCTGTAAAATATTGTTAAACATTTCCTCCATGGCCTCTGCTTTTGCAAGGGTTCCCAGCTCTTGGTGCCAGCCCAGCCTTCTGAACACGTGCTGGAGCAGTCGGAGGGGATGAGATCAGACGAGGCCAGGCCAGTTTGGGATGCTTGTGTCCAGCTGCCAGATTGGCAGCGGTGTCTGCCGCGAGCAGAAGCCAGTCCTCGCACTTGCTCTTGGCTCCCCTGCTATCAGGAACACTTAATCTGGTTTTCCTCTCCTCTAGACTGCCAGGATTTTAGGGTAAGGCAAACTGTCCTGAACAAAAGCATAATCCAGGCTTATAAACGAAGTGTGGCATGAAGGGAGTGATGTCTGGCCAGCCTTTAGGTACTGCTTTATATGGCCATAACAAAGCTTGGCCAAGGAGGACATGGGATGCTGAAGTCCAGAACGAGAGACAAAAGGTCAAATTCTTTCCCTTATGAATGAGATTTCCAGGTGGTAGAAGAGGCTCAACTATTTAATTAGATTTGTGTAAGTTTTGTAACAGAAGTCATTCATGTAAGGGAAGCCAAGGCAGGTGGGTCAGGAATTAGACACATCTCCACACCTCCTCATAATCTGCTTGGGCCACATTTCACAAAAGCTTGGGAAGACATCCCAGTGAACAAGCCCTCAAGCCAGCCAAAACCTGAGGTCTAAGGCCAAAGTTCAGTTTAAGGCCAAAGCTCAGCCCATCTCCAAAGTCCGGCAGAAATACAAGGACTCTGAACCTTTAGAAACAAACCCATCCCAGCCTGCTGTGGAACACCACCGAGGGGTGTTCCTGCCCTGGAAAATGCCACCAGCATGGGCTGGCAGTTTTCTTTTTACAGTCAGAGTGAGAAGGCCAGAGCGGATCAGCCCAGAGGATCTGGGACAGACACCTGTGGGAGGCTGCAGCCTGTGGCACCCTGAGCACATCCAGCTCACATGGAGAGAAGAAGGAACCCAGAGTGATCTGCTGGATGCAGAGATTCCCACAGCACAGATGTTTCTGTGGGCCCAGACAACTCAGCTCAAGCTGACACGTGAGCGACTTGTGCATTTTCACAGATAAAATATCAACATCCCAATGTAGCAGCTTTAGAGCCCCTTGCATCACTTAAATGGGCTACAGAGAGCTGGAGAGGGGCTTTGGACAAGGGCCTGCAGTGACAAGACAAGAGGATATGGTTTCAAACTGAAAGAGGGGAAATTTAGATGGGATACTGGGAAGGAATTCTCCCCTGTGAAGGTGGTGAGGCCTGGCACAGGGTGCCCAGAGCAGCTGTGGCTGCCTCTGGATCCCTGGCAGTGCCCAAGGCCAGGTTGGACAGGGCTTGGAGCGGCCTGGGATGGTGGAAGGTGTCCTTGCCCATAGCAGGGGGTGGAATCTGGAAGTCCCTTCCAACCCAAACCAGTCTGGGATTTAAAAGCAATTTGCCTGGTAAGACTTTGGCCCAGCAGAGCAATTTACAGAACTTGGCAAGATCTGGCCCAGTATCTCTTTGAGATCGATTAACTTGACACAAATGACAAGATCATGGTCTGTACAGCTGTACACCATGTGACTTCCCACATTTGACCTTTTTGGGGGTTTTTAGATTAAATAACAATGCAGAATATGAATAAGATAAAACCTCTCCTCCTGTGTCTGCATTGAGCTTTTAGAATGTGCTATTTTTAGATGTCCTCCTGCCACTTGCAGCTTTATAATATAAATGATTGCTCTGGGCATCTTGGAGTAAAACAAATTAATTTTGTGAAGGAAAAAAAAAGTGATTTCCAGTGACTTAGTAACAGCATTTGACAGTCAAATAACTCAGGGCTTGGAGTCCCCAAGTGCCCATTGACACAGAAGTCAGAGCTGGCTTCCAGCGCATGAGAACTCTGAAAGGCACAGAATAACACCGTAAAAACATGTTTTTTCAAACTAAATAAATGACATCCTGTAATGCAAAAAACAGTTTGCAAACTCACACACATCTGCCCCATTACTCCCCTCGCTCTCACACTCACTCTCCCTTCCAGAAAATCTATTTATTTCTCCCACTGC
Organism: Vidua macroura; assembly: GCF_024509145.1. Lineage (NCBI taxonomy): Eukaryota > Metazoa > Chordata > Aves > Passeriformes > Viduidae > Vidua > Vidua macroura. Next base: position 9,604,735 of record NC_071588.1, on the reverse strand, counting down.
TCTCAGGATGTTTTGTTTCTTGTTTATCTATAAGCATATCCACTAATAGCTTTGGGAGATTGTGTGATTAGACCTATGTGGATTTTTTTTCCTGCACTGCTTTTTATGGAAAAAGAAAAATCTTTCAGGATGACAACATATCACAAATGCATGTTGATATTGCTGACCTAGTGGCTTGTTATTCCTATTTTCTGCTAAATCCCAACCCATCAAATTGGCAAATTTCAACACCTCCATAAAAAAAAAAAATTGGAAAAGGTTCCTTCTTTGTATTTTTTTTTCCTCTTGAATAGCATTAACAGCATGAAAAGTGATCAATATCACCCTGTAGCAGCACAAAAGAAAATGTCATCCTCTTTGGTGTTTTTAATGTTCATTCTAAATTAATCATTGTTCAAAGGTTTTTTTTAATTGCCAATGTATTGAATTATTTTATACAGATTTATAGTTTTTTGATTGCTGCTGCCCAACACCAGGTACAAACCAGAAGCTGAAGGCAGTGCCACAAATGCCTTCTCAAAGGATGGGTAGAAAAATGAACACCAGCTAAGAACATGAAGCAGAACCTTGCTCTTTATAAATGAGTTGCACTGGCACAAGCACCACAAACCTTACAGAAATAAAGAGGGCAGGTGGTCCCAGCAGCAAGGAGGAAATTCAGCACTGACACCTGGAGATTCAGATGAAAATGCAGCAGGCAAAGCTCAGCACCTGGGACCAGTTCTGCAGTGGGCACTAGGATGGAGCTGAGCTGGCAGCATCCTCTCATCACACACAGGGCAAATTGTTCCAAAAACATGCACAGCAGAATAAGGAAGATCATTATCCACCTCTGCTGGGCACTGGTGAGACCATATCTGGACTAGAGGTTCCACTTTTTGGGTCCAGCCCCTCAACACTCCTACAATTTCATGATCCTTTCCCTCGGCCAAAGCTGCCCATCATGGAGATCCAGCACTGACAGAGCTCAGCAAACAGAGCAAACAGGGCACAACAGAGGGACTGAGGCCAGGCTCCAAACGTGGAAAAAGGGGAGGGGAAAAAAGAAAAAAGCCCAAGAATGTACCACTGAAAGCACTGTTTTAATTACCAGGGTGAGCAGCCACTGCACGACACGCAGGGAGCACATGGGCTCCGCACGCAGCCGGAGCCGTGGCACTGGAGGGAAGGGTTGGGTCCCAGCAGCCAGCACGGCTCAGGGGGCTGCTAGCATGGCTGAGGAAGTTGCCAGCACGGCTCAGGGGTTGGCCAGCATGGCAGGTCACCTGTGCTGAGATGGGGACAGTGGCACATGCAGTGGCTGCGGGGCTCCGACTGTGACCCCTCATCTGCACGAGCCTTCCCTGCTCCCTGGGCTTCTCCATCCATGCATGTTCCTGCACTTCTGACTCTGCCAACCTGGAGAAGTACCTGCCTTTGATTTTATTACATCACTGTATTTCTATTCTATCAATATTGTATCACTGTATTTCTACAGGGACCACAAATTTTTGAAGCCAGAGGTTCTGAGGACAATACCTGTCATCCCTTGTACTTCTCCCATATTTGTGGAGTAATCCCCAAATCAACACAAATCTTCCAAATTCAAAATACCGATAGATCAGGGTGTTTGGAGATCTTCCACTGGATGTGTGGCCAGGTGGAAAAAAAAAAAAAAGAAAAAATGCCAGATGCAATAGAGGCAAAAAATGGATTATTATTTTTTTACTTTGAGATTGGGAGACTTCAACCCCATCTCCAGCTGGCAGGGAAAGAGAGAAACACGTGTATTTTATCAAAGAGGTGTCTATTTTGCTTTGGCTTTTGAAACATCATCTAAACAACACACGCCCAAACTGAAACTCTCCAGTTCTACAGTCTTGGATGCAACTGTCCCTACTGGCCTCAGAAATGTGCAGGTTGCTGGCTCTTATCTGTCAGTGGTGCTCCTGCATCCATGGATCTATATATCCATATATCCATATCTATATACAGATGTTATCTAGCTGTCACATCCACCAAGTGTCTAAATACACCCGATATTCTTTCTCCTCTTTTTCACTGGGAACAAGATAACAGGTAGGCAGACAGAGGAACACGTGTAGAACATTAGCCCTGGGTCCCTGTAAGCTTATCTTATCAGTTTAGTCTAAATCTCAGAGCCTTTTGCTCTGGATTGCAAGCGAGCCCAAGCTTTAATTTGGAAAATGTGGCGTTGGGAAGAGAACCCTGACATTTGGCTGAGAGCTCAGGAGCAGGGCTATCAGCTCCCTGCTGAAACCACAGCCTAAAGGGACAACAAAGCTGCCTGTCCCCCGAAATCCAGCAGAGAAATCCAAGGGTTGAAAGGGAAAGAAACGGCTTGGGATAAAATGGGAAGTTTTAGATCTCGCAGGAGGAATGCCGCCGAAAATGAGAACCATTTGAAAGCTCTGGGGGTTATGAAGTGGAATTCCCACTCATACAGTACACAAGAGTTATTAAGTGTGTATATGAGACTCCTGTTTTACTTCATGTACATGATTATTTTATACAGGGAAGTTTGGAAAGAATTATAGACTGAGCCTGAGGCCAAGCCAAGAAGCAAGATGAGCAGCAGCAGCAGCTAAAGGAGAAAGGTTGAGCTGGCAGTGGGGAAGCAGCCGGCCAGACAAGGGTTATTTATAGTGCCTGGAGCATGGGAATGTTAATTGAAATCAATCAGTGGCCATGAGGACACTAAGTTGGAGTGTCAAGCTAGAGCAATTATAAAGCCCATCTCAGGGGGCTTGCATGTCCTGACTGGTTTTTGTTTGTTTTTTTTTTTTTCCATGGGCTGGAGATTAAACAGCCATTCACTTTGGAGTGAGGAAGACACAAGATGGTTGCACTGCACATCTAAGCCAAAAATCAAGTCAAACTCTACTACTGTTTAAAAAAATCACCCATCAGCAGTGCAAACAACTGGGCTTTCCCTTGTCAGGTATTTCTAACAGGAAAATGGGGGCTGGAGGTGTCTGATAGTGTTGTAACATGAAGGAAAATGGTCCATTTACCAAAAAAAGGGGGGAAAAAGTTACTTTAAATTGTATTTAAGTCCCTTCCCCTCCCATTTGGCAACACTGACATTTGGCAGCTCTGACATCTGACCTAGGGCAGACAAATGACAGCCAAGCATTTAAGGCATCTGCCAGTATGCTGCTGTTGTAATTCAATTGTGTCATAATTAACAAAAAATTTTATTAAAAAACAAAGTGGGGACATCACAGTGCCAAGCACTGGGCAAAGGAGAACAACAATTTCCCATTAGGGCAAAGGACCTTAAACTGAAAGTATCAAGGACAGTTTGCACATTGCTGAGGGTAGGGTTAGATGGGATACTGGGGAGAAATTTCTCCCTGTGAGGGTGGGAAGGGGCTGGGATGGATTTCCCAGAGAAGCTGTGACTGTCCCTGAATCCCTGGAAGTGTCCAAGGCCAGGCTGGACAGGGCTTGGAGCAACCTGGGATAGTGGAAGGTGTCCCTGCCATGGCAGGGGGTGGGATGAGATGAGTTTAAAGGTTTCTTCCAACCAAAAAAATGAAGTGGCTGAACTGGGATGGGGGTAGCAGATGCCAGGCAAAGGAGGAAAGAGGAACATTTAATGTTTTAAGAACCTGCACCACGATCTTGGCTAAGCCTGGTGTCAAGCACAGCTTTGGCAGCCAAAGATGAGACACCACCAGTGCAAGTGAAAAAGGAATTGATCCACGTTTTAATTGCACTGTTTGAATTGTTGACAGAACACTTCCCATGTCTTTGCCTCCGGCGCTGTTGGCTCCCCGATAAGGCCCATGTGTGCTTTCTGTCCTTTTATGTAGCAAGGAGATAAGCCCTGACTGACGAGCTTACAAATATTGGGAAATCCACAAACCGTATTTGAAGCGCTGCTGGGAGGGGGAGGATGGAGGCTTGGCAGTGCTGCTGGGTGTTTGGGAAGAGCAGAATGAACGCTTTGCCTCTCTGGAGGGCTCAGCAAATGGATGGAGGAGTGTGGAGGGAGGATCTCCTCAACACCAGGTTTACTCCAAGCCTTATGGACAAAGCTCCACACACCTCAGCTGAACTCAATTCACCAGTTCTTCAGTAACATTAAACAACTCCTTCAGCTGTAAAGACTTCAGGTACTCATACCAAAAAAACAAGCGCCAAAATGAACATATTTCACTTTTCCCCCCAAAACTCCTTTCTTATATTTGTTAAGTATAATTCTGCAATGGCTGAAAATGGCATTTGCAATGCTAGGAAGTGTTGAGAAAGAACCAGATTAAAGGGCTGCAGCTCCATTCCTGGGAATACTAACCCTCCCCAGACTAATGTGATTCCCTTTGAACTAGGATCCTTCACAGAAAGGGAAGCTCCTTCCAGAGCCCTGCCCTGCCTTCAGCGACCCCAGGAACACACAAACTCCGGCCGTGACAATCACCTCTGGATCATCTCTGCAGCACAGCTGGAGCCCTGCGTGCCAGACCTCGGCACTGGCCAGCACTTTGTACATAATTAACCCTCCTGATGTTGCAACTTCAAGGAAGTTCAGTCCGGCTGCTGGCAGTAAAACACCCAGAATCTGCTGATGCAGGCAAATTACGCGGCAAAGAACGCTCCGGGATTTTGGGTTCGGCAACAAAGGGTGATTCTTTCCTTCCGCCCACACTTTGGAATTTGGATGATGCTGTTGACTCAGTTGTGCTTCTCCTGCTTGGCTGAGGAGGCTCTCACAGGGACTGCTCACCCAGGTGCCTCCCCTGCCCAAACAGGTGCATCCAGGTCAGCAGGAGATCCAAAGCTGGGGTTCAGGATCTCAGCTCTCTGCTACAGAAGTGCCTCAATATAGATGTATTTCTTTTCAATACTCAGCAGTAAGCAAATCAAAAGCAACACCCAAGTGCAATTTGGCATTGCTCACACCAGGGTTCCAAGGACTGAGTCAGCAGAAGGGTCTGTGGCAACAGGAGTGAGTTGTGTGCTCGAGCAAACCCGCTGTGCTTGCAGGAGATAAAGGCACACATGTATGTACATGTGTGTGAGAAAAAAGAAATCCTCTCTGACAGAGGTTTCTGTAACTAAGCTGGGCTTTGTTTTGCCATAGCACCCACACCTGCTACCCCTTGGCCACCCAAGTTGAGAGCCGTGTTGTTGACTTGAGGCGTTTCCACTCTTTTTTCCATAAGCAGGCTAAATTACAGAGGCATTTTCATACGAAAATCTTTCATTTGAAGAGATTTCCAGCACCGCAGGGACAGTGATGTTTGGTGCCTGTGAGCAGAATATGGGAACACACGTGATTCTGAGGGCACACACAAGCAGAGTTGCTCTGTGTATCTAAGTGGAGGCAGTGGAGATTCCGGGCAAGAAAAAGACAGAAAATGGCACAGCATGCTAGGAATAGTGGAATTGCAACAAGGTTAATTCCAGACCAATTTACTTTCCTAATTCTTTGAATCATATTAGTTTTACATCCAAAGAGCTGGCAGAGATGCAGAGTGGCACAGTGTTGGTGTTATCTCCTCACGAGCACCCTGAGGCATCACTATGGCATGAGCCAACAGCAGCACGTTCAGCCTTTCTCCCCAGTGTTACAACACAACAAAATGGACAAGCCAAAAATCTCTGATCAAGGGGTTTCTGGGGTCACCTGATTAAATTTCTACTACCAAATGAGAGACTTTGTCCTGGCTTTCTGATACTCCTCCAGCTGTGGGTCAGGAGTTGAATTAAGGTCACCGCACCATAGATGTCCCCACTTGTCTTCTTTTGGCCAGTGATGAAAATCAATCTCTCCACAGAAAGAGGTACCAGGACATTGGTTTGTGCAGCAGCTCTAACTGGACACCCAGAGATCTGGAAATTCTACAGTGCCATCAAGCAGATCCAGCCTTTGGCACATGCCAGACCCAGAACGTGCTGCAGTGCCAACCCATGCCTGCAGCCAGGGCTGCTTAGTTAGATTTATTATCCACACACCCCAACACATCTGCCTGTGTCATTCTGTCAGGAAACCCTGGCAGACAGACACGAGGGCTGGCGTTTATCACTGCTCTTCCCAGTCACTTGGTGCAGACGGATCAGGGTATTTTAGGAAATTCTAAAGCAAAAATTCACCTGTCAGCAACTGTTTTCCAAAACTTACTTTCAGGGAAGGACATATCTCACAAACAAACACAGACACCTACTCACACTCCTGATTGCACAAACTGACCTCTGTGCTATACTATCAATGCTTTGTGTATTTTTCAGGAATGATGTATAAACATTTCCAGCAAAATAGCCCTCATTTAAGGTTGTTTACCTGGTGAAGCCTCCTCCTTCCTTGCTTAGGCTTTGAGAAAACTGTATCTTTAGAGGAGAATTGAGCTGATACACTGCAGCCTCACTCCTTTGCCCACACAACCCTCCAAACTCAGGATCCAACATCTCCAACAGTTGGGAAATGCTGAAAGTCCTTGTAAAAATCATGGGCTCAGAGAAGGACGCCAGAGGCAGTTCTGCCTCTGTTTATGAGCTGTGCTTGTTCTGGGATGTCCTTCCTCCACCTTGGCACTAAAATAGGTCCTTTCAAAGCACTTTTGACTATTGCAGTGATCTGCTGCCATGTTGTTTCAGGTGTCTGGGGACCCCAGTACAGCTGTGCTGGGTTATGGCATCAGAGAACAGAACAACCTTAGTGCCAGTGCTGCAGCCTGGACACGGACTGGTGACCCCAGCCCAGGCACAGCCCCTTCCCTACCCACACAGCTGAGCTCAGGCGAAGGAGAAGGCTTGTCCCAAGTTTTTTTCCTTCGCTGGGATGCCCCAGAGCTCACCACCCTCAGTTTTGGAGAGCAGCCCATGCTCGGAACACGGCGAGTTTGACTGAGCTCAGGTTTGGGTCTGTGCACAATGTAAACTCCAGGTACAGCCTAAGGGCAACTGGGCAGGTTTAATTCTGGGATAACCTCCAGAGAAACGTTATTCTATGCAGATGGAGGGTCTGAACACAGGAAGCAAATGTAAGGCAGATCCTTACCCACCCTCTCATCACCTGATGTGCAGGACTGGGCTCACATGGGCGAGCCTTCCACTTCAATCACTACCTTGGAAACCAAACCCTAAAATCCCCTGTTAATACCACCTGCCCTGGCATGGCCTCCTATACCCAAATGCATCCATCTGAGCAAGGCACAGTCCTTGCCACGACTGACACAGCCCTCAGGCTCCCAAAGTGGAGAAACTGCCACTATCCAGAGGGAAAAGGCTCCCAAGAGCACAGCTCTGTCAGCCAACTCCATTCACCCCTGCCTCTCCCTGTCTGCCATGACAAGAACAGCAGATCTCACTCATAAGCACCAGAGACAGCAGAGCTTTGCCAGAGAAACTCCTGTGTGGGTAAGGTACTAAAATTTAAAAGGCTATCAACTCCCAGATAGAGTTGATGGAAACGGCACAGCTCTGCCATCAGGATTCCCACCTCTGGGTGTGCTCCTTTGGCTTAGGAAGCCCTGGGAGGGCAAGCAGCAGCTGCTGACAGACTCAGCTCACTCACTTGCACCAGCAGGGCACCAAAGGTTTGCCTTTCCTGTAAGGCCACACAGGGCATTGTAAGGCTTTGGAAACAGCCACTGGCACAGAAGAAGTGACAGGAGAATGTTAAGAGACTGCACGAATGCAATCCTAGTCTTGGGAAACTCCATCCCTTTGGTAGGCAAGCAGTGAAGGCTGATACATCTTGCCATAAACTTGTTTCTACAGGGACACCAAGACCAGTCCAAGCCCCAAAGCAATGAAACGCCCAGGAACAGCAGCAAGACTTATTGCAGGATTAGGTTGATGATTTGTCAGGCTATGAACCTCTTCAGTTATTCCTAAACCAGCATTCCCTGTGTTTGTCAGCTCAGCCTGACCCTGAGAGCCAACACCCTCTAGCCCAGCACACATGCTGGCATTATCAGTATTTTTACATCATAGTCTGTCCATCATTGAGGATCCCAGTCCCTTTGCTGATGGATACACCAGAAAACATCCTGAAAACACTACAAACCTCTCACAGGGAATAGATCAATGGCCAAGTGGCTCTTCTGCCCTGTTCAGGGGATATCCCTGCATCTCTGTCAAGACTAACAGAACATGCCATGGGTCTAATTCTAGAGTTTTACTTCATTCCAGAGAAGATTTTTACCTGAATAATGATTTAAGTCAAAGTAGTGCAAAGGCTCCCAGTTTCTGGCCAAGGACTGCACTGGGATCGCTCCAGCTCAGGCCAGAGGTTGGCGGAGGTAGCGGAGTCAAGAACCACCTCTGCCCTGACCTTGTGCTCTCACCAGCATCTCCCACTTCTGTCCCCATGTTAGGAAGCAGCTGAGTGACCCTTTTGAGGGATAAATCCCTGAATTTTATGCCTGAAGGACAATTTCTTTCTCTCTCCCTGCAGTTCCCTCCCACTTCCTCCCTCCTCCCTGAAAGAAAGATAAACGACTTTGCTGGAGGAAAGGGTGAAATTTCATCCCGGATCAAAACCCATGAGCAGAATCCCCATGTGACGGTTTGCAGAATGTGTTTTGCATGCAAATATCATACATGCAAAGTGAAAATGAGTCATTTCACAGCAGCTCTGGCTCTAGGCACCGAGTGACTTCTCCTCTGTGACTCCTACACTTGTCTGTTTCTCCTCATTCACCAGATTCTGTGGTTTTCTCGGCCTGTTTGCCTGCTCAGGCCCCAGTCTCTTTAGGTAGGATATTAGTAAGGAAGGAAAGAGAGAGGTTTTTTTGTCTTCCCTCTCAGATTTGTTTCGTGTTCTGGTTTTTACAGCTTTGAGGTTTTTGCTCACTGCTTTCGCCATCAGCTTCAGTCACTGTGTGTTGGCTCCCAAAATCCAGAGAGGCCAAGAGTTTCCAAAATACAGCAGTGGTATTTGTATTGGCTCCTGAACTTGCTTGGGCATGGACACAGCTTGGCTTGCTCTCCCCACACACGAGCTGTTTTCTTTCATTATGGCTGTTAATTGTTTGCTGTTGAGATCTAGACACGGGGGCAAATCCATTTTGCAGTAGGAGCGGTTAAAAAATGAGAGAACAAAGTGAAGCTCACCATCAGGTTTGCCTTGAGCTGATCACACAAGCTCAGAGATCAAGGGCAGAATGAACCCTCTGCACTCCCGGTGCACGAGCAAAGGGAGAGGGGAAGCTGGAGGTTTTGGCTGCCTGGATGGAAAAACAAATACCCTCCCACAAATGAGCTATTCTCACAGCCTTGAATTCGTGCTGTCAAGAGTCACCCAGGAGCAGCCTCGCTCAAGGATCTGGGTCTGAGGAGATCAGAGCAAATCTCGGTGCCCTGAAGAAGATCCCCATGGAAGGTTTGTAGCCATGGCACAAGAGCCATGGAGAACAGAGGAAACTCCAAAGGCCCGTGCTCCCTTCCTGCCAAAAACCCACTAAGTAAGCCAAAATCCTATTTCTCTTAAATCAAACAGTAGCTAAAACAGGAAAAGGGAGCCCAGGTCTCACTTTGCAAAGCAGAGCTTTACTATTACCTGTCCCTTTCTGCTGCCAGTGCTGCAAACCCCAAGCCCAGTAAAGCACAGAAGGCCTAAAACCCGCCTGGAAGGAGCAGCCTCGAGCCCTGACTCTCACGCTGTGTCCGGCCTGGCTGGACACACCGAGGGGTTTGGAGCAGCCATCCTTCAACCACAAAGCTGCAACTATTTGTCTGTTGTTTACCTCCCCCTCTTCCTCCCCACAACTGACCTCCTCCTCCTCCTCCCGCTCCTCGCCGCCAATCAGCCCGGCCTGCCAGCATAGGGGTTACAGCATGACATAATTGCAACATGCATAAACAACATTTGCCATTAAGGGATACTTTTAATGAGAAACAGAGCTGCGAAGGGGAAGCATCAAAGTGGCTCACGGAAGGAAACCGCCTGGAACAAAATCCTACTTGATGCCCCAATTAATATGTTCCCTAATTCTATTTCCTGCACTTGTGGTCCCGCAGCCTCCTTGCTTTAATTTCTTTGGGAGGATGGAGAGGAAGGAACCTGGAAATGCAGCGTCTTCATGGCTGACTTGATGTGCAGGCAATGTGCAGATTAGAACAAATTAGAGAATTAAAAAATAACCGACGACAGACTGAGGAAATGTCATCCCCAGGATAATACTATTAATTGAGACCTGGGTTTTGCAGGCCAGCTTTAGAAAAAAAAACAACAAAGCCGAAAGCTGGAGTAATAGGACTGGATTAATTACCCTGGGAGGTTTTTCATTCCACCCTGTGCTCTGCCCAGCCTCGATCCTGAAGCTCAGTGACAGTCACCCGAGTCTGCAGCGTCTCCTCAGTGCAAAGGCAGATGTTTTATCAGCTCCAAGCCTTGGCGGGGCAGAGCTGCCCAGGCTTTCTGTGCCCAGGGATGAGCAGAACAGGGATCCATCCAGGATCCTTCCCAAGTAACTTAGCATCACTTCCAGGTCTGTCCTGTGGTGAGTGAAGTGCAGCTGAGCACCTCCTGTTCTCCTGACCTCGGGTTTGACTCCAAAGGGAAGGGGAGAGTCTGTTTACATCAGTGTTTAACATGTGGAAGTTGTGTACAGCTGACAGACCCTGCACTCAAAAAAACCTTGGTCTGTGACATTCTAGCAGGTATGGCCAGTGATTCCCTGAATCCAGGTGGAGTCACAGGGATAAAGGCAGTTAAAAAACCAAACAGTCCCTATCAATTAACCACCCTAAAGCTGATCACAGAAGTAGAGAACAACACAGATCACTAATGAAAGGAGAGAGAATTGGTAAGATGAACCATCTGGGGAACATCTCTGTTTAACCTTCACCAACAACTTGAAGCTAAACAGAGGCAGAAGACTTAGAAATGATGTCAGCTTTTTTTTTTTTTTTTTTTTTTTTTTTTTTTTTTTTTTTTCTTTTTTCTTTTTTTTTCCCTAGATTCCTATGGAGACAGGGCTGGTGTGATCAGAGCCTGTTCACCCACAGTTACCTCACCATCTTTGAGCCACAGATCTTGATTTGGTTGAAATACTACATTTTTCAACAGAGATCTCAGGGTTACATAGTTCCGACAAGTATCACATTACCAGGAAACCAGGTGGGAAAGACTTCCCATAATAGCCTGAAAGAGGGAAACCCCAAACTTAGCAGGCACCAGAGAATCCTATAAGGTAGAAAATTACAGCAGTTGAGGCTTCAGAATCTGTGGGACAGAACAAAGATCTGCAAGCTGTGTATGCACCCAAAATCCTCATCCACATTTGCAGGGCTTTGCTGTCAGCACTGTGGGAAAAAGGACACAGGGGATACTGTCCCCCACATTCCAGGAGGAATTCCTGCTTTAAAGCAGAGTTAACATTTAAAGAGGAAAAATAAAAAAATAAAGGAGCTAGGACCAAAGAGATAGAGGAGCAAATCACTCCTGGTTTCCAGCTGTTAAGAACAAGCTGTTAAAATTCTGCTGACACATCACTCTGCCCAGTCTGCTCCCACTGAGTGTCACAGCACAGCCATGGGAAACAAGAATCAGAGAATCATGGATTGCTTTGGGTTGGAAGGGACCTCAAGGATTATCTGGTACCAACTTGATCCTTGCCATGTGCAGGGACATCTTCTGCTTGACCAAGTTGGTCAGAGCCCCACCCAGTGTCCTTGGAGAGCTGGAATGGCTGGTCAGGAACGGTGGGACACCGGTCACCTCCTCGGGGCAGGTTCTCTAGAACACCCACGGCCCAGCTGGATCTCCTCTCCCTGGATCTGATGGAAGGGTTTCTCCTCCCAGGTGACTTCACCTTCGGCAGCTCCCTGCCCACGGCCAGGATTCCAGGGAAACAGCCCCAAATCCGTGTCAGACCCTCTGGCTGGCCCAGGCACTGCAGGCCCTCGCTTTTCCCATTCTCCGTTTCCTCATTTGAGATTTGTTAGGGAGACCAAAGCATTTGTTTATGGATACAAAAGACAATGACAGCTGGCTTAAATTCTTGGCATCAGAAGTGTTTTAAGTTGAAACCAGGCCTTTTTCTTTTTCAAAACCAAAATTTTTAGCCAGAATATTTCTTTACTTTTGGCATTTGGAAAGACAATTGGGTCCTTTCAGAATAATTTATCTATATTTTTACTGAACTTACCAAAATTGTTTGCAAAATAAGAATGTGTTTTCTCCTCCTCACCACAGCCGCTGCTTTCAGAAAGTAAAGTTTGTCATAATCAAAGCTACAGTGGCTGATTTGTAAAATTAGTTCCCTAAAGAGATTAAAAATGGCTCCAGCTTCTACAGCATTTTTAAATTTGTAAAGCAGAAACAATATGAAATGACAGCTTTTAAAATATTTTTGATAAAACCTGTCACCAGCTCACAGTGGAGTTTGTTTTGTTACCAAGAAAAATCTTTCTCCTTGTGGACTTCCCCATTTAATCTCTTCCACACTGATACTGGTGGAAATTAAATTTCAAACTAGATTTTACAGTCTAGTCTTGAGTCTTTGCAGGGAATTTCAGAATGCAACTCGAAGCATTTGATGTTTAAAAAAAAAAAAAAAAAAGAGTTTCTGCACATTTGCAGATCTGCTATCCAGGAATACTTTCAAAATGGCTTTATTTAATGTCAGCTTCACTAGAAACACTGGATTTCCCACTTACTGAGAAAATATTTAACATATGGGAAACCATTAAAATGGCACATGATGCAGCAAGAAGCCAGGCAAGCCTTTCCCTCGGTTTAGGCTGAGATCAGAACAAGGAGAGGGTGCAGCCCTGGATGACAGATCGCTTTCACTCACACAGAGCCCAGGCTGTAGATGGCCAACACTTTCCAGGGAGCTCATCCAGGAGCAGATTTGGTTCTGCAGAGCTTTCTACAACACTGCAATTTTAGATGCTTCCAACCTCTGCTAGAGTGAAGGCAGCGCCCTGAGGGAACGTGGAGAAGTCACCCATTGCTGGCCTGGAGCCCAACAAGGTCAGGTCATACAGAGTTAGACCGAGCTTTGAGATGTACTGGACCCAATTTTGGAAGAAGTCAGATAAACACAAATTCACAGTTAATTAGACTCTTTTGTCATTGTACAGACCCAAGAGAAGTTAAAGCTCACTACTTCAAAGCATTTTTTTCCAAGTCTGGGGATTTGAGAACATAATTCACCTTAGGACAAGACAAACAGTACAACACTTTAGACCTGCTGCTGTTCTCTCAGCGCCCAAAGCCACCTACTCACCTAAGGAGAAACAGCAGCAACTGAAAGGCTTTGGGGGTAGAAAACCAGGTCATGAAGGAAAACAGAATAACCGTGGATGCTTCCACCACTACATCAGCGTTTCCTCCAGTGATTTCCCCCACCTTGCTATTGCTTGACACATCATTACCTGGTAATAGGTCTCTCAGCTGTGGGTGGGAAGGGGAGTGGAAAGAGCTGCAGGGAACTTAAGGACCACAGCAAGCTGTGTGCTCAATAAAACCAGAGATGCATGTCTGGAAAAGGTACAGCAGACATATAGGATTGCAGAAGAGGCCCTTGCTCACACGATCTGGGGCTCAGGACTGGCCCATACCTCCTGCAACGAGTGGGAGGGAGAGGTGCTCACATGACGTTGCTGGAGCAGTCCCTCATTCATTACTTGACTCCTGGTTTTACTATTCTCCTTAATGGACTCCACTTCCTCCCTTTTCCCTGCTTGTGAGCGTTAAAAGGAGTGGACCTCCACATGTGCTGACTCTCAGTTGGGAAACACCCCATATAATCACAGGGAACTTTATCTCATCTGCAGCCCGTGACACCTTCCCACAGAGGATGTGCTTTGTACTGTCCAGTCTGGACAGAAAAATATTGCAAAACACAACAAAAAAAAGACAACCATTTTCCTTGTTTAGATTTTGCTGGAGCTGCCAGAAAATCCAGCTGGTTGAAGCATACTAAATGTGGTTTGCAACTATTTTCCTAAGAAAGTTTTCTTTAGTAAAGGCTTGTGAACATTGCTGTTGGTGCCTTTGCACAAAAAAACAAGCAAGACTTGAGAGAAACAACTGCAAAAATTCTCTCTTTCGAAACCTGTTCTCAAGAAAGGAAAATTCATGAACTTCAGACAATTTATGGTTTAATTTCTTACACAGAGTTAAAGTTTCAGCTAAAGGTTGGGGTTTTTAAAAGGTTTTAATTCTTTAGGTGAGCAAACTTCAAAGGCCAACCTTCAATCATGAATAAACAAATGAAATAATTTTATCTGGGTTCTTCCAAGACACCAAACTCCCAGCTGAGAAATGGATTTATCCATCCTAATTTGAAGCACATATTTCAGTCAGTAATCCTGGGTGACTTGGTAGCTCCTGGAGAGGACCAGACAACTCAGCAGACATTGAGGGGTCACCCTCCTGACCCCCAGCTTCTCTCCACCAGGACTTGTTGAGGTGACATTGGCAGCCTCTGTCAATCCCATTAAATATTCCCGTCACGCAGACAACCCAATATCCAACAACTGCAGAGCCTGCCTCGCTCGCTCCGTCCCTCAAGACAGAAATTACCCACCTGAGGTTCCTTCCTTGCTTTCCACAGCCCCCCAAATTCACAAGGCAAGTTTCCAACCTCACAACCCAGGCCTGGGGAGTCATTCCCTCACCTCCCACGTGTTCTCAGCTGCGTGAGATGCCATCACTGCCTGGCCTCACCTAGCAGGCAGACCCACCACCATTTGGAATGGCTTGTTCTGTTTTCAAGGAACAAGGGGATCCTCTAAGGCACACAGGAAAATTGTGTGATGGCCAGTTGATTTGTTTTTAGGTGGCTCCCATCTAGTGCTGCCTCTCCTCTCCAGCACAGGCTGACCCTCTAGCAGCAACACTTTCTCCCAGCTAAGCGTTGCCTCCATCATTTCCTTCCCAGCCAGGGTTCACAGGGAAAAAACATAGAAAGCATTGATATTACAAACACTGAACCCTCAAAACACAGGCTTTCGAGTCCAACCAGTTTAATTTGGACAGGCACCAAGATGTACATTTATCTGATTCTACAACACCTGGAGCACAGCAACTCCTATTGCACAAGGTGTTTCCAGCCCAGCCCCAGTGGTTTCCAGGAAATGTGGTGTCCCCTCCTTGGTTCCCCCCACTCAGCAGTTTGTTTACAGACTGTGGGTAAGGCAAAAGCTTATTTCAGATGTACGTTTTTACAGGTCACTTCACCTGTAAGAGCTCAGCTGCTTTGCATGATCACAGAGCTATGGAGTTGGGTGGATTTGTCAACTCAGTGAGAGTTTCCCTAAACAATGGCACAACACAGGTTTAAAGTAACATAACTGGTACAAATTTCCCCCTAAAGCCTGTCAAAGTCACTCCCAAGCAATGCTGCCATCAGGAGATGCTAACAGTTCTTTGAATTTCCCCCAGCTCAAACCTGAGCCTCCTTTTGGGTGGCCCTTGTCACTCACAGGGACTCCAACTGCCAGCTGTTGGAGGCAGAGAGCTGGAACACGGCCACCCCCTAAAAACTTGCAGGTGATCTAAGCTCAGCCTGTGCATCTGTGCAGTTCTGTAAAGAAATCAGGAATAACAACGGGAAATGAAACGTCTCAGCCCTTCATGACTCAGTTTTCCGATCCAAGATCACTTTCTTCTCCCATTGTCCTTTATGGTTTATAATCCTTCACCAGGAAGAAGAGAGAGGGAGCAGCCTGGTCTATGGACAGTGTCCCTGCCCATGGCAGGGGTAGGAATGAGATGGTCTTTAAGGACCCTTCCTACACAAACCATCCTGTGGTTGTGTAATTGGAAGAAGTGAAATTTTATATACACATCTGCCTTTATGGTTACTTAGGGTGATGGAGCTGAAAGAGCCCAGGAAGGCAAATCCTGCTGTCTGGAGCCACCCCCACATGGCATGGGGCAGTGCCCTGCCAGAGAGCCCTGCCAGCCCCCCGGGCACCTGCCCCTTGCAGGGCTCTGTGCCTGGCAGGGCCCCCCCAGCTCTCAGGAACTTGGCTCCCAAATGGGGTCATTAGATGTGAATGGCTTTTGCATTAGCAGCTCTCAGGCCCCCCAGTACCACCCCTGTCACTTCCGCAGGCACCAGCACAAGCCTCGTTTCAAACCTCCAATTTGTCTGTTTAGTGTCTTCATAAAGGAGGGGAAAATGAAAGAGAGAGGCGGGGGGAAGGGGCCAGGATGACTAAATCAGCAACTTGTCTCTAATTTCTCTGAGCCCCCCCACCCCCAGACTTCCCCTGGGGACACAGGCTTCAAAGGGAGCTACAAATATTTACTAATTCTATTAACAGGATACAAATTGTTTTCAGGGGAGCATCAAGCACACAAAGCCATGTCAGCCCCCCTGCTCGCAGACCCCCGGCGCACACCCCCTGCCCCAGCACAGCCACATGCACTGCGCAGGCAACGAGTCCTTCCCGCCTCCCCAATTTTTCCTAAGTTCAAGATGAGTTGAAGGGTCAAAAAGGCAAAGGGTGTTTCAGAAGTTTAGCAGACAGCATTTGGTAAGGGGAAGGCAGCGGGAGGGGGTGGGGGGAGCGAGGAGAGAAGGAATCTGGCATGCATTAGGCTGAACAGTTCCAAACATCCATCCTCCACAGACTTGTTACTTTCTTTCTTTCTCACAGGGTTGTTTTTTTTTTTTTTTTTTTTTTTTGTAATTTGTGGTTTATTTAAGCATTTTTTTTGTTTCATATCAGCCAACAACTATATTTTAATCTCCTTCCCCTAGCCTCCTATGCTGCCTGCTTGCCTCCAAGAGCACACGCCTGCGATGCTCAGACTGAGACACTCAGACACATCCTACGCGCTCTGCCAAGGAGCTGCTGCTGCAACAAGTTTGAGAAAGTCCCTGGAAACTTGAAAGGTGAATAAAATGCTCCATAGTGGACAAAGAAGTGAGGCAATGTCAGTGTGGTGAGATGCTCCATCAAGGGAAAGGTGTCCCTGTCCATGGCATGGGGTAGAACTAGATCATCTCTAAGGTCCCTTCCAACTTAAAGCTTTCCATGATTCCCAGCAAAATGCAGTGGAGGATGAACGCTGCTCATGTCACCAGGTGTAATAGCCATGGAGAGCTCTCTAAAAGGAGAATAAGGTCTTAGTCCAAAGGCCACAGTTGCTGCTGCACAGCTCAATGGTATAATGAGAGTTAATACCAGATAAGCTTTCGGCTCCACAAAGTCTTCCAGGATGTAATTTTCCACACAGCTTAAATGTTGACCCATATCTCATTATGTTTTATGAGCCCAAAATAAGAACAGTACAGGCTACATATTCAAAAGAAATAATACTTCCCAAATGTCCAGCTACCAAAAGCAAAGGCATCTGGCTGACTGGACAGGTGACCAAAGCCCCCATGGACAAGACAAGATGACACTGGTTGGTGACAAAGTGAGCCAGACCTGACCTCCCAGAGGTTACCTCCTCAACCCAGAGGGGAGAGGAGAACCCAGCCAGGCAGGACAGCGCTGTGTAATCCCAACATGGGAAATGACTTGCAGCAGATGTGTCCCTCTGCTGTCACCAGACTGCCAGGTGTGGCACAAAGATTGTTCTCTCACATGGAAATGATGTCATGGGGAGGAGAAGGCTGTGCATCATTTATTTGTTAACCTTTCCTGGCATGCCAAGTATTTTCACTTTTGTTCTGGGTCAAGGAGTGCTAAAGATGGAGCAGAGTGTTTGGTACATTGTGGAGGAGCTCTTGGAGAGGACCTGCCTTCTGCCAACCAGATGTGGGAGCTGAGACTCGGGGGATGTGGTTCTTAAAAGAGAATGAACCTGTGATTCCCTCAATCTTAACCACAAATCTTGTTCCTTTCCTTCTCATCAGGAGATCTTGCCAGTTCTCCAGATTTTTTTTTCCCCACCAACAGGAAACAAGTAGATAAACTGTGTTTTAGTGGAAATCTCCTCCCACTTCAGAAAAAAAAAAATCAATCATAGAATCATGAAATATCCTGAATTGGAAGGGACTCAGGAGGATCATGGAGTCCAACTCCTGAATCCAATCCAAGCCCAAGTCCCTCAGCTTTTGAGGGGAGAGATGGAAGGGCACATGAACACAAGAGCAGCACACAGAGCAGCCAGAATCATAAAATCATGGAATAGTTTGGGCTGGAAGGGACCTGAGAGGTCACCAAAACAAGGCCAAGCACTGCACCTGTCCATGGCACCCAGCTTCAGGTGGTTATCTCAGGCACACGTAGGACCAGTCACGTTGCCCTTGTCTTATCAAAGGAAGAAATAGGTACCTCCAGAGGGCAATTTAAACCTCAGGTGGATTAAAGTGCCCTTTGGCACAAAGCAGTTCAATAGTGCCTGAAATTAGCCAGGATGAATCTGGACCTTAATCAGCAAATGGACTTTTCATTCTGCGAAAAGTGTCAAGATTGCAAATTATTTTTCATTTCAAATGAGGACCAAAAAAAATCCTCCACCAACATTTCATTTCCCCATGATTTATTTTTAAATTCATTTGAGTTAATCAAAATATATATTTTCAATCCCTTCAAAACAGTCCCATTTAATTTTATACATCTTTAATTTGCCTACACATAAACTGCATTTTAAAAATTAAAAGTTTTCCCTCCAAGAAGAAAGAACAAACTCCTTTGGTTTGCACCTACCAAAGTCAGACCTCTGATACTATTTCCCTCATGTTATTTAAAACAAAGATTCTTCAAAACTTACTCATTTTCACATAGAAAAATAATCCGTTTTCATCAAGGTGATGACATTTTCCTAGAAGATGCAGTGGTATTTTCTGAGTCACTTAGGGTGAGCATGACTTAACTACCCTATAGAGGAAGATAAGTCAAGGGCTGCACAGGGCTTTGGTGAGGGACAGTTCATCCCAGAGAAGTTGAACACTTTGAAAAGTTTGAGGTGCCCATCTCCTTCCTAATACGTGCTGCCCTGTTTGACTATGGCTTGAATAATGTGGCTCTGCTAGAAATATCAATCTCCAGCAAAAAGTCTTGCAGCACACAGCTCAGGAGGGAAGGAAGGAGGAGAGGGGGGAAGCCCACCACCAAATGGGTTCTCTGATAGTTTTCAAATGTTCAGAATGTCAATCTCCTGGCAACACCTGCACATGGCACATAGACCTTGGCTTGCTGGAGTCCCCACAGCATCTTTTCAAGTAATCTATGGGAGAATAGAAGGATGTGGCCTTGGAAAAAACCCTCTAAGTGCATAAACAGCTGTGGCCACATTTCCTACGTCTGACATCTCAAGGTTGCTGCAAGAGGGGAGAATAAGGACAAACAAGGCTCGAACACAGGCTCTCCATAGGAAAGTATTTCCCATGTGCTGGTTGTTCGTTAAAGAGTTCAGCAACTCAATTTGCAGAAGGGTTTTAGCTGATTCCTGGTAGCTGCTTTCTGCACTAGTAGTGGTGTAGAAGATTTCTGTGCTGCCTACCTGCAGCTCCCTGTGGATACCCGAGTACACCCTGTGTGGATGTACCAGACAAAGTTATAGGTGTGGTAAAATTCTGTCAAACATCCTTGCTCACATGAGTGGACTTATAAAAGAGTGAGGAGCATTACACAGAGTGATCACACCAGTCGAGATCAGTACTGAAGGTAAAGGGAATCCTGAGGATAATCCCAGCATTTTGGTTACTGGCATAGCTACTCCACACCTGACACTTGGTATCACACCAGTATGGCCATGGAGGCAAATAATTTCCAAACTGGGAATGAAACAGTCCTTGCCATGAGCAGATCTGACAATACAGCCTCACCTCTGGAACGGCACCAAATCCAAGTGGCTGGCGTAGCCATTAGTGCCTTCTGGTTAGCTCATCATCCCACAGAGAGGCCTGAGCATCCACACGAGGAGAGGTGTCTGTACAATGCACACTCCTACTGAACCTGCATCAGGGGCTGGGGGACTCATCCCACACCAGGAAGGATCTCCAAAACAAAAGCCATAAGGCCAAGCAGAACCCCCTCAGTCTGGAGGGAGCACAGGCACTGGGCAGCCTCTCCTGGAGCTCCAAGCTGTGCTTCCTCCATGCCTGGCTGCAGAGAGGAGATGAGAACCATCAATCCACATATGCAATGTCCCCAGGCATGGAGCCCTCCACCCTCTCCCAGCCTCTCCTGGGGCCTCAGGCAGCAGGGCCAGAGGAGCTTGGGGAGCACATCAGCAGCACTGGCCTCCGAGGAGCTGCCTCAGCAGCCAGAGGTTGCTGAAGCAAAGCCTCACTCCCTGTCAGGCTGCAGGGAAGGACAGATGGCACCAGAAACAGTGCCCTGAGCTGACACAGAGCAAGCTGCCTGCTGCAGGACGAGCCTGCACACTTGCAGAGCTGCTCTTACATTTGTCTCGCTGCAGCCTAGAGAAATCCAAGTGCCGTGCTGCTCCTGGTGTTCCATTTGGCCAAACTCCACACTCCTCACGCAACCAAACCCAGGGATAACTCTGGCTTTGGGATGCATCCCATCAGCACAAATGCAAATCAGGCCTTTACTAGAGGCAGCCTGCAAGGCTGTTTGCTGAGCACTTCATCAGGGCGCAGAGGAGCTGCCGGGGCTGCGGCAGGTGACGCCAGCTGTTGTGGAAAATGAGCAGAGAGCAGGAGGCTGAGGCTCCCTCTATTCCCCTTGCTGGGCTCAACTCTCCATAATCCTTAAAAAGGGAGGAAAGAAAACAAAACAAAGCCCCTCTGCATCAGCCTGTTTTGGCCATACTTCCTCCCTACTGCAATGGCACTTGGGCCATCGCAGCAACCCAATGAAGTGTTGCTGTAATTAAGGTTTAATGGAGCTGCAAGGCTGTGTCATAGCAAAGAGCCTTATAACAGAGGTGGAATGCAATTTACTACCCACCAGGTAGAGAGCAATAAATCTGCAATATTTATTGGCAAGAGAGAGAAATGTGATCCAGAATTCCATATGCTGGGTTGGGGGAGGAGATGAACATCACTTCCAAGGGGGAAAAGTTCCTCGACTGCTCTTACTCTCTCAGTGTTGTGTCTCAGAACAGGGTTAGCCCTGATGTGCTGGTGGCTATTCCCAAGGATCCCAGAGCACCTTCCATGCTGCAGGCAGGCCCCACCAGGCTGCTCCAAGGGCAGGGAGTGGCAGCTGGTACCTTGCCACTTTGGGAGGGGATGCTGTGACCAGCACATCTGGCCAACCCTGCATTCCTGCAATAAGAGCCCCAGGATAATGTGAACACAAGACCGCAGGGCCAGCCCCACAGCTGGGGTAAGCCAGCACAGCCACACTGATTTGTACCCATGGAGTGGCTGGCCTCAGGCTCTGCTTCACCTCTTCCACTTGAAACTTGTGGGCAGGCAGTAAACTGAATGGTATTCAATTTATTGCCCTCGGAAGGGGGAAAGGCTGAGCAGCCTGCAGAGCTGAGCCTGCTGTTCCTGAGGAATGGAGGCATTCCCAGCCTGCTGCTCGAGACATTTAAACTATCCCTTCTGCTGCTGAGACTTCAGGGAAGCATCTGAAGCACTTCCACTGGCAAATCTGAATTTTAAAAATATTAAAAAAAAAAAAATCACACTCCAGTGTCACATGGAGTGCAATGACACTATGGAAGTGTGATGAGAGGATGCCACTGACCACCCTTAAGGCACAGACAAATCAGAACTAGAGAAGATCCATGTTTCTGGAAGATCTTGAACTGCACGAATGTCCCATCATAAAACATGTGTCCATATGCAAAGGAGACACACACCCGGCACATGCAATGCACGGCTTTCTCTGTCAACTTTTAAGTTGAGAAGGGATGCATGTGTGGGAATAGAACACACTGTATTTTTCTGTGTCCTGAGATGAATGACCAAATGCCAGTGCCTGAGAAATACCCACATCAGATAAAGCCAACCACTGAACTACTGGCAGCTGGGAAGAACACCCACAGAAAATCCCAGCCCTGCAAGGTGCTGAGTACCTGTGCTGGAGACTGTGGGAATGACAAATGGCTGCTCCCTCCCGTGGGACCAGATTAGCTGTTTCCTATGTGCCCAACAGCCATTTTCTCTTTGAGCAAAACAAGTAGCAGGTGGCTTGTCCTGCCTTCCAAAAGGGTTGTGGCAGATGCAGAGCTGTGCTGGAGGGGAAGCTAAGGTTTCACATCCCCAAATTCCCTGCTAGTTAACTGGGTTGGCGGAGGGTCACCGAGATTTGTTTTTGTGCATGTGCGAGCGTCAGACACCAAGCAAAGAACAAGAGGGAGTTTTCCAAGAAGATTAATCCTCTACCAGAACTGGCTCTGTCCCAGGAGTGACTCTCAGAAATGCTGGCATAAATCTACAATTAATGCTGTTTGCTTCAATAGAGCTGCTTGGGATGTAACTGACAGCGATGTTTGGCCCACTTGGTGCTGATCCCATGGCTTATGCTCTCATTTTCCCCTCTCTGAATGCATTTCCCAGATGGATTTCCAGCTCCTCTCCACAGCTCAAGTGTTTAGGGGTGCAGAACTCCACCACTCCGCAGGAGTGATTCCTGCTGAAGGAGAAGAAGCATTGGCAGCAACACTGCTTGTCCCTGGTGCCATCTGTTGTAACTGTGTGGTGACATCAGTGCTCTGGCCCCTGTCAGCCCGAGGTGACAGCGCCACGGGCCCTTCATGTGCTTCCAGCCTCTCAGCACGAGCCTGGGGCAGACTCTGGCAGCGTCTCAAGGCAGAGTCCGAGCTCACCGTAGCCCTGCCAGGGTGATAACCTTGGCCATATCTGCCCAGGCAAAGGGCTCAAAGGTTCCTCACAGGTCTGGCTTCCAAGTGGAAAAAGCCCATCATTTATTGACTGCAGCTGGGAGAGCACTGGAGAGGCTCAGCCCCTCAAAGAACCCTGGAGAAATGGGACATCTACCCAGAACACAGACTCCTGGCTTGAAAGGGGTTGTGCCTGTGTTAGCAGGAAGCTTTTTAGTTCATCACCTTTCATCACATTTTTTGAACATCTCAAAACAAGCTTTTCCCCTGCCTGCTCATCCACAGATTTCTGTGGCCCTGGGTGTTCAAGTACCACAGGCAGCAACAGTGGGTGTTGTATTAGCAGGGTTCAGAGAGCAAAATGAGGGTGTTCTTCACCTCCTTAGGCTTAGACCATAATTTAAGACTATGTCAGGTCTCATCTGGATGCCCTGGCATGCACATACTCAAAGCTCCATAGTTTTGGGAAGCCAGGATTGTCTGGGAAGGCTGAAGTCCTATTTCCTTGGCACTCCAGAAAGGAAGGTAAACTCCACCATTTCTATAACATGTTCCGTGCAAAAATCTCTTTGTTGCCTCACGCTTTCCACAGTGATCAGGGCTCAGGTCACACTAAGGTGGTGGGGACATTCAGGGACCTCTCCTGAGCTCTCCAAGCACCACAGTGAATCCCCCAAGACATGGGGACTTGGTTACACTTCACTTGGAACACAGAATGACAAATTCCAGAGGCCTCCTGTGAGTCCTTCCAGAACCTGAGACACTTTTTGGAAAATTTTTGGAAATAGGAAAGGACGTAGAGAGGCTGTTTGGGATTGTCCCCAGCCTCTTCCCACAGCTGCCCTGAACTCCTGCACTGCACCACCCTCCTGCTCAGGGCTGAGGACCCTCACAACTCTCAGCCTTCAACTGCTTCAGTTCCAGGCTGAGACCAGACTGCCCACATGGGTCAGCTCAAAGTGTCCCTTTGATGGTCCAGATGATCTCCAGGGCCGTGCTGCGAGCCAAACCTCCTCCATGCTCTGGAGCTCCCACACCAGGGCCTGGCTGCAAAGCACTGAGGGCTAATCATCCTGAAACCATTCCCTCTCCCAGAAAAGCTCTGTCTGGCTGAGGGCAGACAGCTTCTCTTTCCTGGAGGCACTGCCTAAACACAGCAAAGATTTTGTTACTGGGTCAGGTTTTTATTCCTCCCTCCTTCTCACTGCCTACAGAGCCAAAGGGCCTGTTTGTTTTGCTGTTACTTATCAGAAAGGTTTATTTGCGATTGCTTGAGAGGGGAAAAAACCCTCTGTAGCCAGGGGCAGACAAGCTCAGTGCTCAGGAACATAATGGCTGCAGCCCGCAGGCCCATATGCTCGCCATCCTGCGAGGTGGAAGGCCAGCTCTGATCACATCCAGCTGCTGGGGATACGACTGATCAGGTATGGCTGGATGTCAAAAAAACCCAGGGTCAGCTTGGCTGGGGGTTGAGGCAGGGAGGGGAACGGGCAGGGAGATGTTTAAAGTGTGCTGCAAAACTGGGAATTTTCCTGTTTGGAGATGTCAGGGCTGCAAACGCAGACACATCTCCAGCCCCCCTGAAGGGAGGGAGGGAAGGAGGAGGAGGAGGTTATATTTCCCTTGTCAGCTACTATAGCATCCTCTGGGCTTCATGAGAGAAAGAACGGGGCTTTCAGACTGCACTGAATAATTCCTGCATTTTTAGGTTCCTATTTCCTCCTCCCCGATGAATTAAGACCTAGGAATTCAGCTTGTTTGTTGTTGCTTTTGTTACTGAATATCCATGAAAAGCTCAATGTCCCTGGGAACTAATTAGGTATTAACCCTGCATTATTGCTGCATATCAGCCATGGAAACACACCATTTGGCAAAATCCCCTTGAAATATGGAAATATTGAAGGGTCAGGTGGAATGCCTAAAAAGTTAAAAAATAGGAAGATTTCTGGGATAGGGAAGGAAAGGAGGAAATATCTGAACAAAACCCACATTGTATTATTTTCTACAGTTTCTATCACATCCTAAGCAAAACTAACAGGTAGGAACAAGTCTCTTTTTAGAAGAACAATGAGCTCTCACTGGGAATTGTATCTGGGGGAGATGTGGGAGAGGTCAGGAGCTACACAGGATCTATTCCAGCCTATCCTCAACTGCTTTACTTGTTTTGTTCTTAGATCCTCAGGTTTTTTGGCAAGATACTTTTGGAAGAACACCTCAACCAGACCATACTTCCAAAGAGCTGAACCTTCAGTGCTGCAGGCAGTAGTTTTGTATTTTGGAGTATTGTCTTGCACATCATTCCCTGACACAGAGACACGGACCACTAATGGCATGATAGGAGTAAGTGTGTGCCTATCTATATTTTATTACTCATGCCATTTCAGGGGTTTGCAGATAATTAACTCTCCATACTTATTCATCTGTTTTCCCTCAAATCTTCCCATTCCACTTAAAACCCTTATTTGTGCTCCGAGCAGCAGATCAGACTCAACAGGGCTGCAGAGCAGCTTTGGAGAGGCTTTAAAATATCTGAACACTCTAAAGCCAAGCCATGGGAAATGGGATTGCTCCCATCCAGCCTCCCCAGGCCACAATGAGCAACACCCTCCTCTCCTATGGCTTCAGAACTCCTGAGCCCCTAGTGCCAGGGATCCAGCCCCTCAAACCTGAGTGTTTCTCCAACACTGTGTCAGCCCAGACACACTGACTCAAGCCAACACCACTGCTGAACCAAAATATTTTGATTGGATAAAACAAACTCCTGAACTGTTTAGACTTTGCCTGAGCAGACTCACAATGGAGGTTTCCTTTTCAACTTCCCTATTTATTCTCATGTCTGCCATCGTGCAGTTGGGGTGAGCACAGCCAAACGCATTCCCTTCTCCTTTCCCCCGGCTCCCCAGGGAAAGGCCAGGTCTCCAGGACTGTCTCCAACCCAACTGTGGATGACTTCAGGAAACCCTACACATGGCTATAATGCAAAATTATTATTACAGCTCTTTGCTTTCCAGTTGTACAAGCACTTCCCACAAACCCTGAATGGAAGTGAAAGGCTTCATTTCAATTGTTAATGGGTTTACAGAAGGCAGTGTCCTTCCCAAAACATCCTTGTCTCCCTTTTCCAATAAAATAACCTTGTGCTTCTCACCGTGCACAAACCAGCTCTCAGTGCTCACAGTGGGAGGTCTCTTCTCACACCAGATTAAAGCCAGACAGAATCAATTAAAGTAAAAGGGATGGGGTCTGCTGAGATGACAGAAAGCATTTGGGGCAAAATCTCACAGCTGAATGCTGTGAGATGCCATTGCCCAGACTCCTGCTCCTCCATGGAAGCTGTGGCACATCATCTCTCCAGATGATTTCAGACTGCCAGTCCTACCGAATTTTTTTTTTTTCCCTTGCAATGGCTCATGGGGCTAAATAGCAAGGAAGATACAAGTCAGAGACAGAGAATATGAATGTAGGAGATGATCAGAGGAGGGACTTTGGGAGGGATGAATAACAGCTTTGCTTCCCTCCATTACTCAGGGATGACTAATTCCTGTGGGGCCCTGAGATAAGAAAACCAAACCCAGATTTTTGTACCTCACAGATGAACACATCACTGCTCCTTCTGAAGACTCATTTTCCACTTTCTATCCCTCCACAAGCAACCCCTCAGGATCTATTTCTATATCTGCACCTATTCTATATCCCCTCAGACCCACGCTGTGCACACCCCTGCCTTTGTCCTGCAGTGACCCCAGGCCATTCCCTTGTGCCTTCCCAAAGGGAATGGGAATGCCTGCAGCCCGTACAGACCCTCAGAACAGATGCTGGCTTTGTAACTTTACCCCCTGCCCCGTGAGCTGTGCCCCTCCCTCCCCTCCTCAGCTGACATGCCATCCAATTTGTCACCTACAAGGGAGGTCAGGGTCCTGCTGGGTGCCCAACATCTCTCAGCTTGGGGCACTTAGTTTCACATTTTTTCTCCCACTAAACAAGATGTTCAAGCAAAAGAAGAACAAGGCAAAGAAACTGACCTAAGAAAAGGAATGATGCAGGCCCTGTCTCATGGGGGACGATTTTTCTTTGCTTCCCTCCCACCTAAGTTCTCCTGGTAGCAGGCACAGATTTCCAGGGGGAAAATCTCTCTGCAAGATCCTGAGACCTTCATCTTCCTCTGGGAGCAAGTAAGCAGCATTAGCTCTTAGGAGATTGCCTTGCTTGGCTGATCTGTGGTGTGAACAGGCTCTAATTAGTCATTTAACTTAAGGACAAAGACTCCCAAGAGAAGATTTCAGAGGGGAATTCAGAGCTCTTCAGACTGAAATCATGAACTGTGTAATACAATTGCTTTGCATCGCCTTGTCATGAGCTCTGCCTCCTCCTCCTCATTTGCCTATCTATTAAAATTGGTGCTCTGAATACTTCCACAGGCATGTTTGCCAAACCGTGGCTTGTGCAGTCTCCATGGAGCCACCTGAGAAAATTCCCACCCCACTGGCTCCTGGGGTTGGGCTGGGAGAGGAAGGTGTGGCTGTCTGAGGATGTGGGGCTGCTCAGGAGCAAGGGCTTCTTCAGGGCTGTCTGATACAGCACAGGAGACACAAAAACTGCTCAAACCCCCAGACTTCCAGCAAAGGGGTTCCTAGAGCTGCGTGCTTTCAACACCAGACTTGAACTGGACTGTTTTAAGGCTGTTCTTCATTTAAATCCTAATCCAAGTATCAATCTTGAGCCTACATCTTCAAATGATTCCAACATCAGCTGAACATTCCCAGAACTCTGAGGTTATCTGATATTTTATTATAAGCAGCCACAATGCAGTGCTAATGTTTGCTACTTTCCTAATGTACATCACAGGGATGGGAAGATTGGATCTGTGGCATTCCCAGCTCCAGTATTTTCATGAGTTCCCTTAATACAGTATTTTCCCCAGCTTGTACTATTGCTGGTAGAATATAGAATTATTAAAGTTGGAAAAGACTTTTAAGATCGAGTCCAACCATTCCCCCACCACTAACCCATGTCCCCAAATGCCACATCTATATGTCTTTTAAAAACCCTCTGCCCAGCCTGGCTTTGGACACTTCCAGAAGGCCAGGGACAGCCACAACTTCTCTGGGAAACCTGTGCCAGAGCCCCAGCACCCTCAGAGAGAAGACCTTGTTTCCTAATAGCTCATCTAAACCCACCCTCTGGCAGTGGGAAGGAAGGAGAGGTCGGCATGAGATCCACAAGCACCAGTGGAAGCCCTTGATAAGTCCTTGGAGGACACTCCACTCCCTCCCCATGCACGCTGGCAAACCTTGATGTGCAGACGTGCCTGACACGGTGTGGCACAGAGAGGGAGGGAGGGAGGGATCCCCGGTGTCCCCAGGGCCCCGGCCGAGCCCCAGCGCTCCGGCTGCTCACCCAGGACCATGGACAGCAGTTCCCGGCTCCCGGCGCGCTCCGAGCCCAGCGCCGGGCACAGGGCGGGAGCGGGCTTGGATTCCTCGGCTGCAGCTTGAGAACACTCACGTAACGTGTCGTGAACCAGCTGCGCTCACCCTGAGCGCTGAGGCTCCTCAGTGAGCGCACAACAGCCCCAGCAACACCCTTCTCCCTGCGGAGCTCGGGTGGACACCTCATAAGAGGGCAGAGAACTTGGAATCTCTGCTCTGCTGTAAACAGAAACCTGTTCCCTGCCCCATGTCCTGACAGTATCCAGGATGTAATGGCAGCACCCAGAGGAGCACTTGTGACTCCTTCAGCTTCCACTATAAGCAGCCCCTGGTTTCCAGGACATACTCTAAGGATTTTTGTGCAAAGGACAAGTTGTTACACACCCACATTTATTCCGTGCCAGAAGAATTTGCCAAACAAGAGTGTGATGGCACCTCATAGGATTTTTGGGATGGTCCCTTGCAACTCGGGATGTTCTATGATTCCATGATCTCCATTTCTGAGGTGACAATGCCACTTTATACACCGAATTTACAACCACACTACTCTGGATACATGCACAGCACTGGTGATACACATCTTTCCAGAGGGAAAGAAGAAACAGCACATTCATCTCTGCCATTACACTGCAAATTGTTTTAAATATCAATGCAAGCATATAATTAATTAATTCCCTCACATTTCCAGTTCTACACAGTTGTCTCAAAATAAGGGGACCATCAGCCACCACTTTTACTTTTACTTTGACAAGTGCAATATCACTGAGATATTACAAGACCAGTACTCCTACATCATTCTCATTCAGCATCCAAAGTTCAGCTTGGAGAATAAGGAAAATGAGAGCAATGGCTAGTGACAGTAAGCCTTGATAGGGTCATGGGCTTTGCAACAGCTCCAACATGCAGGAGGGTGAAAGCATCACTCTCAAAGCAAAGGGACAGAGGAAAGAAATGAAGAAGGGGGAGAGGAAAGAAAAAGGAAAGGTTGATGGACAGTTGGACTTGTTGAGGGTGAAATCAATTAAAGTGCATCAAATCCAGAATTCATGCTTTTTCAAAGTGACAAATATGCGCTGGAAACTGAGAAAGACTAGGGGAAAATAATGTCTTTGACCTCCCGGAGACCGGCTGTTCCTTCCGTCAGAGGAGCCAGAAGTGAAGTGAGATGCGTTCATGATAAATTGTAACAGCCAGGCAGCCACCTTAAAAAAGAACGAGGTGAAAAGGTTACAGAAGGGACCCAAAATGCGAAGAATTCAACCAAACATCAAGATAAATCAGCTCAGGCCCCTGTGTGTGCAGAGCCAGCCTTCACAGAGCTGCTGCGGCTCATCTCAATTTGTTAGCCTGGCCTGAAGTGTAAGAGACACACACAGCTTGTTTACAAAAGCTTTGGAAAACATCCTTACAAAGGGCTGCCTCACCTCAGCCTTCCCAGGTGAGGGGACACCGTGATCACCCTGCCTGCCATCCCAGCTTAGAGCCTGTCAGACAGAAACTCCTCGGATGCACACAAATATCCCCAGCAATCCTGTGTTTTAGGAGAAAGCTTTTCAAGGGTTGGACACCTCTCTCCCACTAAAGCAAACATAAAATACTCACACTTCTGAAAGTTTCAAAGCCTTAGTATCTCTTATTTTCCCTTGCACTTAGACAGAACTTCCTAGTTTTGATCTTCAAAGTGTGCTACAAATATTTGTGTCGATGCTTCCGCTGGTATGGAACTTTGGATTTTTTCCCTTATTAACAACTAGAAATGATGAACTCTGATGATTACTCTCATGCAGAATAGTTGAGTGCAAAGCTAGAATATTTTAAAGACTCGATAAGTATATGATACATGCTAATAAAGTATTTGAAGCATTGTGCCCTGCTGCGAATATATATGTTCACTCCATTAAATGTCCAAGAAAATATGTCAGTGCAGGTGAAATGGAGCTCAACATTAAAAAATGACACAATTCACTTGACAGTGATGCTCTCCACACAAGGTAAGATTTCATTTTACCTCCACATAAGGTAAAGCTTCCCCAGCACTGCATCTAATGGTTTATGTGAGCTCTAACAAAGGCAAAGCAGAATTTTGGGGAGTATTTAGTGCAGTTCTGCACCCCCTCTGATGCTCAAACTCTGACTGCAGAGTTCTCACTTTAGCCCAGGTGTTTGTGACACAGGGTCCTCCTTAAACTATTCATGCCTATCAATGGACACTTCCCCAGGTCTTCAAGCAAGAGCTGCTCAAATCTGACTACTTCCAGACTGACCCTTGAGGAGGTCACTGACAAAGCCATGGTTTCTCTCCTGTCCTGAGCCTTTCCTGGCACTGACAGCACTGTAGGAAGTGATTTATACCAGA
This sequence comes from Vidua macroura, assembly GCF_024509145.1. NCBI lineage: Eukaryota > Metazoa > Chordata > Aves > Passeriformes > Viduidae > Vidua > Vidua macroura. Next base: position 9,574,314 of record NC_071588.1, on the reverse strand, counting down.
GATGCTCAGCTAAGCCAGGTCACACTGCTGACTGCTGCAGGGCAGCCAAATCAGGGCAGAATTCCTCATGCCTGGGACCCTGGCTGGCACAGAGGCCTTGCTGTGGCCAGTGCCTGCACCGGGGAGTGGGGCTTGGCTCGGTGCTGTTGCTCCGAGGAAGCTCAGCTCTCAAGCCCTGGCTGGCATCCTCACAGCTCTGCCTTCAGACAGCACTGGTGAGCATCTCACCAACTGCTCCTGACACACATGCCCACCCCACTCTTGTTGCATTTTTCCTCACAACAACCTTCCCTGGATGGTCCCTTCCCCGAAACAGCATGATTCTCTCAGGGAGACACGAGTTCACATCAACAAATCCTTCCCGACACTGCCCTGAAGCACTTTCGCTATGATCAGCTATTCAGAGTGATGGGACACACTAGTTAGATCTCTCTGTGTGTTTATCAATCCCTTCTCAGCCATTTTCCTCTGTAAATCCGTCAAATCTTTTTCTTCAAGCTCTGTGGGAACAGTTAGGAGCTATCTCCTCAGAGGTGCCTGCCCTGCCACTTGGATTTCATCCTGTTCCTGGAGAAGTTGGATGTCAGCAATGGCCAGCACAGTGCAGACACAGCAGCAGCACTGCTGCCAGTGCCCTTGGAGTGACAGGATCCACTCCAAAGACCCTTAAAAATCCCTTACAAAACCCCCTGTCCCTGGGCAGGGGACTGCGAGGAGTCCTCTTAAACTGGGATGGAGAAGGAAGAAAGGGAAAAGCACAGAGATAAAATCCATTGAGTAAAAAGTCTGTAACACCCCAAAGCAGACACAAAATTTGTTCTGAGAGGAGCCAAGGCAGGAATCCAGCTACTCCACAGGATCTTACAGGATTTTAAGGACACAGGACTTGAAAGCATATAGGACACAAGGCATACATTACCTATCCACACCCACATACTACATATCCACTGCAACCCTGCAATGAACACCACGGAAGCCACATACTGCCACCCATAGATTCAGACCTGACAAATGTCCTTTTATCATTCCAGAGAATTTGAGCTTGAAAACCCACACATCTTTGCTTTAAATAGGGAGCATCAGCCAGTCTGTTTGCCTTACAGTGATGCCTGTAATCTTGGTGCAGGCAGTGATTTGCCAGCCAGCCTAAATGTGCCCAGATGCTGTCCAGTGGAACTGCCCTCTGCAGCTTACATGCACTTTGATTGTGCAGATCTGGGTCAGCACCCTGCATCCTGACAAACATCAGAGGAGAAGAGGCTTCTTTCTCCTTTCACCACTGTCATCAGCTGAGCTGGTTTTCAGCCCTGTTCTGCAGCCAAGGAATGCAGCACAAAGCAGGGACGGGATCTGCCTGGTTTGGGAATCAAGCCCTAATCAACAAGCTCCAGGTTCTCCACACCACCAACCAGGTACATAAGACTAAATTGTGAAACTTTTGGGAAGATACAGATTTTGTCAGCTCTCTGCCAGGTGTAAGTATCACCAGTTATATTTTCTTAATTGTACAGCATTCCCACTAGTAACAACCCAAAATTTAGGATAATCCCTAGTCTCCCACCAAGCTACCTATTCCAAAGGAGACCTACAAGGATGGTGAAGGGTCTAGAGGGATGGCAGAGGTCACCTGGAATGTTCAGCTGGAGGAGATTGAGGGCAGAGCTCACTAGGGGCTGCAGCTCCTCCTGAGGGGCAGCTCTGATCTCTGCTCCCTGTGAGCTGGGACAGGACCCAGGGAATGGCTGGGGCTGTGCCAGGGCAGGTTTAGGTTGGACATCAGGAAAGGTTCTTCCCCCAGAGGGTGCTGGCACTGCCCAGGCTCCCCAGGGAATGGGCACAGCCCCGAGGCTGCCAGAGCTCCAGGAGTGTTTGGACAACGCTCCCAGGGACAAGGAGAGGTTGTTGGGGTGTCTGTGCAGGGCCAGGAGTTGGACTGGATGACCCCTGTGGAGCCCTTCCCACTGAGGATATTCCATGATCCTATTCCTTGCTTGCTCACCAGCCAGAACAAGCACACAGGATCTGGAATCCTCCCCTTGGAGCCCTGCAGGGCAGGGCAGGGATCTCCCAGAGCCGCCCTTCGTGCTGGATTTTATCAAGGGAGCTGGATGCGAGCGGAGAGACAAACATGGAGTTACAGATACAAAACCAACAGAACATCTTACCATCCAAAAAAAGGGGTTCTGTCACTATGATTGAATAGTTTCTGCTCAGGCTTCTGATGTCTCCTGTCAGAAGAGGCAGATGAGAACAGACCACGTGGCAGGAACAGCTTCACTAAAATGACTCTGGTAACAGCAACCAGACAGCTCCGTAGCCAACACATCCACGAGGGGAAAAACCACCTCCAAGAGCCACAGAGCAGTTGCTATTCTTCTAGGACTGAATCTGTGTCTTTGTCCAAAAATAGTTGCCATCCGACCATCAGCATTTTTAATTATGGGTTTTGTTGCCTCTCCCTAAATTACTCTCACATAATCTTCCATTATAAAAGCATTTCAATTATTTTTTTTTTCCATCTCCTCTAAATTCTTTTCCTGTTTTTGAGGACTTCAAGATAATTTGGTGCTGAAACACTTTGTGGTGAGTTACGGAGGGAGATGAAGCTTTTGCTTTTTAAAGGAAGAAAATAAAAGAACCTTTTTTTAGCTACTGTTTCATTACAACTTGTTATAAAACTGAATGCTTTTTTTTTTTAAGATAAAGAAGTAAACATGTAAACAGTAAAATGTGCCCAACCAACAGCTTCTCTTTGCTGATCCTTGACACTTGGCTTCATCACAACTGCTGCCACACAAAGCCAGGCTGCAGCTCTTAGGCCATATAAATGGTAAAGCTTTAGTTTTAGAAGGATAGTACGATTGAAAAGGGAAAAAATCTCCAACCAATGTTTTTCCTTATTAAAGGACTGGCTCTGGAGAAGGGTCAGAGCTGAGACACTGTCTGGAGTCCAGCCATAGCATGTCATTAACACACACCATGTGCTCTGTGCACCTGAGTGACCAGGGTTGATGCTTCCAGCCCAAAATTCCTGCAGAAGCTGGTCAGTGCCCACCAAGTCATCACACAAAACAGGCTTCCATCCCCTGCCTTGTATAGAAGGGTCAGCTCCAGCCTCCCCTGGAAACCCCAAAACAGAATGTTTCCTGGGGATACCAGGACCTGATCCTAATCTGTGACTCCAAAGCAGCACAGAGGAAGAGGTGATAGATTTTACCATGAGTTTGTCTTTCCTGATCCCCAAGTGTTATGTGCTGGTGAGTGAAATCCATCACCAAATGAAATAAGGCCATTTCCTCCAAATATAAATCCTGGAATTACTGGTGAGGAAGGGAGCTCAGTACAAGTGCTGTAACACTGTGCCATGCACGTAATTCAGCTGGGATAATTCACAGCTTTCCAACCTTTGGAAAGCCTGACTCACAGAGATTTGTGATGGACCTGAAGCTTTAAGCCCCCTCCTCCTCCCCTCTGGTACAACTTCCTACACCAACCCTCTGGGACATTAAATCTTCCAGTTGCCATTTTCTCCTAGGCAGGGAGGATATGAATTTCATAACTCCTCAGCTGAGCTGCCATCAAAAGCCAAGAAATACGACAGGAAACCAAGAGCATGGCCTCCGAGCGCTCCGTGCACAGCCACGAGAACCCAGGACTGGACAAGCCATTAAGAGCAGCACACGGTGCCTGGAGCACAGGTCCACGGGGTGGGTGAGGCAGAGCACTGACACTTGAACAGCTC